>NW_024412572.1:859895-899169 GCF_014898765.1 Herpailurus yagouaroundi
ATATATATATATATATATATATATATATATATATAACATACACACACTGAAAGAGATTAAAAGTGGAATCATTTAGACTGTGGCCGCCCTAGCAGGAGACAACTCTGGTGATTCCGGCAATGGAGATGAGAGGTGGGAGGCTGGCTGTGGCAGCTGCTGGCAGCCGTGGGCTCTAGCGGGATTACTGGTTCTTGCAGCAGTCTCAGGCCTGTCAGTTCCTACATTCCTGCTAAGCAGCACCAAGAGCCCTCAGCCTCAAAGACAAGTGCACACTTGCCCATTCTTGTAACACCCTTCTCTTCCAATTCTAGGGAATTCCATCTCCTGCGGTTACATCATTTTCTCCCTTTTGATTCCTCTACTCCTTCTGACACTTTTGTAACCAAGTCCTTATATCAAATACCCTGTTTGAAGTACCTACAATGGTCTGTACTTTACTGGCTGCGCAATGACCCATTGGGGGAATATTCCCAGTACTCTGTAGGATTGTTAGGAATAAATTAATACATCCACATAAGCTCTCAATAAATGTAGCGATTATTATGCCAAAAAAAAAATCACATGGCTTCTAATCGTCTATTATATCACAGCCATGCTCCCATCTTGGACGTGTAACAAATAATTTACAGAATGTTCTTTTCTGATTGTTAAGTCATGTCCTTTCTGCCAAATCAAACCCTAACCTTTGGCCCTTAAGGATGTAGATTAGATGTACTCTCTTCTTCCTCTAGTACAACTGACAAATTATGCACATAGTTATAATAAAACCAAGTAGGAATACAATTTGCAGAACAAAGTCACCCAGAAATGAAAACAATTCAGTTGACAAGTAAACAAAACAAAACAAAAAACCAGTTTATCGCATCAATATATCAAATATTTGATGCACATAGTCGTGGATCTTGAAAGAAGTCAGCCAGATTTGACATGGTAAGTCACTCAAATCTGAGTGACTTAAAGAAAATTAAATATTTTATTGATTTACCGGTTATTAATTTTCTTTTTTTTTAAAGTTTTATTTATTTAAGTAATCTCTACACCCAACATGAGGTTCAAACTCACCACCCCAAGACCGAGAGTCTCACGTTTTTCTTACTGAGCCAGCCAGGCAGCCCTATTGGTTATTAATTTTCTATTATAGTATGTACCGAGGAGAGCCAAGGAAGGGAGATTGAAAGGGAAGTAAACTGAGTGCAGCTGCATTTTTCAAGAACACCCTCTGTGACTTTAATTCCATGAACTGAAAGTGGACATGGGGGCAAGCCTTTCCGTTTGTGCTTATCTAATCTGATGAGAAACCGTAGGGACTTTTTCTGTTGGGGACAGGACTCAGGACCCTTGTGGGGTACACAGGTCTCTACACAATTTTGTGGGTAAATTTTGGTGGATTTTGTAGGTTAGTTATCCTACTTGTGCATTACTTAGAAAATGTCTTCCCCATTTCCTTTCTTCTTTCTCTTTTCTTCCCCATTTCGTTTTCACTAGGATGCAGGGGACAGAAGGTGGCGCTACTGAGTTGGGAAACCACCCAGCGTTCCCCTCCGTAGAGGGAAAAAACCCAATTCTCCATCTTTTGCGTGTCTCCTTTATTTTCATACAGCCGACATTTCACTTCTGACACGTCTGGCCACCACACTTGTGGGTTTTATTTTTCTTCCCACAACCAAACCATTCTGTGAGGCCAGCCGGTGTCAGTTTAACTCCATTCTGACGCTGTCTACCTGGATAGTATCGCATCCCGCAGATCAAGGACCGAGTCCCGCAAGACTGCGCTTCACTTCGGGTGCCAATCCCAAGTAGGAGGTCCCCAGGTTACCCACAACTTCTGTCCCTCTTGGCTACGAGTCGGACGTTCCCATGACCTTCTCCCCCTTGGATTCCATTACTTACTAGAGCCCTCCCAGTGTGGATGTCTTCACCACCCTGGTAACTCTTTGAACCTCATACTTTGGGGATTTTTATGGAGTCTTCCTCACCTAGGCGAGATCAATTATTAATGCCTTCTCCCACTCTTTTACCTTCTCGAGAAAATGGGGGATGGGGCTGAACATTTCAAGCTTCTAACCATGGCTCGGTCTTTCCGGAGCCCTCATCCAGGAGCTACCCGGGAGCCCACCCAGAGCTGCCTCATAAGAACCCAAGACACCTCTATCACCCAAGAGATTACAAGAATTTCAGGACCCCTGTGCCAGGAATCAGGTTCAAAGACCAAACATACAGAACAAATGCTCTTTTTTTTTAAAAATACAGTTTATTTATTTTTGAGAGCTAGAGACAGAGTGTGAGCAGGGGAGGGGCGGAGAGAGAGGGAGACACAGAATCGGAAGCAGGCTCCGGGCTGTCAGCACAGAGCCCGATGCAGGGCTCGAACCCACGAGCTCCGAAATCATGCCCTGAGCTGAAGTCGGAGGCTTAACTGCCTGAGCCACCCAAGCACTCCTAGAACAAACGCTCCCAATGCTCTTCCCACTTAGGAATTTACAAGGGTTTTAGGAGCTCTGTGTAAGGAACTGGGGGCAGAGATCAGGATATATATTTCTTATTATAAATCGCAGTATCACACATAGCCATTTCAGATACAGTGCTCCTTATGTACTCACCACTTTTGCCCGCCATTAAGGAAAAAATCATGTCAGAATGGTAACTCCCCTTTAGTTATTATGTTCTCTGCTGTCAGGCAGCAGACCTACTGATCTACTGAAAATAAATGCGTCAATGCTTATCTTTACCTAAACAAACATGAGAATTCTTATCTCAAACGTAGACTGGTATCGATAATAGTAAGACCTTACACACTGAGAACACATCTACCAACACTGTGCTAAGTACCAGCACTCCCCAGTGATGCGAAAGATCCTAATACTAGTATCTCACTGTCAAAAAGGACACTGAGTTGCAAAGAGGCTGAGGAGTTACCCACGTTCACACTGCTGTGTAAATGGCCGGAACTAGAACCAGACAGCTGGCCTCCAGACCCCCTCCTCTTGGCCACCATGTTCCCTCGTGAATGCTCTATTCTTTTGGTATTAGTGGTAATTTATGCTGTATAGAGTGGCCAAGAACACTGAATTAGCAGATACAGAAAGATTGCTGCTTGGGGAAATGAATGCAGATTTACATTCCGTCATCTGGTCACAGTATTTTGGTCAACAGATCCCTATACAGTTGATCGTTGAATAGCATGGAGGTTAGGGGTGCCGACCCCTCACCCAGTCAAAAATCCATATATAAGTTTTGACTCTCTCTAGACTTACCTACCAATAGTCTACCATTGACCAGAAGCCTTGCGAATTAGCAGTAGACTAACACACATTTTGTATAGGTATTATATGCTGTATTCTTACAATGAAGTAAGCAAGAGAAAATAACACGTTATTAAGATAATTATACGAGGGGGGCCTGGGTGGCTCAGTCGGTTAAGCGTCCGACTTCAGCTCAGGTCACGATCTCGCGATCCGTGAGTTTGAGCCCCGCATCGGGCTCTGGGCTGATGGCTGGGAGCCTGGAGCCTGCTTCCGATTCTGTGTCTCCCTCTCTCTCTGCCCCTCCCCCGTTCATGTTCTGTCTCTGTCTGTCTCAAAAATAAATAAACGTTAAAAAAAAATTAAAAAAAAAAGATAATCATACGAAAGAGAAAATAAATTTATAGTACTGTCCTGTATTTATTTTTTTTAAAAAAGCCATGTAAAAAAAAAATTAAAAAAATTAAAAAAAATTTAAAAAGCCATGTACAAGTAGAACTGCACAGTTCAAACCCGTGTTGTTCAAAGGTCAACTGCATTAACTTGTTTTATATGTGTTTCTGTTGAAAGACATCTTACTCGGCGTACATCGTGTTTTTAAAAAAAATTTTTTAAATGTGTATTTATTTATTTTGAGAGAGAGAGAGCTGGCGAGGAGCAGAGAGAGAGAGAGAGCGAGAGAGAGGGAGGGAGAGAGAAAAATCCCACGCAGGCTCTGTGCTGTCAATGCACGTAAAATCATGACATAAGCTGAAATCAAGAGTCCGATGCTTAACTGACTGAGCCACCCATGAGCCTCAGTGTATGTTCTTGGTTTATTAACACTGACTTCTCTACCGGTAGCATTATAACTCATGCTTGAATGAAATTTACCTAACACATGTATTTTCTTTGTAAGACACATCACGGGCTTCTTGCACTTAGAAACATAGCACAGCTTCTGCACTATGCCTGGGGGGGCTACTTCCAAGAAAAAGCATGAAACATGCAAAAATCTTAGCACTACATAGACTGCGAGGGGCATTTGTTTGCAATATGAAAAGCGAAACAGGAAGGCATGGCACTATCTTGTTCAATCTCAGCTGTATATGTGCATTTCAGGTGAGTCTTTTTGTGTGTGTGTGTGTGTTTACTTATTTTTGAGAGAGAGAGACAGAGTGAAAGTGGGGTAGGGGTTAGAGAGAGAGAGGGAGACACAGAATCCTAAGCAGGCTCCAGGCTCTGAGCCATCGGCACAGAGCCTGACACGGGGCTCGAACTCATGGACCTTGGATCCATGACTTGAGCCAAAGTCGGAGGCACAACCGACTAAGCCACCCAGGCGCCCCTCTGGTGAGTCTTTTGCCACTCTGTGCCTGTCTGAGAGTGACTGTGGGAAGTTTGGTGAATATTAATCTTGGGGTTACAAATAAATTTAAGCAAATAGGCAAATTCACAAACATGGAATTCGTGAATAGTGAGGATCTACCATAACTGCTAAAAGTCTTGCATATTCTGCCCACCAACTGAATGGGAGGTTGGAGGGAGAAGAAAAAATTACGGAGGCAGAGTTGCATGCTGGTTAAGCACCTGCACTTGGGGGCGCCTGGGTGACTCAATCAGATGAGTGTCCAACTCTTGATTTTGGCTCAGGTCATGATCCCAACGTCTTGAGATCAAGTCCCATGTCAGGTGTGGAGCCTGCTTAAGACTCTCTCTGTCTCTCTCTCTCTCTCTCCCTCTGCCCTTCTCCCCTGCTCTCTCTCTCTGAAATAATTAAAAAAAATTAATTAATTAAAAAAAAGAAGAATTAAACCTTTAAAAAAAAAAAAAAAAAAAAAAGGACCCGAGCTGGGAGACATTTAGATCTGTTTGCCAGTTGTGACTGTGGACAAGTTACTTAATCACATTGTACCAGTTACGTCACCTATAAAACAGGCAGGATAATCATAGTACCTGTCTGTTGCGAGGAATAATGATAGAAAGCACATAAGCATGCAGAATAGTACTCAGTACTCAATAAATGTCACTCATTACTATAATTCAACCAGAGACACAGTATTACTAATAATACATGTAAACATATAAATTATAGGCAACTGTTGTGTTGGTATCAGAAATTTAAGGTTTTCTTTTCCTGACACTTAACTATTAAATGAGCAACTCAATAGATCTTTCTGTATCTCAGCATATTTACAATAAAAATTTTTTAAATGCTTATTTATTTTTGAGGGAGACAGAGACAGAGTGCGAGAAGGAGAGGGGCAGAGAGAGAGAGAGAAAGAGAGAGAGACAGAATCCAAAGCAGGTTCCAAGCTCTAAGCTGTCAGCACGGAGCCCCATGCCGGGCTTGAACTCACGAACTGTGAAATCATGACCTGAGCCTAAGTCGGACACTTAACCGACTGAGCCACGTAAACGCCCCTATCTCAGCATATTTTTGATGAAAATTGGGTTAATACTATCCAGCAGCCAACAGTGTTGTGAGAAATAAATGAAATCGTGTATGCGAAAGCATTTTGTAATTTTAAAGGTGCTATATAAATACCAGGTAATATTATTGTTTTTTTTAAATTTTGTTTATTTATTGATTTATTTGGAGAGAGTGGGGGAGGGGCAGAGAGAGAAAGGTTCCTCGCTAATAGCACAGAGCCCGATGCTGGGGCCTGAGCCCACGAACTCAGAGATCACGACGTGAGCTGAAACCAAGAGTCAGATGATCAATATGATTATTCTTTTTTTTAAATTTTTTAAATGTTTTTATTTATTTTTGAGACAGAGACAGAGCATGAGCAGGGGAGGGGCAGAGAGAGGGGGAGACACAGAATTGGAAGCAGGCTCCAGGCTCCGAGCTGCCAGCACAGAGCCCGACGTGGGGCTCGAACTCACGGAGTGTGAGATCATGACCTGAGCCGAAGTGGGACGCTCAACCGACTGAGCCACCCAGGCGCCCCTCAATATCATTATTCTTGTTCTACTGATTATTTGTTGTTGAAATCAATAACTGACCACTTGCTTGCTTCCTATATCACTGTTTAAATGTTACCGGGAGGTATATAACCCATTTGAAAGAGTCTGTAATGAACATGTACGTTTTAAACAATAATGAAATGACTACCATGAGCTTATCATCCAGTTTTAAAAGCAGAATGCTGGCCAGTATCACTCAAGCAGCCTCTGTGTACATCCTGATCGTCCTCCTCCCTTCCTCCTCCCCACTATCCACAGTTGGGAGTTTCTGTTCAGCCTTTCCCTTCATTTTGAAAATGGCTTTGCCGCCTAAATGTATTTGCCAAAACCATACGATTTTAGGTTTGTTTGTTTTTGAATATTGTCCAAATGGACAATCTTGTTGTTTCTGATAACTCACTCTTCTCCCCAGTCAACATTATGCTTTTGTGATCTATCCCTTTTGATGCACGTGGTGAGCAGTTCACTCATGGTCACTGTTTACATTACCCTATTGTAGGAATATACCCCAGTTGATTTGTTCTAGTGATGGACATTTATTTCCAATGCCTTGCTGTCACAAATGGTAAACAATGCCGCGATAATATTTTGCGCAATTTTCCTAACAACCTCCAGCCCCTGGTTGTATGTTTGCACCTGGGGGACATATGCAGGGCTTCTTCTGCTTCAGTGGAGAACTCCTGGTAGGAGCACGTTCAACTTTACTAGGTATCGCCAAACTCCCACCAGTTCCATTGCCCCATATCCTTGCCAACATTGGATGTGGACTGATTTTAAAAATGTTTTGACTCTCTGGGTTGTGAGAAATGTCACCCCAAACTCTTCATTAAATAAGGAGAGTCCTGGGGCGCCTGGGTGGCGCAGTCGGTTAAGCGTCCGACTTCAGCCAGGTCACGATCTCGCGGTCCGTGAGTTCGAGCCCCGCGTCGGGCTCTGGGCTGATGGCTCAGAGCCTGGAGCCTGTTTCCGATTCTGTGTCTCCCTCTCTCTCTGCCCCTCGCCCGTTCATGCTCTGTCTCTCTCTGTCCCAAAAATAAATAAAAACATTGAAAAAAAAATTAAAAAAAAAATAAGGAGAGTCCTCTGGAGATCAACTGTTTCCTTAGATAATGGCGCCTGGGTGGCTCAGTTGGTTGAGCGTCTGACTTCTGCTCAGGTCGTGATCTCACAGTTCGTGAGTTCAAGCCCTGCACCGGGCTCTCTGCTGCCAGCACAGACCTGCTTCAGATCCTCTGCCCGCCCCCCTTTGCCTCTCCCCTGTTCATGCTTTCTCTCTCTCTCTCTCTCAAAAATAAACATTAAAAAAAAAAAGCATCTACAGACTCTAGTAGCTATAGGAGGGACTAGAAATTGCTTCCGTTGGACTTGCATTTGGTAGTGCAGTATAAGATAACAGAGTTGGGAGGAAAATCAGACATCTTGAGCTGTCGTGTCGGGTCCTTCTCCTAATTCCATCCCACACCTGCCACATGCCTCATGTCCTTGAGATGGAATGAAGATTCTCAAACGATGAGTTATTGCTACAAACCTCCGTGGAGCCAAATCATTTTCCACCTTCTGCAGCCATTAAGGCTTGGACACCTAGGAAGAAACAGGCATTTTTCTTAAGTCAGAAAAAAGAATCCTAACTCAAGAGTTCTCATCTGGAACTTCAAGTGAGACATAGCCTTTGTTTTTCAGGGTTGTAGGACCTGGTAGAGCTTTCTCTACAAATGCTAGGGTGGCTTGGATCTTAAACTCTAGTTCTAGGACTTGCTCAGTCTTCCTCCCCCCTTAAGCCTCTAGGTCACTCCCATTCTAACTGTAGATGTTGATGGAACACACCGTGTGCCAGGCATGTCTTCTGTGTGTGGGATACGGAGTAAATCAATTGGACAAAGTTAGAATTCGTTACCTTTCAGATTTAGAGACTGTCAAATTCACAAACTGGGCCAGTTTAACTTGACTCAGTAGCTACAGCACCACATTGGGAAGCAAGGAGTAGGAGGGGGTAGATTTAGGTGAATGACTGGCTTTATTTACTATTTAACTAAAACATCACGAAATCATTGTAAAACCAGTACAGTGTTTCTAACTTTTAACAATGCTCATTTTTGAATTATACAACTAATATGTGCTCATTGCAAAAAATTGAATGCAGACATGTTGAAAGTGAAAGTGAAAATTCTTTCTCTACTTTCTCCACTTCCCAAGTCCATTTCCCAAGAAGTTGTTGCTATTAAATATACCCTTTTTCAGGGGCGCCCGGGTGGCTCATCCGGTTAAACATCCGACTCTTGATTTCAGCTCAGTTCATGGTTTCACAGTGTGTGAGTTCAAGCCCCACATCGGGCTTTGTGCTGACAGCACAGAACCTGCTTTGGATTCTTTCCCTTCCTCTCTCTCTCTGCCCATACTCCGCTAGCACTCTCTCTCTCTCTCTGTCTTTCTCAAAATAAATAAACTTTATTTTTTTTTTAATTTATTTTTTTTTCAACGTTTATTTATTTTTGGGACAGAGAGAGACAGAGCATGAACGGGGGAGGAGCAGAGAGAGAGGGAGACACAGAATCGGAAACAGGCTCCAGGCTCTGAGCCATCAGCCCAGAGCCAGACGTGGGGCTCGAACTCACGGACCGCGAGATCGTGACCTGGCTGAAGTCGGACGCTTAACTGACTGCGCCACCCAGGCGCCCCAAAATAAATAAACTTTAAATATACCCTTTTCAAAGTTTTTCTACATACCTGGAAGTGTATGTGAAGTATATGTGTATGTGTGTTTGAATATTTCACGTACGCACTTTAAAGAATTTTTTTTTTCAACGTTTATTTATTTTTGGGACAGAGAGAGACATAGCATGAACGTGGGAGGGGCAGAGAGAGAGGGAGACACAGAATCGGAAACAGGCTCCAGGCTCTGAGCTATCAGCCCAGAGCCCGACGCGGGGCTCGAACTCACGGACCGCGAGATCGTGACCTGGCTGAAGTCGGACGCCCAACCGACTGCGCCACCCAGGCGCCCCTCACGTACGCACTTTAAATTATACATATAATTCAACAGCTCACTTATAGCACTCAGTAATTTACCACATCATTTCTTCATTACTTAATTAAAAATTTTTAACTCTTGGACTCCCATCCTCTATTTTATTATAATCACATATTTAAAACAGATGTATAAGGACATAAAAAATAGGATCAGTATCAGCTTTATCAAGTTGTGACTATTCAGCTTTATTAAGGTTTTAATATTTATTTCAGATATATATATGTATATTTATTAATAAAAAATGTTTATTTACTTTTATTTATTTTGAGAGAGAGAGAGAGAAGGAGCATGAGCAAGGGAGGACACAGAGAGAGAGAGAGAGAGAATCCCAGGCAGACTTCACATTTAACACAGAGCCTGATGAGGGGCTCAATTTCATGAACTGTGAGATTATGACCTGAGCTGAAATCAAGGGTCAGACGCCCAACTGATTGAGTCACCGAGGTGCCCCTACTTCAGATATTTTTAAAAGGTATATACTCCTTCCCCAAATCTTTTATCTCTCTCTTTTCCCAGAGATAACCACTTTCCCCCCAATTTGCTTTTATACTTTTATTACATATACATGACTTCATCAGCAATATGTAGCTTTATTTTCATGCTTTGAAATTTTATATGAATAGCTCTTGACTTACTATTACAAGTTAGTTATTACAAGAGTAACATAAGGAAGGGAGTAAAATGACGGGCCCCTGGGTGGCTCAGCTGGTTAAGCATCCAACTTCAGCTCAGGTCACGATCTCATAGTTTGTGGGTTTGAGCCTCACATTGGGCTCTGTGCTGACAGCTCAGAGCCTGGAGCCTTGCTTTGGATTCTGTCTTCTTCTCTCTCTGTTCCTCCTCAGCTCTCACTGTCTCTCTCTCTCTCTCAAAAATAAATAAAGATTTAGGGGCACCTGGGTGGCTCAGTCGGTTAAGCGCCCGACTTCAGCTCAGGTCACGATCTCGCGGTCCATGAGTTCGAGCCCCGCATCGGGCTCCTCCGTGCTGTCAGCTCGGAGCCTGGAGCCTGCTTCCGATTCTGTGTCTCCCTCTCTCTCTGCCCCTCCCCCGCTCATGCTCTGTCTCTCTCTGTCCCAAAAATAAATAAACGTTAAAATATTTCTAAAAGTAATAAAAATTTGAGTTGGATGAAGCTTCTGTCATTTCTAACAAGAGTGTTTTTATTGAACTTGGTTAAATCACATACACTTGGAAAAATCACACATACGAGAAAATTCGCTTGATTTCTAGGAGAGTCTCCAGTCCAGAATTTTTAAATTGTGTAGCTGCTGCCCCCTACTGGTAAGCAAAGGTGAATTGCAGCCAGGACATTTAAAATTTTCTTGATCAGGGCAAGGACAAATTATCCCAGTAAAGATGGATAGAAATGATCATTCATTTAACAACAACGAAAAAATATGGCGTTCTTGCTACATTCTGAAAGCTGTGATAGATACTGGGTAAATACAAATGGGTTTCTTGCCTTTGTAAAATAGATGTACCTATAAACAGCTGAATGCGATGTGGTAAGAATTAAAACTAAGTATAAGTAAGTCCAAGTATGGATAAGTATAAATAAGTGGGAGCATAGAGCAGGGAGTTACTAGTTTTATTTAGGGAAGCTAAATAAAAGAGAGAATAACTGCTCAGATAAATCGATATTTAAATTACATCTGAAGGCATTTTACCAAGGAATGAATGGGAAGGGCATTTCGGTCTATGCAAATATGTGTAACATGAACAAAGACGTGTTTGGAAAATTACAAAATTAGCAATGCGATTAGGTTAGAGGGGACACTGGGAGTGAGAGGAAGACAATATGAGAAAAGAGGCTCTCTGTGAGCCTGAAAAGCAAGGTTGGGGCAAGATTATGAAGAATCAACTAGCTACGAAAATTCGACTTTATTGTACAGCTGGTGGAGAGTTTATAAGACAACTCTTTAAAAGGCAGAGTATAATGTACATAAAATCTTAGTATATGATCTAATTATCAGAATTATTCTTGGTCTTTTTCCATTACTTTTTTTTTTTAACCTGTAAAATGATGAGCAGAGTTAGATCCCTTTTTATTTATTTATTTTTTTACTGTGAGTCAAGATGTACTACTCGGTATTAAAATCAGTTATGTGGGTTGAGAACAAAAATATAAAATAGAACAGAGCAAAATAAAAAAATTATAAACTGCCATCATATTTAATAAGGTTATCATTTTGGGAAACCTTTGTTTCAAGTATACATGTGTGCATTGGGTTCTAATATAAAATGTGTTCTTACTGTGGGTCATAGTAAAAAAAAAGTGCAGAAAAGGCTATTTAAAAATATCTAACGGTCTCTCCTAATTCAAATTTCCTATACTTCTACTACCTCCTATTGGCTGATTCTTTGGAAGTAAATATTATTAATTTAATTTCAGGTAGTTTGAAAAGATTCTATACTGTATAGATAAATGGAACTTTATATATAGATAATGGAACTATATAGATAAATAAACTTTTTTTTAAAAAATTTTTTAATGTTTATTTATTTTTGAGACAGGGAGAGACAGAGCATGAACGGGGGAGGGGCAGAGAGAGAGGGAGACACAGAATTGGAAGCAGGCTCCAGGCTCTGAGCCATCAGCCCAGAGCCCGACGCGGGGCTCGAACTCACGGACCACGAGATCGTGACCTGAGCTGAAGTCGGCCGCTTAACCGACTGAGACACCCAGGCGCCCCTTTGGCTATTTTAAACAAAGCTGCTATGAACATTTTCCTTTCTGGGGATCTATGTTTTGTTTTTAGTTTAAAAAAAAAATTTTTTTTTTTTTTTTTACATTTATTCATTTTTGAGAGACAGAGTGTGAATAGGGGAGGGGCACTGAGAGACACACACACAGAATCTGAAGCAGGCTCCAGGCTCTGAGGTGTCAGCACAGAGCCTGATGTGGGGCTGGAACACACAGACTGTGAGAGCATGACCTGAGCTGAAGTCAGACACCCCACCCACTGAGCCACCCAGGCGCCCCGACTGTGGGTCTATGTTTTAATTTCTCTGGGGTAAATATTTTGGAGTGGAATGATGGGTTATGTGATAAATGTATGTTTAACTTAAAAATTTTTTTAAAAACGTTTATTTATTTTGAGAGGGACAGAGAGCGTGCACGCGAGGGAGCGCATGAGCAGGGAAGGGGCAGAGACAGAGGGAGACACAGAATCCCAAGCAGGCTCTGTACTGTCAGCACAGGGCCCGATGCAGGGCTCTATCCCATCAACTGGGCACTTAACCAACTGAGCCATCCAGGTGCCCCCCTCCCCATCCCCACCCCCATCCCGGAGTCAAAGTAGTTTTCTTTCTTTCTTTCCAATGTGTATACTTGTATTTCTTTTTCTTACCCTATTGTAATGACGAGGACTTTTAGGATGATAATTAACAGAAGTGGTGAGGGCATAAACTTGCCTCGTTCTTCACTCGTTCTTGATCTTAGCAGAAAAGCATTCAATATTTCATCAGTAAGCATGATGTTAGTTGTAGGGTTTTTACAGATGTCCTTTATCACACTGAGGAATTCCCTTTCTATTCTTAGTTTGGTAAGAGTTTTTATGAGTACTGAAGGTTTTCATATTCTTTTTTCTGCTTCTGTTGAGTTGACTATGTGCTTTTTCTTTATAACGGAACCTTAAATTCTTTGGAGTAAATCCCAGTTGGTCATGATGCAGTCTCTTTTTTTACACATGGTTGGATTTGATTTGTTAGTATTTTGGTAAGAAGTATTGCTTATGAGGAAATATTGGTCTACAGTTTTCTTATAACATCTTTGGTTTCAGCATCAGGGTAAATGATTGTCTCATAAAAATTAGTTGGGAAATATTTTTACTACTTATTTTTTTTATTTTTTGAGCGAGAGACAGAGCACGAGCAGGGGAGGGACAGAGAGAGAGAGGGATACACAGAATCTGAGGCAGACTCCAGGCTCTGAGCTGTCAGCACAGAGCCTGACGGGAGGCTCGAACTCAACGACCCTTGAGATCATGACCTGAGCTGAAGTCAGACGCTTGACCGACTGAGACACCCAGGTGCCCCTTCCTCTTCTATTTCTCAGAAAGCTTGCATAAGATTTATATTATTCCTTCCTAAAATGTTTGATCAATAATGAAGCCATCTGGGCCCGGAGTTTTCTTTGTGGGAAGGTTTTCAGGTATGAAGTCAATTTCTTTAATAGTTATAGGACTATTCAGATTTTCTATGCCTTCTTGAATAATATTAGGTAAGTTTTTGCACATTAATGACCATTTCATTTAAGTTATCGAATTTTTTGGCATAAAGTTGTTTACAATACAGAGATGTGGACTTTTACTTTTCGTTTTATCCCCTTCTACACTCTGAATATTTTTTTTTTTAATTTTTCTTAACGTTTTATTTATTTTTGAGACAGGGAGAGCCAGAGCATGAACAGGGGAGGGGCAGAGAGAGAGGGAGACACAGGATCCGAAACACGCTCCAGGCTGCGAGCTGTCAGCACAGAGCCCGACGCGGGGCTCGAACCCACGGACCGCGAGATCATGACCGGAGCCGAAGTCAGCCGCTTAACCGACTGAGCCACCCAGGCGCCCCAACACTCTGAATATTTTGAAAACTATATGAAGGTGCCTGAAGTTGAAAAATGTTGGGAAGTGGCGAAAGTAATAAGTTAAATGATTATAGTTAAATGCAAATCTTCTGTTATTTAATAATAAGTATTGCCTACTATGTGAACGACATTGTGCTGGGTGCTGAAAAGGCAAAGTTTTTGCCTTTATGGAGCTTGTGGTATAGTGGGAGATATTTGAAGTATTATGTATAACATAATATACACCCATTATGTATAACAAAAAGGTATAACAGAAACAAGAGGAAGCATTAGAGAAAATTCATTTGAAGTAAGTACCTGGTGAAAGTCAGTCAGAGAAAGACAAAGACCATTTGATTTCACTCTTAGGTGGAATTTAAGAAACAAAACTAACAAAGGGAAAAAAAAAAAAAAAGAGACAACCCAAAAAACGGACTTTTTTTTTAAGATTTTATTTTTAAGTATCTCTACACCTAACGTGGGGCTCGAACTTACAACCCCGAAAATGAGAGTCACATGCTCTACTGACTCAGTCAGCTAGGCGCCCCCCAAAACCGGACTCTTTAACTGTAGAGAACACATAGATGGTTACCGGAGGGAAGGTGGGTGGAGGGGTGGCTGCAATGGGTGAAAGGGATTAAGGGCACACTTATCTTTTTTTTTTTTTAATTTTTTTTTAATGTTTATTTATTTTGGGGACAGAGAGAGACAGAGCATGAATGGGGGAGGGGCAGAGAGAGAGGGAGACACAGAATCGGAAGCAGGCTCCAGGCTCTGAGCCATCAGCCCAGAGCCCGACGCGGGGCTCGAACTCACGGACCGCCAGATCATGACCTGAGCTGAAGTCGGACGCTCAACCGACTGAGCCACCCAGGCGCCCCAAGGGCACACTTATCTTGATGAGCAGTGAGTAATATATGGAACCGTTGGCTCACTATATTGTACACTTGAAACTAATACGACACTGCATGTTAGTTAACTACACTGGAATTAGAATAAAAAAAATATGATAATTGGTGAAGTCACAAAGGAGGTAATATTTGAGCAGATATGTGAATGTATCAGTTTGCCAAATTGACAGGCCCGGGGAAAGTGTTCAAGATAGTAGGTTTAAGCACAAGTAAGTGTTTGAAGAATATGAAGAACAGAATTCCGGAATGAGAAATAGTTGAGGATTACTGAAATTTGAAGTGAAAGTTTGCTGTTTTTCTTTTTGTCTGTTTTTTTATCTTAAATATTTTCCTATGGTTCTAATATCAAGCCATATTTTTAAAAATTTTTATGTTATTGGGGCGCCTGGGTGGCGCAGTCGGTTGAGCGTCCGACTTCAGCCAGGTCACTATCTCGCGGTCCGTGAGTTCGAGCCCTGCGTCGGGCTCTGGGCTGATGGCTCAGAGCCTGGAGCCTGTTTCTGATTCTGTGTCTCCCTCTCTCTCTGCCCCTCCCCTGTTCATGCTCTGTCTCTCTCCCAAAAATAAAAATAAACGTTTGAAAAAAAAATTAAAAATTTTTATGTTATATATGTTTTAAATATATATTTTTTCGATTGATAGACGTTCATGTTGTTTCGTAGTTTTCACTATTACAAACAATGCTGTAATAAACATTGTCCCTACTTTTCTGCACATGTAAGAATGTCTCTAAAATAAGTATTAGTGGATTTACCAAATTGAATGTTATTTACAATATTTTGATCAATTCTGCTAAATTTCACTTCATTCTTGGTGCCAGTATTTGACAGTAGCTGATTTCCCACATCCTTGACAGGGATACATCATAAGGCTTTTTGAATTTTAAGATTATCCCTTAGCTACGTCGACAATTAAGGACCCATTTTCAACCAGTCAAGATAACGAAGTGGTTAAGACCACTCTTGTATTGTAGTCACAGTTGAGTTTGTATCTTGGTTTTGACATTTGCCATCCACGTTAAACAGTTTCTAAGCGATAGTGTTGAGGCAAGTTTACCTGTGGAGTGTACAAGAAACATATTTATGGAAAGAATTCAGTTGGATTTATCATTATAGGACTGGGAGCAAATAGCGGGCATTAAATAACCGTTCATCATTCTTCGCGAATTTGTCAGGAATTGAGGGTCCCATTTAAGAGTTTAAGAGGTTCACATTTTCCAAAAAGATAACCAGAATGCACATCGGAAGTGCGGCAAACTTTTTCAACAAGTGCTTTTAATCCGAGATTAAAAGGTGCTATCAGGCAACTCATCAGGCTGCGCATTTTAAACGTTGAGACGCTGGAGGATTAAAATCCACCACGTCTACGACTGGGTCATACATTTACCATAGGTATCCAGTCTGAGATTACCGACGGGCAGATACCCCTTTTTTGCCAGGAAACTACGGCTAAATAGTGACTTCTGTCAGAAAAAAAATCCTCCAGATTCCAACACAGTCCGCCTCCTTCCTAAGCACTGCGGGCACCTGCTAGCCGCAAGATGGCGATTACCCCCAACCACCTTTCCGAAACGGAGATTTCCATAACGCGACTCGCCGCGCCCTGGAAAGGAAGTTTTGCCATTACCCAAGATGGCGAACTGCGCAGCTTCACGGTTTCCAGCTTTCAATATGGCTTCCCCAACCCGCACCACCGGAGGTTAATCTCAGGAACCAAACTAAACTCGCGCGGAAGTAGCGTCAGCGGAAGTTGCGCCTGGCCCAACTTCCCACCCCCCCCCCCCCCACGCCCGCCCCCGTCCCTACGCCCCGCCCCCGGTGGCGCGGAGTGCAGAGCCAAGATGGCGGCAGAGTTGGAGTACGAGTCTGTTCTGTGTGTGAAGCCCGACGTTAGCGTCTACCGGATCCCTCCCCGGGCCTCCAACCGCGGTTACAGGTACTAGCCCCGAGGCTCTGCAGTACACGCATACCGGGTCGGGGATGACAGTGTCCTCCTCAGGTGGCACGCTGCGAGTCCCCGCCACTGCCACCTCTGAGTTGTCACTTTGCTAGCCTCCCCACCAGGGTTGTTCTCGCCCCGTCCTCCTGTTCTTTTCCCAGTGTGGCATGCCAGCCTGGTTTCCGCCGCTTAAAAAAATTTACCATCTGCGTCTTCCCACGCCTCCTCCCTTGGGCCCCTCGGGGTTACCCATCTGCTCCCCATCATACCCATCCCGTCGTGCCTGCTCCATCGCCTGTCACCTTTGGTTCGTTCTTTCTTGCGTCCTTCGGTTTCTCCTCCTCGTCGTACCCCCTCCTGACCTCCCTGTCTCTCATAAACATTTCCAGTACCCCGTGCATAATGGTGGGTAATCATCGTGTCGGCCGCTCTCTAGGTGATACGATTTAATCTTTTGTGCCAGTCTTGCCACCAAGCATGATCCGCCGTTTGGTTTTCCTTTCACTTTTTTGCTAGTGGCAAAGGTTATGATGGTAGGTTTTCCAGTGGTTGTCCATTCTGTTTTTTTTTTTTTTTCCCAGTACATTTTCTTGATGATTACATGGTATTTTCTATTTTCCTTTCCTCCCTTCTTAATCTCTCTTATAGCCTTTCTCTCCAAAGTTAATGCAGCATTTTCTCTGTAGGGCTAACCAACCACCTTGTGATCGCGTGTCGGTGAGGTTCTGAGGATGCTCTAGGCAGTCATGAAGTCATGTAGTGGAAGGAGTTAACACGTTAACCGGGTTACATATTCAAAAATACGGGTATGAACCCTGACAGTTTAACAGCTGTATGATTTGGGACAAATCGCTTAATCTCTGCAAGCCTCAGTTTTCTCATCTGTAAAATAGAAAAAAAAAAGTGATCAGAAAACCTGCTCTGGTTCTGTACCTCAGAGAAGTTTTTGGAGGGTTACGTGACGTAGTATAAGAAATGTGAAAAAATTTAGGAAACAGGAAAGCAGCATATTAAATACAAGGCACTGTTCTTACCCCTCTCTCGTCCACCTCACCATCATGATTTTCCTCTTGGCATTTATCATTGCTTTGGCTCTTGTCCTCCTCCTGTGGCCATTAGCTTGCCTCCTTACTGGGGTTTCATTCATCATGGATCACGCTCCTCGTGCTTGCTGACCTGTGCACTAGACACTGTGGGTTGCACGTTTTTGGCGGAGGTGGTCCTAATTCCAGTTTTTCAGTCAGGCCCCAAATCGACCACGAATAGGAATCTACGTGCTTTTCGATGGTAGTTACTGGTAGTGGTGTGTGAGTCAGCAGGGACATCTGGTGCTTTGGGCTTCCCGAAGGAGTGACCCTGCCATTCTGGCTTAGGTACGCTCTGTGCGGGCCTCCGTAGCACCACTGCTGATCTCTGTCCTAGTGCTCTTCCTTCTGTATTGTAATTGATTGTTCCGTCTGCTGTTTCTCCAGACTAGCTGTGAACGACTTCAGGTCTTTTCTAAGTTTATAGTACCAGGGTCTAGTACAGTGTCCTGCACATAGCGGGCACTCTGTAAACTTGGGAGAAATTAGTAGATTCCACTTCATCACATAAATTAGCAGTGATTGAACTGTTCAGTAGTTAAGACTTCCGAAAGGGTATGATACATCATACAGTGGGGTTCTCTTCTCTTTCTTCTACTTTAAGCTTTTGCAGCGACCTTCCTCCTCTGACCCACCTGCATTCTCAACTTTCACTTTCTGGTTTATCCACAGCCTTTGAT
This sequence comes from Herpailurus yagouaroundi, assembly GCF_014898765.1. Classification (NCBI taxonomy): domain Eukaryota; kingdom Metazoa; phylum Chordata; class Mammalia; order Carnivora; family Felidae; genus Herpailurus; species Herpailurus yagouaroundi. The sequence goes on from NW_024412572.1 coordinate 878,296, forward strand.
CTGCATGTCAGTTAACTGCACTGAGCCATCAAAACAATTTCTTAATTTTCCTCTATTTCTTGTTGTCTGTGTTTTCTATGCGTATTATTGACATTTCTTATCCTCAAGAGGCATTTTATCATTAGCCACTCTTAGTATAGTGAGTGAAGAGAGCTGAACTAAGTGTGCATCGAGATTCCCATTTATTTGCTGGGTTACTCTTGGCAAGACACCTAACTCTTTTTAATTTTTTTAATGTTTATTTATTTTTGAGAGAGACAGAGATGGAATGCGAGTGGGTTAGGGGCAGAGAGAGAGGGAGACAGAATCTGAAGCAGGCTCCAGGCTCTGCGCTGTCAGCGCAGAGCCTGACGCGGGGCTCGAACTCACAAACCATGAGGTCGTGACCTGAGCCGAAGTCGGACGCTCAACCGACTGAGCCACCCAGGCGCCCCACACCTCTCTTGAACTGTAGTTTCCTCGTTTGTAAAAATGGATATCCTACTACTTACCTTGCAGTATCCTTTCACTTAATTTTCATAGGAATAGGCATAATGCTTGGCATATAATAGGTACTTGATAAATGTTACTTTTATGCCTTTTTGTCTGCCTAATCTTGTTTACAGAACCCATTTTACATTATGAGCATGACTTATTCTTTAGGCTGCCTTTAAAGGAAAAACTGGGATTTTTAGGAAGCAGGAGGAATACTTTGAGTGATTAGTAAGATTGAGGGAATGAATGACTTTGATTCACGTAGTGTAAGCTGTTGCTTCGCAGACTTGCTCTGACAATGTAGATCGATGAGAATGTTAGAAATGATTAGAAAATGGTTTCCCAACCTATGAAACTGTTGTCATATTCATCACTGCCCTTCCCCTCAGCTAAATCATTAGTAAACTCAATAGTCTGTTTTAATGTAATGAGAAGAATGCTGGACTTCGAAGTTAGGCATTACTTCCTGTGTTGCTATTCGTCATTGAGACGGACAGAGATGGTAGGCTTTCCATGCCTATTCCAGATGGTTGCTGTAAGGGCTTATTACTGATGTCAATGAAAATTTGTGAAGTCAGTTCAGAAGACCAGCGAAACCAAGAGTTCCTCGGGCTAGGTCTTGGGAATGGGAAAGGAACTAAGGCTCAGGGCTGAGGGAAATTGCTGCTGGGGATATCCATTCACTTACTGAGGATTTGTTAAATATTGGCCACTGGACACGCAAGATAAATAAGCCAAGGAACCTGTCCCAGGAAACACATCTAGTAGGCTTGTTCCTGATATATTCAGTACACAGTGTTTAGCTCATGGTGTGATGGTAGAATAAGTAATGACTCCTTAAAAAAAATTAAAACTCGGGGACCTTTAGAGCATTATAGTGTGGATCAGATTCAAGTACTTGAGGCACCGCATTAAGAGATGAGGGCATGACAAGGATTTATAAATCCTGTTCAAAACCTGTGCTAATTTTCATTTTTTTTTTTCCTTTCCACCTTTGCTTCTTGTTTAGATATATTTTATTGTTACCTTTCTGCCTTGCAAGTATTAGTCTTCAGGTTTCTGAGGGATGAGGTTTTTTATTTAAAGATTTTATTTATTTTTTAATTATTATTTTTTAAAGTTTATTTATTTTTGAGACAGAGAGAGACAGAGCATGAACGGGGGAGGGTCAGAGAGAGAGGGAGACACAGAATCGGAAGCAGGCTCCAGGCTCTGAGCCATCAGCCCAGAGCCCGACACGGGGCTCGAACTCACGGACCGCGAGATCGTGACCTGAGCTGAAGTCGGACGCTTAACCAACTGCGCCACCCAGGTGCCCCAAAGATTTTATTTTTTAAAAATTTTTATTCTTTTTGAGAGACAAAAAGAGAGAGAGCATGGGATAGAGGCAGAGGGAGAGAGAGAATCCCAAGCAGGCTCTGCCCTCAGTGTGGGCCCCATGCGGGGTTCGATCTTGTGACCGCGAGATCGCGAATGCAGCTGAAATTTAGAGCCTGGTGCTCAACTGACTGAGCCACCAAGGTCCCCTGAGATTTTATTTTTATGTAATCTCTGTACCCAACACGGGGCTTGAACTCACAACCTCAAGATCAAAAGTCACATGCTCTAGGGATTGAGCCAGCCAGGTGCCCCATGTTGAGTTGCTTAATAACTTTTACTTTGCCCTCTCTTTTCCACACGCTGACAAAAACAAACTCACAAATTCAGAGCTTTGTAAAATTGGTCATATTTAAATAATGTCTTAGATTTCCTTCAAATTCGTGTATCACACAGATTATAAGTATTCAGTGTTTTGTAATGTTTCCACGGACATCTGTATCTCTAGCCCACATGTTTTTCCTGAACTCCTGACTCATATTCAAATGCCTTCTCTGTATCTTCACTTGAGAAATCAGTTTGACGTCTCCAGCTCAACATATTCAAAACTGAACTCCTGAGCTTCTCAGACATGCTCTACCTATAGCCTTTCTGTCTCAGTTATTGGCCGCTCCTTTGCTCAGGCGAAAAACTTCAGCGTCATCCTTGACTCCTCCTACCTCACATTCAGTCCTTTAGAAAACCCCATTTCTTTGCTTTAAATGTATCTAGAATCTAGCCGCTTCTGCTCCTGTCCCTTCCTAGTCACCGTCATGACTCCTGGATTGTGGTGGTAGTCTCTTAACTATAATCCCCCTGCTTCAGTATTTACATTGCTTCTACTTACAACAGACAAGGTGATCCTTTTAAAGTCAAAGGAAGATCATGTTTCACCTCTGCTTAAAACTGGTACTGGCTCCTTTTTCACTCAGTAAAAGCTAAAGTTCGTACGAGGCCTATAAAATTTGCCCCTCTGTTACCTCACCCCCACCTCATCTCTTATTTTATTCCAGCTGCAGTGGCTTTCTTTTTGAGGGCAAGCATTCCAGGTACATTCGCACCTTAGCACCTTTGCACTAATTGTTTCAAACCTGGAGCTTCTCCCCCCCTCCCCCCCATATCTGCATGAGTAACTCTCTTGCTTCCTTCACATTTTTGTCCACATTTCACCTTGTTTAAAAAAAAAATTTTTTTTTTAATGTTTATTTATTTTGGAGAGAGACAGAGACAGAATGCGAGTGGGTTCGGGGCAGAGAGAGAGGGAGACACAGAATCTGAAGCAGCTCCAGGCTCTGAGGTGTCAGCACAGAGCCCGACATGGGGCTCGAACTCAGGAGCTGTGAGATCATGACCTGAACTGAAGTCACACGCTCAACCAACTGAGCCACCCAGGTGCCACCTCGTTTCACCTTCGCCTCCCCTGACTACCCTCTTGAATGCTGCAACCTGTTTACTCTCCCACTACCCTCCCGATTTCCCTTTTCTGTTTCTTCATTTTCTTTCTGCTTTAGCACTTACCATTTTCTGAGATACTAATTATTTTACTTGTTATGTTTATTTTTTATTGTCTATTTTCTATTAGAATATAAACCTCACGAGGGTAGGAGTCTTTGTTTTGTTCATTCACCTAGAACAGTGCCTGTGACTTAATATGCATTCTGTAAGTATTGGTTGAATTTAGTGAAAGATGATAATACATTTAGGGATTTGGGAAGCCTTCTGTTACCCAGTATAGTTCACTCAGTAGACTCTGTTATTACTTGATCAGTAAAACACTATTATATAAAATATCATCTGCGGTGTGGCAGTATAGTACCATTATGAGAGTTAGTTTTAATTGCTTGTATTTGTACTTTTACGTGTTTTTATTGATGCTTATTAGACTCCAGAATTCTTAAGGAGTAACACTGTCTTTTGTTTGCTTTGGATTATATGTCATACGAGGCATCTGGGCAGCAGGGATCATGAGTTATTCTTGTTAATTATTTAATAGGTAGAATAAGCAAGAAGGGAAATAGAAATACGGCAAATGATTCTGTGTAGGTTTTTCGTAATAAAAGCCATAGACTTGAGGCTTCCTATTTTCCTGTCCTAGGGCATCTGACTGGAAATTAGACCAGCCTGATTGGACTGGCCGCCTCCGAATCACTTCAAAAGGGAAGATTGCTTATATCAAGCTTGAGGATAAAGTTTCAGGTAATCTGTGCTGGTGACCCTCTAACATATTAAGGGTATTAGTTTGGTGTGCCTTTTCTTTTCCTTTTTCTTTTCTTCTTCTTCTTTTTTTTTAATGTTTATTTATGTATTTTGAGAGTGAGAGAGTGAGCAGGGGAGGGGCACAGAGAGAGTAGAGAGAGAGAGAATCTCCAGCAGGCTCTGAGTTTTCAGCGCAGAGCCCAACACGTGGCTTGAACCCACACACCATGAGATCATGACCCGAGTCGAAATCAAGAGTCAGATGCTTAACCGACTCAGCCACCCAGGCACCCCATTTTTGGTGAACTTTTATAAATACATTTAAGTTGGAGACTGGAATGGAAATATTTGTTAGAGTTTTAGATTTTTGCTTCTTTAGCTCAAGGAAGTCCTTTTCTTACCTGTTAGGGGAGCTCTTTGCTCAGGCACCAGTAGAACAATATCCTGGTATTGCTGTGGAGACAGTGACAGATTCCAGCCGCTACTTTGTAATCCGGATCCAGGATGGTACTGGTAAGGGATCTGGGATTTTGAATGGGTGAGATTAGGAAAATAGGTAATGCCTTTCAATAAAGTGCGTCTCAGTTGCATTTATCTTAACTTCAGTTTACTAAATTTTTTCACCCCTTGCTCCATAGTTAACTATGGTTGCTAAAGGACAAGGATTAACATGTTGTTTGTAATAAATAAAAACAAGTTCAAGATATGATAATTAATAGGTGGATATAAATAAATGTCTATCCAACCAAAGAATTCATACATATTGCCCACTCATTCATTGTTTGTGGTGGGTTTTGGTGGGACTGTCTTAAATCATCTATGTCTAGGGCATTTTCTATCTTTTCTCCATAGTCTATATCAGAGGTGGGCAAACTTTCTGGAAAGACAGATGGTGAATATTTTAGATTTTGCAGGCCAAATGGTCTCTATTGTAGCTACTCAGTTCTGCTGATGTAGTATGAAAGCAGCTACAGATAATATGTAAACAAATGGGAATAGCCGTGTTCCAGTAAAATATTATTTTTTTTTGTAATTTTTTTTTTTTAACGTTTATTTATTTTTGAGACAGAGAGAGAGTGAGCATGAACGGGGGAGGGTCAGAGAGAGAGGGAGACACTGAATCCCAAACAGGCTCCAGGCTCTGAGCGGTCAGCACAGAGCCCGACGCGGGGCTCGAACTCACGGACCACGAGATCATGACCCGAGCCGAAGTCGGCCGCCCAACCGACTGAGCCACCCAGGCGCCCCATTATTGACAAAAACAAGTATGGCAGCATTTGTCTCTTGGGCAATACGTAGGGTGTGGACCCCTGGGCTGTGAGAAATGTTTCACATTCACAGACTTTATCTAGTTAAGGTAACTGTTAATTTTCATTGGGTGGAATTTTCCCTAAGGGACACTTCCTGTTCTGAGTATTCCTGTCTTTTTCACAGGGCGTAGTGCTTTCATTGGCATTGGCTTCACAGATCGGGGTGATGCCTTTGACTTTAATGTCTCCTTGCAAGATCATTTCAAGTGAGTGATTCTTGTCCTTAACCGAGTTAAACCTTGGCTAAGTTAACCCTGAACCAAGCTAAAGGGTTTTGGAAATGCTCCTCCTCAGTTGAATGGATACTACCTCTTTTACCTGCTGCTTTCTGTATTTGATAAACTAGTTTGTTACGAATTTGAATCTTCCCATTCACTGTTTCCTTACATCATCTTTGTGTCTCTTCTGTCCTTTCCTAATAGCCCAGGATATGTTTTTGGTCCTTTGTACGGTGTTTTGAGATGAGGCTTTTGCTTATGCCTCTGGAGGAATTGACATTTGCTCTCTTAAGTGGCCGAGGGAGGCATATAGTCACAGCAGGACTGTATGTGAGAGAGGAGGAGTTACATGCCAGTTTTGTTGCTTTGTGTAGCTGACGTGTTGTATGTCTCCTGCAATGACATTGCTTCAGTTTTGCCACAGCTGTGGTGGACAGCGCCACGCACTGTCAGCTTCCTACTTCAAGGGCAGGCATAAGTCTGCTTTTCTGCCTCAGAACTCTGAAATTGTGGAAGTGCACTCAGTTGGCACAGGGATGCAGCCCGGAAGGATGGAGGAATTAACGTCCCCTCAGGGGCAGCCCTCACCCGTGGCGGGTGGAAATTGGCGGCTAAATGCCCTCCTTTGGAGGGACAAGTTAAATACGCATTCTGAATGGCTCCTCGGTGGTATTGAACCCTGTTGCCCTGTTTTGGCTTTTCTTCTTTTCCTTCCTCACTTTTCATGTTCCTTCACTCTGCTTTCTGGAGTCCTGTTTCACATAAGCCAGTTACACTCAAATTTGTGTGTCAGCTCTGCTTTCAGGTAGTCCCAAATTGAGATAATTTACTCTTTTACTGAAGGTGGGTAAAGCAGGAATCTGAGATTTCCAGAGAATCTCAGGAAATGGACACTCGTCCCAAGTTGGATCTGGGCTTCAAGGAAGGACAGACCATCAAGTTGAGTATTGGGGTGAGTATGGTTTCTTTCCTCCCGCTCCCTGAATTTCCATAATAAGCTTGTGACTTTTTCTTTCTCTTTCTTCTCTGTTTTCTTTTTTATAGAACATTACAACTAAGAAAGGTGGTGCTTCCAAGCCCAAGGCTGCGGGAACTGGGGGCCTGAGCCTGCTCCCGCCCCCACCTGGAGGCAAAGTCACCATCCCCCCACCATCCTCCTCAGTTGCCATCAGCAATCATGTCACTCCACCACCCATTCCAAAATCTAACCATGGAGGTAGTGATGCAGGTAAATCTCTGTTACTTTGAACTCAAGACCCTGAGAACAAGAGTTGCACATTGCACCCTCTGAGCCAGCCAGGCGCTCCGTCTCTGTTACCTTTAACTTTGAGAAATCATCTTATCTTTTCTTTTTTTTAATTTTTAAATTTTACTTAAATCCAAGTTTAACATGTGGTGTAATGATGATTTCAGGGGTAGAATTTAGTGATTCATCACTTACACATCAAGAAATCATCATATCTTAAGTTTCAGTTGGGTACTGTACCCCTGTTTGCCAAGGAGAGTATTGATGTTTTTGCTATTAAATGACACTTGGTACTGAAAGGTGATTCTGACAGCCTTTAGCAAGGGATTTCAGCTTTTCTATTGAACCGAGAGTCATGGTATTTGGTAGGTTCTTTGTCAGAAAATGAGTGGATATTGGGGCACCTGGGTGGCTCTGTTGATTAAGCATCTGACTCTTGATTTCAGCTCAGCTCTTGATCTCACAGATGTGAGATTGAGCCCCGCATCAGGCTTCAAGCTGGGTGTGGAACCTGCTTGAGATTCTCCCGCCCGCCCAAAAAAAGAAAATGAGTGGTTATTAAGAAAAAGACTATTTCCTTCATTGTACCTTGGTTAGATGCTAGTAGGCCTGAGAGTCAGATGCACTCAGATTTTGGTGAGAGCTCTGCTTTTTTTTTTTTTTTTTTTTAATTTTTTTTAACGTTTATTCATTTTTTGATAGAGACAGAGCCTGCATGGGGGAGGGGCAGAGAGAGAGGGAGGCATAGAATCCAAAGCAGGCTCCCGGCTCTGGACTGACACAGAGCCCGACGCGGGGCTCGAACCCACGGACCGCGAGATCACGACCGGAGCTGAAGTCGGACGCTCAACCGACTGAGCCACCCAGGCGCCCTGAGCTCTGCTATTTTATATCTGAGTGTACTTGGTAATATTATTTCCTTTTTTTGTCTTAATATCCTTATCTACATAATGGAGACTTAAAACTACACCCAGATTGTGAAGGTGAGGTGGCCTGACGCCACCTAGCACTGTCCATGGCGCAGAGCAGCCACTCAGTAAACGTGATGTTTTCATTTTTCCTGTTTCTTCGCTAGGGCAGCTGGGAGACCGTTAGACAGCATCTGGGTTCGTGAATACATTTTCACTTTTCTGTACCATCTAATGGCAAAAAAGAATAGATCTAGTTCTTTCCATTTCAAGAATGAGAATATTAGGGGTGCCTGGGTTTGACATCGGCTCAGGTTGTGATCTCATAGTTCGTTTGTTCGAGCCCTGTGTCAGGCTCTCTGCTGTCAGTGCAGAGCCTGCCTTGATCCTCTGTAGCCCTCCCTCTCTGTCTGCCCCTTCCCCTCTCTCACATGCGTATGTATGTGTGTGCTCTCTCAAAAAATAAACATTAAAAAAAAAATAAAAGAGTGAGAACATTAGAACGTGAAAAGGAATTTTCCTGAGATTATTCATGTAATTGACTACTAAGAGTAAACTTTTTCTTTCTGGAATTTTGAGATAAAAATGGTTGTAACCTACTTCTTTTCATAAGTGTCTCCAGAAGGCACTGGGGGGATAATGTCTAAGATTTATTTTTAATTTTTTTGAATGAAGCTTTTTATTTTAAGATGATTGTAGGTTCACATGCAGTTGTAAAAAATAACAGAAAGAAATCCTGGGTCCTCTTTACCCATTTTCCCTAAATGGTAACTGTTTGCAAAACCGAAGTGGAACAGCTTAATCAGGAAATTGACATTGATACCGTCTACTGATCTTATGTAGATTTCACCAGCTGCACGTGTTCTCATTCGTGTGTATATGTGTGTTTAGTTCTCTGCACTCTGATCGTGTTAGGTTCCTGGATCTGTTACCACGGTCAGGATACAGAACAGCTCCCTCAGTGCAAGGATCCCTCACATCATCCTTTTATACCCACACCTCCCCCCGAGTCCTGCCCCACGCCTCCTCTAACCCTTGGCGATCACTAGTCTGTTTGCCATCTTTATAATTTTGTCACTTCGTGAATGTTATATAAGTGGAAACATACGGTACATAACCTTTGGGGATTGGCTTTTTCCACTCAGCATAATTCCCTTGAGACTCCTCCAAGTTGTGTACATCAGCAGTTTGTTTCTCTTTCTTGCTGGGTAGTATTCCATGGTATGGATGTACCATAGCGCGTTTAACCGTCGTCACCCACGGGGGAACATCTGGCTCATATCCAGTTTTTGGCTCTTGCGGATAAAGCTGCAAGGAACATTTGTGTATAGATTTTGGTGTAAGCGTAAGGTTTTATTTCTAAGATTTTTATTATGCTTCCCCTTTTCTTTTTCTTCCTTCTGCCCTGTATTCAGATATCCTTTTAGATTTGGATGCTCCTGCTCCTGTCCCGGCACCAGCACCAGCTCCAGTGTCTGCAAGCAATGACTTGTGGGGAGACTTTAGCACTGCTTCCAGGTAGGAGCATAGTGAAACCAGCATACTGTCAATCAGGGTACAGGGAATGTTACCGTCCAATGAAACGTCTTAGGCAGGAAGTTTAGGTAAGGAAGTAGAGTTAGTGCTGGGGATGGTGGGATAAGAAAGCTGTAGGGTGAAGTTTGACTGGGATGTTTCAAGCCTTGATAAGTAGAATTTCTGTGAGGTATAGTTTCAGAAATTCTGGGCAGTGATTTCTTGGAAACTATTAAGTGAAGAATGGAGTAGCTGTCCTAATTCCTTTGGCTTTCTCTCTGTTCTCCTGTCTTGCAGCTCTGTTCCAAACCAGGCACCACAGCCATCCAACTGGGTCCAGTTCTGAATAGCATTAAGGACAGACTTGAAGAAAAAAAAAAAATGACCTTGAGGGCACCAATCTGTGAGGGAAGTTAGGAACCCCTTCTCTTCCCAGAACCAAAATTACTGGACAATCTTTTTCATAGCTCCTCCATTGCATTCAAGCTGGATCACGTCACCCCCCTATGTTGTTACTTGCGTACAGCCGAGGAAGAATCTCTCATCTCCTGTTCACTGTTAAGGCAGGGGAGTGGTGGGTCTTCTCATACTTGTGGCTGACTATGCAGGGCCCCAAAGGCCAGATCTCTTTGAGGGAGAAGTGAATTCTAACATCTGTAAAGTTGTTCTTTTCAGTTCTTCAACTCATTTCAGAATCATCTCATGACCCGGTGTGCCTCTTTGTGAAGCCCTATTTAGCAATTTCAGGGGAGACAAAAACCTTGACATTTCCTTTCCCACTAGCCTACGACCCTCCAAATGGACTGGCCAACCTCAGTGTTTACAGATTCAGAGTTTTGACAGGGATAGGTGTGAAGAAAGACCTGTTTCCTGGGTCTCTGAGATAGACCCTCCTGCAGGCTTATCCTGTCCAGTGAACATCCATGGCGGGGGGCAGCTCCATCGCCCTCGTGTGTTTACATTGTTTCCTCCTGTGTTCAGAGGGTTTGTTGGTGGCACCTCCACTGTTCTTTTATTTGTTGAATAGTGCGACATCTTTGATCAGTGGGTGTCTCTTGGATGAAGGAGGTTCAAGGGGCTGTGTTTTCCAAGTTGTATTGTGGAGAAGCGTTGACTTTCTTGCAGCTCCATCTGGTGGCTGCATTTGAAGCGCGGCATTACTTTGCATTTGCCCCATTATTTGACCTGGAGTTGAAGCGTTTAGAGTTTTAAACCTGATCTGTAGAGCAGACGGGTTGAAAAGCACGTAACTCTTTTTCAGTACCCACATTGCCTTGCTGCCTGGGTATCTGGCCCCTTGCGTGAACATTTCGTTTTCAGTGCATCTAGCCCTTTCATAGAAAGCTGCTATTACATCCATTGTCACTTACGAAGGAAGCTGGAGAGTCCACGGCCCTAGCCGTCCTGGGTTCTGCCCGAGTGACCGCTTCGCTAAACCATCACAGAGGGAATCTCAAAAGCAAGTTGCTCTCCCACCGCTTTCCCTTCCCTCTACCCCACCATTCCTTTTACAGTGCTGTGAAGACAGTTCCCTTTCTCAAGTGAACGGGCACTATCAGTTGTGTTTGTTAATGGGCAATTTTGAGGGTGAAATGGGAAGATCTCGTTTCTTCCCTCAGCACTTCGTTGGATGTGTACACTTGGGGAGGCTCGTGTTTAGTTTCAAAATGTAGTCTCTCTCCTGGATTTCCTTCTTGACTCTTTTTAACTTCGGGTCCATTTTTTTCTCATTGCCTCCTGTTCCAGGCAGCTCTATTCTTACAGAGCCATGGCAGGGCTTTTTAAAATTCCAATAGAAAACACTAAGTGGAAAGTCTATAGAATCACTAGTGACTGACTACTGGGAAACTGTTTTCTCAATGTTCCTCCATGTTGTGTTCTTTGTATTCTCAAGATGATAATATATTATGTATTTGAATTGCTGAAAAACTGAAAGTGAAATTTAAGATATATGTATATAAAGCGTATGCTGTATTGGTGCAATAATGGTAATTAAAAATATGGAAAAAGGTAGTGTCTCCTTTATCTTTAATTTGCCTATTTCAGTGCCTTTTTAATTCAACTGACCCAATATAAACGGGCCAGTAGGTAATAAATGGACATTTTATATCTGTTACTCTTTTTCAAGAAATAGGGTTTCATTCAGCAGTTCAGGCTAGACTTCGGTACTCATGGTTCTAAGCCCACAGAGCACTCCACTCCTTATAGAGGTCGTATATATTAATTATTTATTTGCTGGTACAGTTCATTTCTTTTGCTTCAGATTATCTTCATGATCGAGGCCACCACTCACGTCCCAGAACTATAATCAGCAGCAATGAGGGGGATCTGTAAGACACGGAACTAAAGACAGAGTTACAGACTTTGGAAGCCAGAAGGATCTTGGAGTTCTCATTCAGTGCTTTTCACAGAAGGTGAATCAGAATGATACGTGTGCTTGCTTTCTTAAATAAAGTAACACACTGCTCTCTGTAGAGATTCTGATGTACCTCCTAGAGTAGGGCCTAGATGTCTTTCCCACCCACGGCCTTTCTTATCATTACTGGGGTTGTGAGGCACTGTCACTGATAGAAGTGTATCATAAACCTCAGGTTTTGTTTGGGGAAGAAAGTGGACAATCTTTTTGTTTTTTTGTTTTGTTTTGTTTTTTAGCTCAACCCCCTCAGTTATACATTAGAATCTGCCTTCACAGTTATAGTGTGAGCTTGTATTACTCCACTTCATCCTGATAACCTTCTAGGCAGTTGGCCTGCCTCTAGCTTTCTTTTCTTTTCCTCTAGCTCCAATTCACCTTCCCTGTTGCCACCGGAATCACCTTCCTAAACCAAGCCCTGCCCACGCCCTTTCTTCCCTGACTCATTGTCTTTAATGATTTTCCTTTGCTTAGATCATAAAGTCCAAAGTACCGTTTCATCCTCAACCTTGTTTTCCCTTTCACTCAAAATATGCTCCTGAAACCAGGATACTAGTCATTCTTCAAATGCCATTAGCACCCTGAGCACTGACTGCTTGCTAAAATTCCCTCTGCCTACAATACCTTCCTGCCTATTGAAATCCTTCCCGTTTCGTAAAGCTGGCGCGAATAATACTTCATGAAATGTCACCTATTCTTTCAGTCTGAAAAATGATCTCCTTTGTTTTGTTTAGGTTGCTGTTGAAATTCTCTAATAACATTACTTTGTAATATTAATTATGCTAATTAATATTAGTTTGTAATATTAGTTAGAATATTAGTTTTTAAGCTCTTTGAACATAAGGACCATGTCTTCCTTTTTATCTACAAACCATACTTCCCTATACTTTTGTGTTATAGTAGATGCTCATTAAATACTTGTCGAACTAACGGTGATTTCAGTGAAGATGGATTAGAAATCAGTAAGTTGGGTATTTTCCTTCTTTTACTCATTCTCAGGGTTGTTCCCAGCTACATGACGTAAGTGTTCTTTGTATGCCTTGTCATAGTTGCAGAAAATCTCATTTATGTGCTCCAAAATCCATCACTATTAGGGAATCCAAAAGGCAGTGATGAAGAAAAATTTGACTTTGGTACATAAACCCTGTGACCTGGGAAAAGAAAAATGGTATTGTAAATAAAGCACAGCTGCGGATACGCTTGGTAATTTACGGTCTCATTTTGATGACCATCACTGTCTTAAGATGACATTGCACTTTGGTTATGTTTTAGTTATCTTGTAGCTTAAAAAAACACACCATTTCTGTTATTGCCTCTTAACTGTGCATGACACACACATACGGTATGTGACTATAGAACTCCCACTTGGGGCAATGGGGTGGCTCAGTTGGTTAAACGTCCGACTCTTGATTTCATCTCGGGGTTTTGAGTTCAAGCCCCATGTCGATGCTAGGTGTGAGGCCTACTTAAAAGAAGAAAAAAAACAAACAACAGCTCCTACTCGAGAGCTCCCCATCAATCACACACATATTCTCTTGAGAAAGAAAGGAAAAATGAGAGTTATCTTGATTTTCAGGTCCCTTAACCCTGGGGGACTTACGTATAGGCTTGTGATTGTTTTGGGCATTTATTTCAGATTTTGCCATTATTGTCATTTTCAGTCCCGTTTTGAAAGATATCAAAGTAGAGCGGTAGTTCGTTTTTTTTGAAAAAGCTCTGGTATAGTTGAATTGGCTACATCTGAGCCAGGAGTAACGTAATTGTCCACAGTGCCCTCCTGTTCTGCCTTATCGGTCTACTCAGTCTAAGCACAGTGTCTAAGCATCAGCTCAGTTAAAAGTCTAAGTCTAAGCATCAGCTCAATTAAAACACAGTAACGCGGGGGGTGCCTGGGGGGCTCAGTCGGTTGAGTGTCCAGCTCTTGATTTTGACTCAGGTCATGGTCTCACAGTTGGTGAGATCGAGCTCCGTGTCCTGCATGGGATTCTCTCTCTCCCTCTCTCTCTGCCCCTCCTCATGCTCTCTCTCTCTCTCTCTTCCTCTCTCACTCAAAGTAAATAAACATTAAAAAACTCACAATAATGCGTTAAGACCCATTGTGGATTACTTGCTTTTTAATATTTTCTTTTCCCTTACATGTGTTCTGCCACTGAACCTATGCTGGGAAAGAATGTCACTGAAGCACTTTCTGTGAATGCTACCTCTGGCTGCATATCAGCATGGGGCCACTAGAGGGCAAGCTCCCTCTAGCAACTCCAGCAACTGTAGGAAATACTACTCATACATCCTGGTGACGGAAGGTGTTTAAAAAGAAAGACGTACATGAAGACTGTCGAGGGACATATCTATGGAGTCTAACCATGCATTTGATGCATTTGTTGAGAATGTAGAAAGGTAGCTCTTTAGGTAGGCAGAAAATGAAGTACAGAATAATACTTTCTTCAGACTTTAATGGGTAGTAAAGTGTAGTCGTGGTTATGACCATGGATTTGGGAGGGAACAAATTGCCACAGTGCAAAATTTTGCTGTGCCACTTACTTTTTTTTTTTCTTTTAATGTTTATTTATTTTTGAGAGAGACAGAGCATGAGCAGGGGGAGGGACAGAAAGAGAAGGACACAGAATCCAAAGTGGGCTCCAGGCTTTGAGCTGTCAGCACAGAGCCCAACGTGGGGCTCGAACCCACAAACCATGAAATCATGACCTGAGCCGAAATCAAGAGTCAGACACTTAAACAACTGAGCCACCCAGGCGCCCCATTGGTTTTTTAACTTTGGACAAGTTACTTAACGTTTGTTTGCCTTGGTTTATTCCTATGTGATATGAATATAATAGCTCCTACTTTATAGAGTTATTGTCACAATAATATTTTTTATTTTTATTTTTTTACTGAAACATTTTTTAGTGTTTTTTTTTTTTTAAATACAATTTATTGTCAAGTAATGGCTAACATACAGTGTATACAGTGTGCTCTTGGTTTTGGGGGTAGAGTCCCATGATTCATTGCTCACATGCCACACCCAGTGCTCATCTCAACGAGTGCCTTTCTCAATGCCGTCACCCATTTTCCCTTCTCCCCCGCACCCCCTCCCATCAGCCCTCAGTTTGTTTTCTGTATTTAAGAGTCTCTTATGGTTTGCCTTCTTCTCTGTTTGAAACTATTTTTTCCCCTTCCCTTCCCCCATGGTCTTCTGTTAAGTTTCTCAAGTTCCACATACGAGTGAAAACATGGTATCTGTCTTTCTCTGACTGACTTATTTCACTTAGCATATTGCCCTCTGGTTCCTTCCACATTGTTGTAAATGGCAAGATTTCATTCTTTCTCATTGCCAAGTAGTATTCCATTGTATATATAAACCACATCTTCTCTATCCATTCATCAGTTGATGAACATCTGGACTCTCCATAATTTGGCTATTGTTGATAGCACTGCTATAAACACTGGGGTACATGTGCCCCTATGAATCAGCACTCCTGTATCCTTTGGATACCTTCTTAGTAGTGCTATTGCTGGGTCATAGGATAGTTCTATTTTTAATTTTTTGCAGAACCTCCACACTTTTCCAGAGCGGCTGCACCAGTTTGCCTTCCCACCAACAGTGCAAGAGGGTTCCTGTTTCTCCACATCCTCGCCAACATCTGTTGTTTCCTGAGTTAATTTTAGCCACTCTGACTGGTGTGAGGTGGTATCTCAGTGTTGTTTTGATTTGTATTTCCTTGATGATGTGTGATGTTGAGCATCTTTTCATGTGTCTGTTGGTCATCTGGATGTCTTCTTTGGAAAAATGTCTGTTCACGTCTGTTGCCCATTTCTTCACTGGAGTACTTGTTTTTTGGGTGTCAAGTTTGGTGAGTTCTTTATAGATTTTGGATACTAACCCTTTATCCGATATGCCATTTGCAGATGTCCCATTCCGTCGGTTGCCTTTTAGTTTTGTTGATTGTTTCCTTTGCAGTGCAGAAGCTTTTTATCTTGATGAGGTCCCAATAGTTCATTTTTGCTTTCATTTCCCTTGCCATAAGATTTTTTATGTATGTGTGTACATATATATACATATGCACACACATATATACACCACATCGTAAATGGACACAGGGTGTTTCCATATCTTGATCTTTCTGAGTAATGTTGCACAAAACATTGGAGTGCTTCCATCTCTCCAGTATCCTATTTTCATTACTTTTGGATGTATATCTAGAAGTGGACTTGCTGGACCATATCGTAGTTTTGTTTTTAATGGTTTGAAAGACCTCCATACTGTTTTCTGTAGTGCTGTACCAATTTTCCTTTCCATCAACAGTGTACAAGGGTTCCCTTTTCTCCACATCCTTGCCAACTTTTGTTAACTCTTGTCATCTTGATGACAAGGTGTGAGGTGATACTTGATTGTGGTTTTGATTTGCATTTCCCTGATGTTTACTGATGCTGACCATCTTTCTTGTGAATGGGCCCCAAGCATCACTCCTGCCAGGCTGGGCCCTAGAGCTTGGAAGGGAGTAAAGTAGAAGTAGTATCTTTGTGGTCTTGAGTCACGTCGAGACAGTCAACTACTTGTGACCAAATAAACCTTTTGTAAATGAAAGAAAAAAAGAGCTGTTGGCCATTTTGTCTTCTTTGGAAAAATGTCTATTTAGTTCCTCTGCCCATTTTTAATTGGATTGTTTTTTTTGTTACCGAGTTGTAGGAGTTCCTTAAATATTTTGAGTATGAACTCCTTGTCACATATATGGTTTGCGAATATTTTTCCCCATTCCGTAGGTTGTCTTCATTTTTTTTTAATGTTTCTCTTGTGCAAAAGCCATTTAGTTTGATACAGTTCCACTCGTTGATTTTTGCTTTTGTTGCTTGTGCTCTTTGTATCATATCTAAAAAATCATTGCCAAGACTAATGTCAGGGAACTTCCTATGTTTTCTTATAGAAGTTTACTATATCAGGTCTTAAATTTAAATCTTTAACCTATTTTGAGTTAATTTTTGGGAGTGTTGTAAAAAAATGTGGACATTTTAACAATATTAACTCTTTCAATCCATGAACACAAGATGACTTTTCATGTTTTGTTTTCAGTTTTTTTTCATCAAAGTTGCAGTGTTTGGGGTATAGAAATTTCACCTTCTTGGTTGAATTTATTCCAATTTTGTTGTTTTTGGTGCTATTGTGAATGGGATTGTTTTCTTTATTTCTTTTTCATGAAATGAATTTGGGAGTGTTTTTCCCTCTTGAATTTTTGGTCGAATTCTCCTTTAAAATCATCTGGTTATGGACTTTTCTTTGTCGGCAGGTTTTGGATTTCTGATTAAAAATCCTTACTTGTTATTGGTCTGTTCATATTTTCTGTTATTGACTGATTTAGTCTTGGTAGGCTGTATGTTTCTAGGAATGTTTTCAGTTTTCTAGGTTATCCAGTTTTTTGGCATATAGTTGTTTATAGTAGTCTCTTACTATCCTTTGTATTTCTGTAGTACCAGTTGTAATGTCTCCTCTTTCATTTTGTAGTGTACTTATTTGAGTCTCCTTTTTCTCTCTGTCTTGCTAAAGGCAAGGCAATTTTATCTTTTCAAAACACCAGCAGAGTTTTGTTGATCTTTTCTATCGTTTTTCTGGTCTCTGTTTCATTTATTTTCATTTTGACTCTTGTTATTTCATTCTTTGCACTAACTCTGGGCTTAGTGTGTTTTTCTTTTTCTAATTTCTTGAGGTGTAGTGAGGTTATTTATTTGAGATGTTTCTTTTTTCTTAATGTAAGAATGTACCGCCAGAAACTTATCTTTTAGAATTACTTTTGTAGCCTTGCATAGGTTTTGGTATGTTGTGTTTTTACTTCTGTTTCAAGATATTTTTTGATTTCTTGCTTGATTGCTTTGATGTGTTGGTTATTCAGGAATGTGTTAATTTTCATATATTTATGAATTTTCTAGGTTTTCTTCTATTACTGATTTCTAGTTTCATACTATTGTGGTTGGAGAACATTTCAGTCTTTTTAAATTTCCTAAGACTTTTTTTTGATCTAGCATACGATCTGTTCTGGAGAATGTTATGTTTGCACTTGAGAAGAATGTGTATTCTACTGGTGTTGGATGCAACGTTCTGTATATGTCTGTTAGGTCCCTTAGTCTGAAGAATGGCTGCAGTCCAACATTTTCTTACTGATTTTTCTATCTGGGTGATCCATCCGTTGTTGAAAGTGGTATACTGAAGTCTCTTGCTATTACTGTACCATCTCTTTCTCCCTTCAAATCTGTTAGTATCTACTTAATATATTTAGGTGCTCTGATGTTGGGTGCATATATATTTGGGGTTGTTATAGCCTCTTGACATTATTTAATGACTTTATTTTTTTGTTACCATTTTTGGCTTCAAGTCTGTTTTGTGGTATATGGGTCGCCATCCCATTCTCCTTTGGTTTCTACTTGTGTGGAATATCTTACCCCATCCATTCACTCTTCACTTATGTGTATCGTTAAAACTGAAGTGGGTGTCTTGTAGGTTATATATAGTTGAGTCTTGGTTTTTTTATCCATCTAGTCACTTTATGTCTTCTCATTGGGGAATTCAATCCACTTACATTTAGAGTAATTGACGGGTAAGGATTTACTAATGCCATTTTTAAGATTGTTTTTTTGTTTTGTAGTTCCCTTGTTCCTTTCTGCTCTTGCTGCCTTCTTTTGTGAATTGATGATTTTCCGTAGTGGTATGCTTTGATGCCCCTCTCTTAATGTTTTTGACTCTACTGTAGGCTCGGAAACGTCCATAAAGCACCATATATATGTATGTATGTGTGTGTGTACACATATATGAAATAGTCTTTTATGCTGATAACAATTTAACTTTGCATACAAAAACTCTACCCTTTTATTCCCCCTTTTATGTTTTTGATGTCACTATTTACCTCTTGTTATACTGTATATCTATTTAATTATTCTAGCTATAGCTGTTTTTAATGCCTTTGTGTTTAACCTTTATGCTAGAATTAAGTGAATATAGCTATAGGCTTATCTTTACCAGTGTGTTGAATACTTTCATATTACTAACTAGCAATTTTTCATTTTAGCTTGAAGAATTCCTTTCAGCATTTATCATAAAGCAAGTCTAGTAGTGATGAGCACCCTCAACTTATGTTTCTTAGGGAAAGTCTTTCTCTCACCTTCATTTTTAAACTTAAAAAAAAAAAAATTATTTTAGAGAGAGGGAAAGTGTGTGAGTGGGGCAGAGGGAGAGGGAGAGAGAGAGAGAGAGAGAGAGAGAGGAAGAGGGGGAGAGAGACAAAGAGAGGGAGAGAGAGAGAGAGAGAATCCCAAGCTGAGCATGGATCCTGATGCAGGGCTTGATCCCATGACCCTGGGGTCATGACCTGAGCCAAAATCAAGAGTCAGACACTCAACTGACTGAGCCACCCAGGCGCCCCTCACCTTCATTTCTGAATGATAATTTTGGTGGGTAAAATATTCTTGGTTGACTGTTTCTTTCCTTCAGCACTTTGAACACGAATATATCACCCCATTCTCTCCTGGCTTGCAAGGATTCTACTGGCAAATCTGCTTATGGCTTTGTGTGAGAGAGATATTTTTTCTCTTGCTGCTTTTTAAATCCTCTCTTTGTTTTTAATTTTAGACAGTTTTACCATGATGTGTCCTGGAGAAGATAATTTATTTTATTAATTGAAGTATTAACACACAGTGTTTTATTAGTTTCAGGTATACCTCGTAATGATGCAATAGTTGTACATATTACTCAGTGCACGAGAAGTATAGTCACCATGTGTCTCCAAACCACGTTATTATAATGTTATTGACTGTATTCCTTGTGTTGTACTTTTCATCTCTGTGACTTATTTTTTTTTTTTTTTTTGTAGCTGGAAGTTCATACTTTTTAATCCCCTTTATCTATTTTGTTTATCCCCCCACCGACCTCCCCTCTGGCTACCACCAGTTTATTCTCTGTGTTTGAGTCTTTTTATTTTTTATTTTTGTCTCTTTGTTTGTTTGTTTTTCTTAAATTCCACATGCGAATAAAATCATATGGTATTTGCCTTTGTCTGTTTGACTTACTTCACTTAGCATTATATGCTCTAGGGCTATCCATATTACAAATAGCAAGATCTCTTTCTTCCTTACAGCTGTGGGATATTCCATTACACACACACACACACACACACACACACACACACCACATCTTCTTTATCCATTTATCTGTTGGTAGACACTTGGGTTGCTTCCATTTCTTGGCTACTGTAAACAATGCTGCAATAAACATAAGGGGTGCCTCTTAAGGGGTGAATTAGTGTTCTTGTTTTCCCAGTGGTGGAATTACTGGATCATACACTATTTCTAATTTTAATTTTTTTGAGCAGCCTCCATACTGTTTTCCACGGTTGCTGTACCAATTTGCATTCCCACCAATGGTGCACGAGGCTTCCTTTTTCTCCCCATGTTATTTCTTGTCTTTTTGATTCTAGCCATTCTGACAGGTATGAGGTGATATTTCATTGTGGTGTTGATTTGCATTTCTCTGATGAAATCATACATATGTCTTCTTTAGAAAATATTCAGGTCCTCTGCCCATTTTTAATAGGATTTTTTTTTTGGGGGGGTATTGAGTTGTAGTTCTTTATATATTTTGGATTTTAACCCCTTATTGAATATATCATTTGCAGATTTCTTCTCCGGGTCAGTAGGTGGCCTTTTCATTTTGTTGATTTGTTTCCTTCATTGTGCAGAAGTTTTTTATTTTGTGTGGTCCCAATAGTTTATTTTTGCTTTTGTTTTCCTTGCCTCAGGAGACATATCTTGAAAACCGTTTCTATAACCGATGTAGAAATTATTGCCTATGGTTTTTTTTTTTTTTTTTTGTGGGGAATTTTATGGTTTCCTGTCTCATATTTAGGTTTTTATTTATTTAAATTAAAACAATTTTTTTAATGTTTATTTATTTTTGAGAGAGAGCGAGAGAGAGAGTAGGAGAGAAACAGAGAGAGAGGAAGACACAGAATCTGAAGCAGGCTCCAGGCTCTGAGCTGTCAGCACAGAGCCCGATGCAGGGCTTGAACCCACAAACCATGAGATCATGATCTGAAGTCAGATGCTTAACCAACTGAGCCACCCAGGCATCCCTATTTATTTTTTATTTTTACTTTTTAAAAATTTAAAAAAAATGTTTATTTTGAGAGACAGACAGAGACAGAGAGCGAGCAGGGGAGGGGCAGAGAGAGAGGGAGGCACAGAATCCAAAGCAGGTTCCAGG
>NW_024412572.1:899269-900199 GCF_014898765.1 Herpailurus yagouaroundi
GAGAGAGAGAGAGAGAGAGAGAGAGGAGCAAGAGCGAGAGCACAAGTGGGGGAAGGGCAGAGAGAGAGGGAGACAGAATCCAAAGCAGGCTCCAGGCTCCGAGCTGTCAGCACAGAGCCCCATGTAGGGCTCGAACTCACGAATTGTGAGATCATGACCTGAGCCACAGTCAGATGCTGAACTAACTGAGCCACCCAGGTGCCCCCCTTTTATTTTTACTTGTAAAGAGAGAAAGCACAAACTGGGGAGAGGGGCAGAGGGAGAAAGAGAGAGAATCTCAAACAGGCTCCCTGCTCAGCACAGAGCCTGACATGGGGGCTCAATCCCAGGACCCTGGGGTCATGACCTGAGTGGACATCAAGAGCTTGACACTCACCCAACTGAGCCCCCTGCACCCCCACACTTAGGTTTTTAACCTGAGTTTATTTTTGTGTATGGTGTAAGAGTGGTCCAGTTTCATTCTTTTACATGTAGTTGTCCAGTTTTCCTAGCACCATTTGTTGAAGAGATGGTCTTTTACCCACTGTATATCCATGGCTTTCTTTGTCATGAAGTAATGGACCATATAAGTTTGAGTTTATTTCTGGGCGCTCTGTTCCATTTCATTGATCTACGTGTCTGTTTTTGTGCCAGTACTGTACTGTTTCTTTCTTTCTTTCTTTCTTTCTTTCTTTCTTTCTTTCTTTCTTTCTTTCTTTCTTTCTTTATTTTTTATTTTTTAATTTTTTTTTTTTCGACGTTTTTATTTATTTTTGGGACAGAGAGAGACAGAGCATGAACGGGGGAGGGGCAGAGAGAGAGGGAGACACAGAATCGGAAACAGGCTCCAGGCTCTGAGCCATCAGCCCAGAGCCCGACGCGGGGCTCGAACTCACGGACCGCGAGATCGTGACCTGGCTAAAGTCAGACGCCTAACCGACTGCGCCACCC
>NW_024412572.1:900299-919122 GCF_014898765.1 Herpailurus yagouaroundi
AATTTTTTTTTTCGACGTTTTTATTTATTTTTGGGACAGAGAGAGACAGAGCATGAACGGGGGAGGGGCAGAGAGAGAGGGAGACACAGAATCGGAAACAGGCTCCAGGCTCTGAGCCATCAGCCCAGAGCCCGACGCGGGGCTCGAACTCACGGACCGCGAGATCGTGACCTGGCTGAAGTCGGACGCTCAACCGACTGTGCCACCCAGGCGCCCCTCTTTTTTTTTTTAAGTGCCACAGAGAAGACTGCATATTTCTTCTCTGTGCTTTTTTTTTTTTTAATTTTTAAGATGTTTATTATTTACTTTTTTTGAGAGAGAGAGAGAGAGACAGAGCATGAGCAGGGGAGGGGCAGAGAGGGAGGGAGACACAGAATCCAAAACAGGCTCCAGGTTCTGAGCTGTCAGCACAGAGCTGGATGTGGGGCTCGAACTCTTGAACCGTGAGATCATGACCTGAGCCAAAGTCGGACGCTTAACTGACTGAGCCATCCAGGCACCCGAGTACCCTACTGTTTTGATGACTACAGCTTTGTAGTACATCTTGAAATCTGGAATTATGATACCTCTACTTTTGTTCTTCTTTGCAGAAGATCATTTTGAATTGCATTTTTGTGGTGATGTCTTCCTTCGTGAATTTGAATGTCCAAATCTCTCTCTAGGTTTGGGATATGTTTAGCCATTATTTCTTTTCTTTTTTTTTTTTTAAGTGTTTATTTCTGAGACAGAGAGAGAGAGAGACAGAGCATAAGTGGGGGAGGGGCAGAGAGAGAGGGAGACACAGAATCAGAAGCAGGCTCCAGGCTCTGAGCCGTCAGCACAGAGCCTGATGCGGGGCTTGAACTCACAAACCATGAGATCATGACCTGAACCGAAGTCGGTCACTTAACCGACCGAGCCACCCAGGCGCCCCTAGCCATTATTTCTTTAAAGAGCTTTCTTTATTTCTTTAAAGAGCCATTATTTCTTTAAAGAGCGTTATTTCTTTAAAGAGCTTTTTGTATCCTGGGACTCCAATGATGTGTGTTTGTTTTAATGGTTTCCGATAAGTCTTGTAGACTTTATTCCTCTCTTTTCATCTTTTTTCTTTTTGTTCTCTAGATTTCATTTGATCTATCTTCTAGATCAAAATTCTTTGTTCTACTTGGTTAAGGCTGCTGTTGAAGCTTTCTGTTGAACTCTTCAGTGATAATTTCTTCAGCTATAAAATTTCTGATTTTTTCTTATGATCTCTGTTGGACTTCTTTTTTCTTGTATTGTTTTTCTTATATGAAATTGTTTCTCTCAGTTCTCTTACAGCTCTCTGAGCATCTTTAGAACAATTATTTTGAATTCTTTGTCAGGTAATTCCTAGATCGCCATTTCTTTGGGGCTAGTTACTAGAGGTTTACTGTACTTCCCTGCGTATTTCCCTGATTCTTCATTATCCTTGTAGCCTAGTATAGTTGTCTGAATATTTGAAGAAACAGCCCCTCTTCTAGACCTATGGCCTAACTTCCCTAAGGGAAGGCATTTGTCTGTGGGTGGGCATCTGCTAGAGCATGCTGTGACCCCAGTTCTAGTGGTGCAGGGTGCCAACTGCTGGGATGTGTAGTTGTGCCATAGATGGGGTGGGGCATGATGTGTCTTTGGCTCAGACCGTTGGGGTCCACGGCATTGACACTCGTTTTTGACACTTGTTTTGGAGACCCCAGCAGTTTGGGCCAGGGCAGGCAGTGGTGGTGGCTGGGGCTTGTGCTATGCACACACTTGGCTGTGGGGACCAGCTGCGAGAGCCAGTTAAGCAGTGAGGACCGGTTGCAGCCACATGGAGTAGTGGGGACCAGGGCAGGCCGCAAGGGTGGGAGCCAGCTTTGGGCTCACCGGCAACAGCCTGGGCCGTTGGTGCATTCTCCTCTAGTTGCACTGTCTCCCCCTCTGGGTGTGTGCACGGTAGTGGTGGCCAGTGATAGGCATCAGGCTGGCCACGTGCAAGTGTATAGCTGGAGAAGCTACACTTCAGTGCACATATGACGTTTGGGGTAATCCTCTGGGGTCCATGCTAGCATCTTGTATTGGAACAGCTGCAGAGTTGGTTGACTGCTGGTGTGGTTCAGGGGCTCTGGTGGGGGGTGGGGGTGGTGTGCACGGAGAGGTGTTGGAACGGGGAGGGACTCGGATGTCTGGTGTCAGCAAATGTGAGTATCTGTGAGGCAAACGCTGGTGAAATCTACAGGGAGTCTGCCGCGGTCGTTAGTTTTTGCAGTGGCACAATCTGGGTTTTCTGCGGATCATGTCGCCGAGCTGTGAAATGTGACCTGTGACCATGTGTGGCTGCTGTTGGCAGCTTCTGCTTTTCTTCCTTGTTCCTAGCTGATGCTATGCAACTCGGCTCTGCCAGTCTGGGTGGGTTGAAACTGAAGTGAGACCTTCTTGAAGCGCTCTGAAAGGCTAGGGAGGCTGATCATTCACCCCATTTTCCCTTTCCTGGTAAGGAGAACTCTTTCCAGCTGGGAAGAACCCTCTTGGTGCTGAGCAGTGTTGCCTTGGGTGGTCCGGGGTGGGAGGGTGGGAAAGTGCAGGCAAAATGAAGCTGTTTGTTCTCTTCCTGTGTGGTTATTCTCAGGTTTTTTTGTTCCACCGTGTTGCTAAAGTTTCTGAAGTAGACTTCACAGCTCTCCTAGAGCAGTTTTTTTTGTTCATGGATAGCTGTTGATCTTTGCGGGGGGACCGAGGCTGGGAATCTCAACGGGTCACCCGTTTTGGTGATGTGAAAAATAATTATTCAGTTCCTTTATATCTGATGGAACAAGATATTCCAGATTCCTCTTGTTCTTAACTACTGGTTTTTCTTTTTTGATCTAAAGCCCCGGGTGGCGGGGGGGGGGAGGTATTACTGATGGGTGGTCTGTGCTTTGCTGTGTCGAAGCTTTTTAGTTTGCTGCAGCCCCAGTTGTTTATTTTTGCTTTTGTTGCCTTTGCTTGTGTGTCAAATAACATTATTGTGTTATATACTTGGCAGTTGTTAAGAGTGTAGACCAGTCACGTGAAGGGATGGATGTGTTAACTAACCCTATGGTAGTATTCATTTTCCAATATATATGTGTATCAAATCATTACCGTATACATCTTAAACTTACATTTTTTATATTTCAATAGTATCTCCACAAAGCTGGAAAAAATGACAGATACTGTATGATCTCATTTATATGTGGAATCTAAAGAAACTGAACTCATAGAGTGAATCATGGTTGCCAGGGACCGGGAGCCAAGGGAAATAGAGAGATGTTGGTCACAGGGTACAAACTGCCAGCTCTAAGATTAACAAGTTCTGGAGATCTACTGTATAGCATCGTGAGTATAGTCTAATATTGTCAAATACTGTGTTATATAATTGAAATTTGCTAAGAGAATGGATTTTAAATGTTTTCACTACAAAAAAAGAAAGGGCAATTATATGAAGTTATGGAGGTATTTACTAACTCTGTTGTAATAATTTCACAATATATCCATATATCAAATTATCACATTGTACACCTTAAACTTACACAAAGTTATATGTCCATTTTTATCTCAATAAAGCCTGAAGAAAAGTACAAATAAAGGTGACTTATGACATTAATCTATGCTCAGGAGCTTAGACATAGCTTGGTGATGTTAATCAGATGTGTCTTTGCTGTTTATGTATTTATTTTTGTGAGAGAGAGAGAGAGAGAGAGCGAGAGCGCGAGTGCTTGCATGTGCACAAGCAGGGGAGGGACAGAGAGAGAGGGAGATACAGAATCTGAAGCAGGCTCCAGGCTCTGAGCTGTCAGCACAGAGCCTGATATGGGACTTGAACCCACAGATTGTGAGATCATGACCTGAGCCAAAGTCGGATGCTTAACCGACTGAGCCACCCAGGCGCTCCAAGGTTGTTATTTCATCATTATTTGCTAGGGAAATATGATGTAGAAAAAAGTACAGATATTGTTTTGAGATGTCTTTAACAGTCCTTAAGTTTAGTGAGAAACAAGTACACAATAAATTCAATCTGTAAGATAAGCGACTTACTGGCAAGTTAGCTGGTTAAAAAAATTTTTTTTTAAAGTTTATTTATTTTTGAGAGAGAGAAGGAGAGAGAGTGTGATCAGGGGAGGGACAGAGAGAGGATCCCAAGCAGGTTCCACACTGTCAGCAAGGAGCTCGACGTGGGGCTCCATCCTATGAACGGTGAGATCGTGACCTGAGCTGAAATCAAGAGTCGGACGCTTAACCCACTGAGCCACCCAGGTGCCCCAAGTTAGCTGCTTTTTGCCAAGAGTATGCTTCACATTTGGTGGTTGAAGGTCAGACTGGAATTATTCAGGGGGAAACTCTAAGGGGCTGATTCTGAGATATTTTCTTGGCAGGAGGAGTATCTTTGAGTCATTGGCAGGTTGCCACAACCTATATTTAGTTGCATGGGACTTCTGCAAAAATAATATTCAGCAATAGGGGGACTGGAGACACACAGTTTTTCCATTTCTCACCAGCCACCACATAAACTCCATCTTTTTAAAATCCAAATCCTTAATATTTTTTTTTTTTAATTTTTTTTCAACGTTTTATTTATTTTTGGGACAGAGAGAGACAGAGCATGAACGGGGGAGGGTCAGAGAGAGAGGGAGACACAGAATCGGAAACAGGCTCCAGGCTCTGAGCCATCAGCCCAGAGCCTGACGCGGGGCTCGAACTCATGGACCGCGAGATCGTGACCTGGCTGAAGTTGGACGCTTAACCGACTGCGCCACCCAGGCGCCCCTAAATCCTTAATATTTTTATAGGTTCCAAGGAATCAAAATTTTTGATTCGAAAGAGATTTAATGACAGTTTTATAGAAAACATCCATAACATCTTTGAAAGATAGTTATCCAATATCTGCTTCAGTAGCTCACTCTTTGAAAGATAACCTTTTATGTATGTATGTATGTATGTATGTATGTATGTACATATGTATTTGCAAGAAGTAGCAGTTTATTTTTATATATGTATTTATTTTTTAAAATATAATTTCTTGTCAAGTTAGCTAACATACAGTGTATACAGTGTGCTCTTGACTTTGGGAGTAGATTCCCATGATTCTTTGCTTACATACAACACCCAGTGCTCATCCCAACAAGTGCCCTCCTCAATGCCCATCACCCATTTTCCCCTCTCCTCCGTACCTCCCCCCCCCCATCAGCCCTCAGTTTGTTCTCTGTATTTAAGAGTCTCTTATGGTTTGTTTGCCTCCCTCTCTGTTTGAAACGATTTTTTTCCCTTTACCTTCCCTCATGGTCCTCTGTTAAGTCTCAAATTCCACATATGAGTGAACACATATGATATCTGTCTTTCTCTGACTTATATCACTTAGCATAATGCCCTCGAGTTCCATCCGCGTTGTTGCAAATGGCAAGATTTCATTTTTTCTCATTGCCAAGTAGTATTCCATTATATATATAAACCACATTTTCATTATCCATTCATCAGTTGATGGACATTTGGGCTCTTTCCATAATTTGGCTATCGTTGATAGCACTGCTGTAAACATTGGGGTACATGTGCCCCTATGAATCAGCACTCCTGTATCCTTTGGATAATTTCCTAGTAGTGCTATTGCTGGGTCGTAGGGTAGTTCTATTTTTAATTTTTTGCAGAGCCTCCACACTTTTCTGGCTGCACCAGTTTGCATTCCCACCAACAGTGCAAGAGGGTTCCCTTTTCTCCACATCCTCGCCAGCATCTGTTGTTTCCTGAGCTGTTAATTTTAGCCGCTCTGATGGGTGTGAGGTGATATCTTAATGTGGTTTTGACTTATATTTCCCTGATGGTGAGTGATGTTGAGCGTCTTTTCATGTGTCTATTTGTCATCTGGATATCTCCTTTGGATAAGTGTCTATTCATGTCTTCTGCCCATTTCTTCACTGGATTACTTGTTTTTCGGGTGTTGAGTTTGGTAAGTTCTGTATAGATTTTGAATACTAACCCTTTATCTGATATGCCATTTGCAAATATCTTCTCTCATTCCTTTAGTTGCTCTTTAGTTTTGTTGATTGTTTCCTTTGCAGTGCAGAAGATTTTTATCTTGATGAGGTCCCAATAATTTATTTTTGCTTTTTTTTTCCTTTGCCTTCAGAGATGTGTGGAGTAAGAAGTTGCTGTGGCTGAGGTCAAAGAGGTTGTTGCCTGTTTTCTCCTCTAGAGTTTTGATGGTTTCCTGTCTCACATTTAGGTCTTTTTTCCATTTTGAGTTTATTTTTGTGTATGGTGTAAGAAAATGGTCCAGTTTCATTCTTTTGCATGTTGCTGTCCAGTTCTCCCAGCACCATTTGCTAAAGAGACTGTCTTTTTTCTGTTGGATACTCTTTCCTGCTCTGTCAAAGATGAGTTGGCCTTACATTCGTGGGTACAATTCTGGGTTCTCTATTCTATTCCATTGGTCTATGTCTGTTTTTGTGCCAATGCCATACTGTCTTGATGATTGTAGCTTTGTAGTAGAGACTAAAGTCCGGGATTGTGATGCCTCCTGCTTTGGTTTTCTTTTTCAACATTACTTTGGCTATTCAGGGTCTTTTGTGGTTCCATACAAATTTTAGGTTTGTTTGTTCTAGCTCTGAGAAGAATGCTGGGGCAATTTTGATTGGGATTGCATTGAATGTGTAGATTGCTTTGGGCAGTATTGACATTTTAACAATATTTGTTCTTCCAATCCATGGGCATGGAATGTTTTTCCATTTCTGTGTGCCTTCCTCAATTTCTTTTGTGACTTTTCTATAGTTTTCAGCATACAGATCTTTTACATCTTTGGTTAGGTTTATTCCTAGGTATTTTATGGTTCTGGTGCAATTGTGAATGGGACCAACTTCTTGATTTCTCTTTCTGTTGCTTTGTTATTGGTGTATAGAAATGCAACTGATTTCTGTACATTGATTTTGTATCCTGTGACTTTGCTGAATTCATGTATCAGTTCCAGCAGTTTTTTGGTGGAGTCTTTTGGGTTTTCCATGTAAAGTGTCATGCCATCTGTAAAAAGTGAAAGTTTGACTTCTTTTTTGCCAATTTGGATGCCATTTTGTTTTCTGATTGTTGAGGCTAGGACTTCCAACACTATGTTAAACAACAATGGTGAGAGTGGACATCCCTGTCGTGTTCCTGATCTTAGGGGGAAAGCTCTCAGTTTTTCCCCATTGAGGATGATATTAGCGGCGGGCTTTTCGTATATGGCTTTTCTGATGTTAAGGTATGTTCCTTCTATCCTGACTTTCTTGAGGGTTTTTATTAAGAAAGGATGCGTTTTGTCAAATGCTTTCTCTGCATCTATTGACAGGATCATATGGTTCTTATCCTTTTTTCTACTAATGTGATGTATTGATTGAAAGTGTTGAACCAGCCCTGCAGCCCAAGAATGAATTCCACCTGATCATGGTGAATAATTCTTTTATTTTTATTTTTTTTTTCAACGTTTATTTATTTTTGGGACAGAGAGAGACAGAGAATGAATGGGGGAGGGGCAGAGAGAGAGGGAGACACAGAATCGGAAACAGGCTCCAGGCTCTGAGCCATCAGCCCAGAGCCCGACGTGGGACTCGAACTCACGGACTGCGAGATCGTGACCTGGCTGAAGTCGGACGCTTAACCGACTGCGCCACCCAGGCGCCCCTGAATAATTCTTTTAATATACTGTTGAATTCGATTTGCTAGTATCTTGTTGAGAATTTTTGGTTCCGTGTTCATCAGGAATATTGGCCTGTAATTCTCCTTTTTAGTGGGTTCTCTCATTGGTTTGGGAATCAAGGTAATGCTGGTTTCACAGAATGAGTCCAGAAGCTTTCCTTCTGTTTCTGTTTTTTGGAATGGCTTGAGAGGATAGATATTAACTCTGCTTTATTTTTATTATTTTTTTTTTTAATTTTTTTTTTCCAACGTTTATTTATTTTTGGGACAGAGAGAGACAGAGCATGAATGGGGGAGGGGCAGAGAGAGAGGGAGACACAGAATCGGAAACAGGCTCCAGGCTCTGAGCCATCAGCCCAGAGCCTGACGCGGGGCTCGAACTCACGGACCGTGAGATCATGACCTGGCTGAAGTCGGACGCTCAACCGACTGCGCCACCCAGGCGCCCCTTAACTCTACTTTAAATGTCTGGTAGAATTCCCTTAGGAAGCCGTCTGGTCCAGGACTCATTTGTTGGGAGATTTCTGATAACTGATTCAATTTTCTTTGCTGGTTATGGGCCTGTTCAAATTTTCTATTTCTTCCCATTTGAGTTTTGGTAGTATGTGGGTATCTAGGAATTTGTTCATTTCTTACAGGTTGTCCAGTGTGTTGACATATCATTTTTCACAGTATTCTCTAATAATTGTTTGTATTTCTGTGGTGTTGGTTGTGATCTCTCCTCTTTCATTTGTGATTTTATCTATTTGGGTTCTCTCCCTTCTCTTTTTGAGAAGTCTGGCTAGGGGTTTATCAGTTTTGTTTATTCTTTCAAAAAACCAGCTCTGGGATCCATTGATCTGTTCTGCCGTTTTTTATATTCTACATTATTTATTTCTGCTCTAATCTTATTATTTCTCTTCTTCTGCTGGCTTTGGGGTTTCTTTGCTTTCTGCTTCTAGCTCCTTTAGGTGTGAGATTAGGTTTTGTATTTGGGTTTTTTTTGTGTGTGTCTTGAGGTAGACCTGGATTGCAATGTATTTTCCTCTTATGACTGCCTTTGCTGCATTTGAAAGTTTGGATTGTCATGTTTTCATTTGCTTCCATATATTTTTAAATTTCTTCTTTAATTGCCTGGATGACCCATTCATTCTTTAGTACGATGTTCTTTAACATCCATGCATTTGGAGGCTTTCCAAATTTTTTCTTGTGGTTGATTTCGTTTCACAATGTTGTGATCTGAAAATATGCATGGTATGATCTGAATTCTTTTGTATTTATTGAAGGCTGTTTTGTGACCCAGTATGTGATCTATCTTGGAGAGTGGTCCATGTGCACTTGAGAAGAATGTGTATTCTGCTACTTTTGGATGAAAACTTCTGAATATATCTGTCAAGTCCATCTGGTCCAGTGTATCACTCAAGGTCATTGTTTCTTTATTGATTTTTGCCTACATGATCTGTCCATTGTTGTAAGTGGAGTATTAAAGCCCCTGCAGTTACCGTATTCTTATCGATAAGATTGCTTATATTTGTGATTAACTGATTTATATATTTGGGTTATTTCCAGTTGGGGGCATAAACATTTACAATTGTTAGCTCTTCTTGATGGATAGACCCTGTGATTACGATATAATGCCCTTCTTCATCTCTTGTTACAGCCTTTAGTTTAAAGTCTAGTTTGTCTGATATAAGTATGGCTACTCCAGCTTTCTTTTAATTTCCAGTAGCATGCAAGATTGTTCTCTGTCCCCTTACTTTCAATCTGAAGGTGTCCTCAGGTCTAAAGTGAATCTCTTGTACACAACATATAGATGGATTTTTTTTTTTTAATCCATTCTGATACCCTATGTCTTTTGACTGGGGCATTTAGTCCATTTACATTCAGAGTTATTATTGAAGGATATCGATTTAGTGTCATTGTGTTATCTGTAAATTTCATGCTTGTGGTGATGTCTCTGGTCCTTTGTAGTCTTGGCAGCATTCCATTCACAGAGTCCCCTTTAGGATCACTTTCAGGGCTGGTTTAGTGGTCATGAACTCCAGTTTTTATTTGTTTGGGAAAGCCTTTATCTCTCCTTCTATTCTGAATGACAGGATAACCTTGTAGTTAACCTTGCAGGATAAAGGATTCTTGGCTGCATATTTTTCCTATTCAGCACATTGAATATTTCCTGCCACTCCCTTCTGACCTGCCAAGTTTCAGTGGACAGGTCTGCTACTACCCATATGTGTCTACCCTTGTAGGTTAAGGCTGGTTTGTCCGTAGCTGCTTTCAGAATTCTCTATCTTTGAATTTTGCTAGTTTCACTGTGATATGCTGTGGAGAAAACCTATTCTTGTTAAATCTTAAGGGAGTTCTCTGAGCCTCCTGGATGTCTACTTCCTTCCCCAAATTAGGGAAGTTCTCAGCTATAATTTGTTCAAGTAAACCTTCTGCCCCTTTCTGTCTCTCCTTCTTGAACTACTGTGTATGGATATTATTATGTTTCATTCAGTCACTTAGTTCTCTAATTCTCTCCTTGTGATCTAGTTTTTTCGTATCTGTCTTTTTCTTGGCTTCATAATTTTCCTTAATTTTATCTTCTATTTCACTTAGTCTCCCTTCTGCCTCTCCATCCTTGCTGTCACTGCGTCTAGTTTATTTTGTACATCATTTACACCATTTCTTAATTTGTCATGATTATTTCTTAGTTCCTTGATCTCTGCAGCAATAGATTCTCTTCTGTCTTCTATGCTTTATTCAAGCCCAGTGATGAATCTTATGACCATTTTTGTAAATTCTTGCTCAATTATATTGTTTATATTTGTTTTAAGTAGTTCTCTAGCTGTCATTTCTTCCTGGAATTTCTCTTGAGAAGAATTCTTCCATTTCATCATTTTGGCTAGTTTTCCATCTTTTACATGTTTTAATAGCTTGTTATGTGTCCTGCAGCTGTGAGCACTGATATATTAAAAAGGGATCATACACTGTATAGGGCCTGGCTCTTCAGGAGGTGTTTTCAGAGTGTGTTGTGCGTTGTCCATTGTTGTGACTTTGGTTGCTTTATCTCCCAACTTGTAGTGGTGGCTGGGACCCTCCACCAGGTATGCTTTGATTTGTTCATTGAAGTAACCCTAGAAAAAATTTTAAAAGGCAGCGGTGCTGGAAGAAGCCTTATCCCATACAAAGAGAAATGACAGAGGCGGGGAAGAAGAAAAGAAAAAAAAAGACCAGGCAGAGAATCAGAGAAACTATATAGCTTAATACAGAGACAGAGAGAGAGAGAGAGAGAGAGAGAGGAAAAAAAATAAAGGAGATACAGAAGAGGTGTAAAAAGAATAGATTAAAAATGTCTGCTTAAACAAACCAACAACCAGAATAGAGAAGGAAAGAAATAAGAGGAAGAAAAGGAAGAAAAAAACATATATATAATAATATATTATATATATTATATTACATATAATATATTATAATAATATAATAATAATATATAATATAAATTATTTATATATATAAATTAAATATATATAAATTATAAAATATATATTATTACATATTTTTATTATGTATAAATATACAATATGTATTAATATATATAGGTATATAGATAGATATAGACCAAGAATCAAATCAGAAAATGCAAAATCGTTGGACTGATGTCTGATGGTGCCTTGGAGCCAGTGGTCTGGAGGAGGGGCTGTCTGGTTTGGTCAGTGTCAGTCTTGCTCCTAGATACGCAGTTACCAGGCAGGGAGGGGTGTGGTTTGGTGTAGGCAGGTCCCGCCTCCACTGTGGGCCCATTGTCCTGTTCCCTGAAGCCCCACCTTGTTGGTGATAGGGAGAAAAATGGCGACACCCCAGTCTCTCCTCCATGGACCGGGTGTCCCAGACCACTCTGTTCAGGCCATCCTCACAGTTCTGCATGGGAGTGAGTGGGACAGGTTTGTCCTGCTCTAAGTCTCCCGTGCCTCTCTGGCAGTCAGCTGGGATTCAAACCCCGATGTCTTAAAGGATCCTGCTCTGTGTGCCCGGGGTTCTGGGGTAGAGCCGGAGCCACTCTGCCCAGCCAGCTGACAAAAGGCCTCCGGCTGGTGGGTGCTGCGGGGTTTTGCGCCCTTAGAGTGGCTATGTACCTTCTTCCACACTCAAGGGAGGGGACTGCTGTCTGACTGTGCCTCTGAGCACACTACCCAGCCCAGGGCTGGCTCTCCTCCCTGCGAGGTGCCAGTGCAGGGCAGCCCGCCCCAGTCGGGGGAAGACCCACAATCCTGGATCGTGTTAGAAATTGGTGCTTTCTCCATTTTTCCCGTTCTCCGGTCTGTAGTGTTTCTCTTGTCCACATACAATCCTACACTTCTACAGCCTCTCTTTCTCTTCCTTTTCTCTCTCCACAGAAGGGGATCTCTCCCCTCTGTGCCTTCGCCACCCGTTGTATCTCTCCCAGTTTGCAGTTAAGCGCCGATGGCCCACCAAGTTGTCCCCGTGGGCCCCTAGA
Organism: Herpailurus yagouaroundi; assembly: GCF_014898765.1. Taxonomy (NCBI): domain Eukaryota; kingdom Metazoa; phylum Chordata; class Mammalia; order Carnivora; family Felidae; genus Herpailurus; species Herpailurus yagouaroundi. Next base: position 912,409 of record NW_024412572.1, read on the forward strand.
GATGTTTCTGTTCTGTTTGAGGGACAAGGGAACTTTGGTGCCCCCTACTCCTCCACCATGTTGAAGCCACTCCGAAAGATAACCTTTTAGAATACAAATTTGGGAATTAGGCCTGGATTCAAATTAATTAAAAGTCTAATTTTGTTGGCTCCGTGGCCAGTTTAATAATTTGTCAAACTCTCAGTTTTCTCATTGGTCAAATGGGGAGTAACAATGCATATTTTTCAGGATTATTTTGAATATTGAAATGAGAAAAGCAATATATTCATCGCAGCACAGGGCGTGGTAAGCTCAAATGCCTTAACCATTATTGGCATTCTTCTTCACTGCTGATGACTAAAAGCAGGACTGGTGGCTTTTAAGGAGAGGAAACCCAGGTTGAGTCATAAAAACAAATAACTAAATAAGCAATAACCTTGCCAGGAAGGGCAAGCGTGAAGATGGTCTTTAGAGTGATTGGTGCCACGAACTTCTTTATAGGTTCGCACCAGTGCAAGGATTGCTTTTATATGGCTGTGGTGTCCTATGAATTCATAGGAGCCTTATTATTTTAAATAAGCCTCCATATTTAGGAGCCTTAGGACTCTTGATTGTCACTCTTTGTGTAGCTTCGATGGAAGTATCATAAACCTGCAATGGAAAACCAACAGGTTTGTTTTTCCCCAAACTGATATTAACTTATCCCTCTTTTTATTTATTTATTTATTTTATTTTTTATTAAAAAAATTTTTTTAACGTTTATTTATTTTTGAGACAGAGAGACAGAGCATGAACGGGGGAGGGGCAGAGAGAGAGGGAGACACAGAATCTGAAGCAGGCTCCAGGCTCTGAGCCATCAGCCCAGAGCCCGACGCGGGGCTCGAACTCACGGACCGCGAGACTGTGACCTGAGTTGAAGTCGGACGCTTAACCGACTGAGCCACCCAGGCGCCCCTTATCCCTCTTTTTAAAGGTAGGGTCAGAAGAAGAAAAATATGGCAGTCCAGGCTTTCTTAGTTCTTTTCAGTGCACATCAGTGCTTTCCAGTCATCGATTATCTGATCTTGTAATTAAAATGTCACTTTGAGGGCCTATCAGTTGCTAGTCACATGTAAAACTGTTGCTGTGTGTTTGTTTTCCTGCCATACTTTATGGGCTTCCATTTTTAAAAAGTGGTGTATTAATTGTCTGCTTTTCGTGTGTGCTGTCCTTCCCCAGTTCCAGGTTATGATGGCCCCTCAGACAGGGACCTCTAGTCTGCATTCATTGATCACATCCCACGCCTTTTTGGTATATTTCTTTGTATTTAAATGAGGCATCTCGCAGTCAGCCTTCTTTTTGACACCCCTTTTGATCATTGGTGTCCTTAGTACCATGTGTCAGGAGTATTTCTGAGTCTCTCTCTTTGCTGTCTTGGAACAAAGGATGGTTTATGTTTCAGGATCTATCACTATCATTGTCTCAACCAGAGCACTTATGTGAGCATCAAACCAGGAGAAATCCCAAGGAGAATTGGTACCGCATCTTGTGATCCAGATTTATTTACCTCTCTGAACGAGACTGAATGTAGCAGTGACTCTAATTTGTCCACACCTTCTTACAGTTTTTGTCTTGTAGCATTTGCACTGGCTCTGGGCTTGATGGTGCAATGCTTTGGCCAAGGAAAGACTACGTGATGTGAGGCAAGCAGGGATTATGTGCATTGGACTTGCTCTCTTGCTGCTCTTGGAACCCTGCTTAGTTGGCTGGAGGATGAGAGACCACACAGAGCAGATATAAGCTGTCTCAGTTGGGGCCATCCTAGATAAGTGCCTATCAATCTGGTATCTGACCAGAGATACGTGAATAGACTGAGCTTAGATGTGAATAGACTGAGCTGAGATCGGCCACACTTGACTTAAACCAGAACTATGCAGATGAGCCCAGCCCAATTTGCCCAAATCAGGAATTTGAGCTGAATTAATGGTTGTTGTGTTAAACTACTAAGATGGTTGGTTATGCAGATAACTGATGCTCTCCCGAGGAAGTCTATTATGTATATTATAATAAAAATGAAAGTTAATAAGGATGTGGTAAAGGCAAAGTAAATAATATTTTCAAATGACTTTAAATTTAGTGTTACTTGTTATGAGAGCAAAGTATCTGATTAGTTATAAGTTTGTTTATTTCAGCTCTTGCTTTTAGTAACTATCAACTGTGAAACATACCTCATAACGATACATGGCTCAAAAGGGATGTGTATTATTAGCTGTACTTAACAAGTTGTGATTCTTGTTTTTCAATTCTCTTTATAAGTCTTTCTGTTAAAACCAGCTAGTAAATATCTTTTTTCCTGTTATTAATCCAGTTGTTCTTGCAGACTAATGAGAGTGTTCATTTTAAATTCATTGATAAATGAGTTCAAAACCCACTGAAACCAGATTTTGAAGATTTCAAAAAGGAAGATGTCTAAACCACGTCCTTATATAATTTTTGGCAAAAGGAAAAAACATCACAACATGGCGGAACTAATTTTTTTCTAATTATCAATTTTCCATCCGCTCTCTCCATAACACAGTTCCTTTTTTGAGGTAGTCGTCTTCTCACTGTTGAAACGTCACCTTTACCTCGAAAGCACAGGTTAATTGTGTGTGTGTGTGTGTGTGTGTGTGTGTGTGTACGCATGTACGTGTGTGCTCATATGCTTTGATATCTGCTAATTAGCATACCACCGGAAGCTATTACATAGCACTGAAAAAGTGAGCAAAATTGGAACACGTCTTTTTTTTTTTTTTAAGCATAGCAATATTAAGTAAGTTTCCCAATTCTTTTAAGTAATTTGCCAAAGTGAACAAGATGGTCACTTCCCATCTTGTTAAAAAAAAAAATCACAAATATTCTAATATCTTGTTTTATGAAACTAATCATATTGTGGTCTTGTAATGATTTATGATACCAACTGCCGGGGGTTAGGCCAGATTTCACAGATTAAGGGCATAGTCCTGTGTAAGACTGCTCTCATTTCAGACACCAGTCACAAGTTTGGGGGTTTCTCGGGCTTCCCATACTTCTTATCAACCTCCTACAAATTTGGGGATTCCCATGACTCCCTCAGGTTTGGTAATTTGCTAGAATAACTCACCGGACTCAGAAGTCAGCTATACTTACAGTTTTATTATAGCAAAAGGATACAAATCAGAGTTATCCAAAGGGAGACACACGTAGGGTGAGATCTGGGAGGGTCCCAGGTGTGAAGCTTTCATTGTCCCTGTGGATATGTCACCTTCCTGGCACATTAATATGTGACAGTACACACAGTATTGCCAGACAGAGGAGCTCACCTGAGCTTTGGTGCTCAGAGTTTAATCGGCATTTGTTACATAGGCATGCTTGGTTGTGTCATTTGCCATGAGGCTGAGCTCAGTCTCCGTCTCTTCCCTGGCTGGACTGGCATCTCATGGCTCAAAGCCTCAACCTTCTAATCGCATGGCTTTTTTCTGACTTGGTCAGTCCCTTTCTTGTTAGCGTCATCTTGTTAGCACAAACTAGGGGCTCACAAAAAGTGACTTCATTACCATAAAGTGTCAGGGCTCATCATGAATAACAAAGACATTCATATTACTCAGGAAATTCTAAGGATTTAGAAGTTACCTTCCAGGAACTGGGTCCAAAGGTCAGCCAACTTCTTAACTATACAGATATTTAAACTGTAATATGATGCAACATGCAGAGAATGAATGGACAAGTATAGGTACAACATCAACTTCTTAAGAGTTGTGGAACCTTGGGGCACCTGGGTAGCTTAGTCGGTTCGGCTCAGGTCATGATCTCACGGTTCGTGAGTTCAAGCCCTGTGTCAGGCTCTGTGCTGACAGCTCAGAGCCAGGAGCCTGCTTCGGATTCTGTGTCTCCCTGTCTGCTCCTCACCTGCTCACATGCTCTCTCTCTCTCTCTCAAAAATAAATAAACATTAGAAAAAAAATAAAAAAAGAAAGTTGTGGAACCTCCACTCTTTCCTCATGATAGATCCTGTACCAACATGACATGCAACAAACACTAAACTCATATGATAGTAATAAAACTTATTTTACTTAACATTTTAAAGCTTATTTTACTTAACATTTTAAATATCTAAAAATAGATGTTCTAGTATGTTATTTATGTGCCCTAGAGGATCCTTTTTAAAAGTTTTTTTTTTTTTTAAATGTTTTTGTTTTATTTTTGAAAGAAAGAGACAGAGTGTAAGCAGGTTAGGGTCAGAGAGAGAGAAGGAGACACAGAATCCAAAGCAGTCTCCAGGCTCTAGAGCTGTCAGCACAGAGCCTGATGCGGGGCTCGAACTCACAAACTACGAGATCATGCCCTGAGCCTAAGTCGGACACTTAACTGACTGAGCCACCCAGGCGCCCCTAGAGGATCCTTTTTTAATACCAGCGGGGGTATTGTGCCCCATTTTGGAGATCACTGCTCTAGAGATCCCTTGGCTAAATTATTTGAAGTGTGCTAGGGGTACCTGGGTGGCTCAGTTGGTTAAACGTCTGACTTTGGCTCAGGTCATGATCTCATGGTTCATGAGTTCGAGCCCTATGTGGGCTCTGCCGTCAGCACAGATCCTCTACCCCTCTCTCTGCCCCTCCCCTGCTCCTCTCTTTCTCTCTCAAAAATAAACATTAAAAAAATTAAAAAAAGTAAAGAGTGCTATAGCCTGAATGTGGCCCCCCTCAAAATTCATACGTTGAATCCTAATTCCTGATGTGATGGTATTAGGAGATGGGGCATTTTGGAGGCGATAAGGTCATGAGGGTCGAACTCTCATGAATGGTATTAGTGTCTTTATAAAAGAGACCCCAGGGAGCTCCCTCACCTCTTCTGCCATGGGAGGACATAGTGAGAAGATGGCCATCTATGAACTAGGAAGGGGGATCCTCACCGGGTATCCGATCTGCTGGCACCTTGATCTTGGACTTCCCAGCCTCCAGAACTGTGAGAAATAGATTGTTATTTAAGCCACTTAGTCTGTGGGAATTTTGCTGCCCTTGACATGTCTCCCCATAGGTAGAGTGTATTTTCCTCTTCATATCAAGGCCAGGTGACTTTCACTGGCCAAAGGAATCATAGTGGATGTAATGTGTCCCTTATCTGAGTAGAGGATTTGAGTGTTACTGTATGTTTCAACTCATAAGGAGCTGCTCTATGATCCTAGGTTCCAGAATGAGAAAATACTAAGAGAAGAGCCAAGCACAGTTACAGTCAACCTTACGCAGACCATAAGCCTACCCGCGATGTGAGACATAACTGTCGTTGTAAGCCATTCAGGTTTTGGGATTATTTGTGATATAGTATAATCCAGTTATCATGTGATTTACCCCAGGGAAACAGAGATACCTTTGGGAACATCATTTATTTATTTATTTATTTATTTATTTATTTATTTATCTTTACAAACTTACGTTGTTGAGGCTCTGATCATCAGTGATTATTCTCGGGAGGAGGGTGTAGGCACGCACACAGGCAAGTGTGCAAGTACTTGTTGAGTCTAGTAATTTGCTAGAAAATTTGCAAGAATTAGCTCTTCCCCTCTCTTACCTCTTTTCAAAACCCTTTCCTTTTCCTTACGAAACAATTCAGTCCTAAAGGAAATATTAGGTAGAGCAGAACAAGGTAGGTGTCTGTTGTAGGGTGGGGTGGAGAGCAACAGTAGTCTGGTGCAGGTTGTCAGAGCTCAGGCAGCGTGAGAAGGGTGACTTTGCAGGGGGGTTGGCTTGATGGTGGTGTTGGAGCCCGAAAGAGTGAGGAGAACATCCCTGTAGGGATTGGAAAGTGTTTCGGGCATCAGACCCTTTGCATCCTGAGGAGAGTGTCCACATGTGGCAACGGCCTGGTGTAGGGTGTCAGAAGCAGCCTGGTCTGGAGTGCCAGGGCCTGAAAGGTGAAGAAGACATCTATGTGGTGGGGAGGCCAGGTGCAGGGAGCTCAAGCAGGATGGTCCTTGCTGGGAGGTGGGGGACCCGGCACGGGTCAGGAAAGTGGCAGACCCGGTGTGGGTTTCAGAAGCCAAACGGGATGAGGAAGCCGTCCACATGGTAGCGTAGCCCCGCGCGGGGACTCAGAGCCCAGGGAGGGCGAGGAGAGCTTCCACACGTCAGGGTGATCTCGTGTCGGGTTTTAGAACCTGAGTAGGGTAAGGATGCGTTCCAGGTGGGTGTTAGGGAGCCGGCATCAGAAGTCAGAGTCTAAGCAGAGTGAGGAGGGATTTCCTATGGAGGATGGCCCGGCGTGGGGTCAGACCTGAGCAAGTTGAGGATGAGGTCCATGGGGGTTGGCTGGCTCTGTGCAAGAACACCCAAGCGGTTTAAAGGCCCCAGTAGTAATGTTGGCCTGGATTGGCAAGTCAGAGCCCCCTCAGGAAGAGAAGAGCATCTTAGAGGAGGGAATGGCAAAGATAGAAAATTGACTAAACGTGTTTATTACTCAAATAACTAAAATAAATAAGTAAAAGACAATGGAAGCTGGTTTCTTACTGTAACAGAAGGGAGTTAGAAATATGGAAGGGAGAAAACTAGAATGAACTCCTTAGCGTTGGATTGGAATTAGAGGTTATTAGTGTGAATGCACGGTTTTCAATGTACCTTGATATGGAAAGATAGAAGTAAGTGTGTGTGTGTGTGTGTGTGTGTGTGTGTGTGTGTGTGTGTGTGTGTTATGCAGGAGATGGAGGAGTTTGGTGCAGGAGATTAAAAGGAGGATCCTTTGGGG
>NW_024412572.1:919132-938721 GCF_014898765.1 Herpailurus yagouaroundi
TAAAAGGAGGATCCTTTGGGGAGAGCTGAATCTAGGGAGTGAGCTTTCAAGAGCACATCTCGGAAGATTCTACCTGAAGGATTCAGTTTTTGGAATGCTTTCCTCTTGTCCTTTGGAAAAAGTCACATTTGTCACTGACTTTATCTCCTAATTTGTGACTCTATTAAATTATCTTAACTTGTTAAAAACCAGTCACATTGGCCTGTAGAGTCTTTTTGTTGTGGTGGTGTAAGGGATTAAAGGGATTGAGAAGGGTGGTGTGCAGGCTGGCCTATTCCACTAACATCCAGCAAAGAGAGCTGCTTTCAGGAGCTTCTGGAAGCGACTATAGCAAAATGAATGGAGATCCATGAAGGAGTCAGTTAAGAACAGGGAAAAGCAGAGAGCACTGGGGAGCAGCTTCAGAACACGTATGACGTAAGCTTTGACTTCCCTCCTACATACACTCTTGAAAGTGGGGAGGCTGACATGTGAGTTTTTTGTCAATGATCCTCTTAGAATGTGGTCACCAAAAGTTGCCTGATCAGCCACATATGATGAGAATACAGCATGAATGAATCTATGCACAGATGGGTCTATAAATAATTATGTTTGCATACAGATGTACACAAATACATGAAGTTCATTCTTGGCTGGTGAGCTCAGATAATACAGGTCTCAGGAAAGCGTTCTCTAACTGCTTAGTTTCTCTGTGTCTTTCCTTCCTATACATATTTTTAAATCTACGCTTTGAGTTCCTACTTTCCATTTCCTTATTACATTTATAAATTTATGAGAAGTTCCTTATTACATTTGCTGACGTATGTTCAAATGCTATGATTCTCATCGTGCTGATCCTGGAGATTTGGCCTCTGAGGTTTCTAATTTTCATGAGATTCCTCTCAGAGTTATTTGCCTATATGGGGCCCCTGTTCTTGATAGGAAGTATGACAAATTGCCACCATGTTTGGGTTTTATTTTAAGATGATTTAAGGAAGAGATGTAAAGGATTTTTTGAAGAGCAGAATTCTTCTCGATATGACTTCAGAGACCACTTATGCTGAATTGAGTTTCAAAAGTGAATTGAAGTCCTCAGGCACCAAAGAAAGGCCTCCTGCAGGTAAGCACATTTTCTGGTGGTCAGAGTTAGTGATGAGAAGAAGGATGAAGAGAGAATATTGTAAATGAAGCATGATAGTGTTAGTTGCTGGTTCTCTGGCCACAGGTGGGGCACCTAGGATTCTCAGAAGATTGAGTTATCTGAAGATAAGCATTAAGGGGTTGTGTAGTTATACGCTAACCAAACTGAGGTGTGACAAGTCCACTAAGGTCCTGAGCTAAGGAGAATGCTAATTATGCTGAGGTTATTCTCCTGTGCCTTCTGAGGCTGAGTGAGACTGCAATCAAGAGATTGGGTAGAGGAGCGCCTGGGTGGCTCAAGTCACTTAAACGTCCGATTCTTCCTTTCAGCTCAGGTTATGATCCCATAGTCGTGGGATCGAGCCCCAGGTTGGACTCTGCGCTGAGCATGGAGCCTGCTGAAGATTTTCTTTCTCTCTCCCTTTGCCCCACTTGCATACGCTCTCTCACTCTCTCTAAAAAAAAAAAAAAAAAAAAAAAGAGAGGGAGAGAGAGATTGGGTACAGGTCTTGAAACCGTCAGCCCAGATACAGAGGATGTTGATGAGTCCGTGGACTCAGGCTCGGTTAGAGGGGAAGAGTTTGGGTGGAGAGCGTTGTGGGCGTCTTTGTTACCGTGGGACTAAAGTGTAACCCAAGACCGTTGCAGAAGAAGGACTAGAAAGTTGCAAAGGGAGTCTTCCGTGAATTCAGGAAATCCATTGCATCCTGCCTCCCCAGGATGGATTTAACTGAATTTGGGAGTAGATAAAAGGTAATATGGTTATCATTTATGATATATCAGATATAGAGCAAAAGAGAAAAAAAGCATGTGTATTATAAGAAGCTGTGAGTGGGAGGTCATGATTGCGCATGCTTTCCAAAACACTTCGGTGGAGATAGGGAGAACGCTCAGGGAAACTGTTTTTTCCCCTTAAAAAGCTTTTTTTTCTTCTTGCATATTTTATTTTATTTTATTTTATTTTATTTTATTTTATTTTATTTTATTTTATTTTATTTTATTTTATTTTATTTTATTTTATTTTATTTTATTTTATTTCTTTTTCTTTTTTTCTTATTATTTTTTATTTTTTTATTTTTTTAATATGAAATTTATTGTCAAATTGGTTTCCATACAACACCCAGTGATCATCCCAACAGGTGCCCTCCTCAATGCCCGTCACACACCCTCCCCTCCCTCCCACCCCCATCAACCCTCAGTTTATTCTCAGTTTTTAAGAGTCTCTTGTGGTTTGGCTCCCTCCATCTCTAACTTTTTTTTTTTTTCCTTCCCCTCCCCCATGGTCTTCTGTTAAGTTTCTCAGGCTCCACATAAGAGTGAAAACATATGGTATCTGTCTTTCTCTTTATGACTTATTTCACTTAGCATAACACTCTCCAGTTCCATCCACGTTGCTACAAAAGGCCATATTTCATTCTTTCTCATTGCCACGTAGTATTCCATTGTATATATGAACTACAATTTCTTTATCCATTCATCAGTTGATGGACATTTAGGCTCTTTCCATAATTTGGCTATTGTTGAGAGTGCTGCTATAAACTTGGGGTACAAGTGCCCCTATGCATCAGTACTCCTGTATCCCTTGGGTAAATTCCTAGTAGTGCTATTGCTGGGTCATTCCCCTTAAAATTTTTTGTAAAACTTCCTTATTATATGTTGAAAGGCTCATTAAAGAAAAAAATAAAAACTAGAGGCATTAATTAAAAAATTAAAAACGAATTTATATTTATTTTACCATCTAGAGATCACTATAATTTACATTTCAGTGTAGATCTTTTCTGCTATATCTAACTTTATTTTTTCTAAAGCTGAGATTATGTTATACATTACTGAGGATTTTGTCCCCCTGCTTGTCAATACCTCATAACTTTGGGAAAACTATTCTTTATTTTTTTATGGAGGTATGATTGACATAAAACATTCTGCAATAATCCCCTCTTATCTGGGGGGATATGGTCCAAGATCCCCAGTGAATGCCTGAATAGTAGATAGTACCAAACCCTATATATTGTGGGTTTTTTTCCTATACATATATATCTATGATAAAAGTTTAATTTATAAATTAGGTACAGTAAGAGATTAACAACAATAACTAATAATAAAACATACCAATTGTATTAATATGCCATAATAAAAGTTATGTGAATATGGTCTATTTCAAAATATTGAACTATATTCACCTTGCTTGTGATGATGTGAGATGATAAAATTCTTATGTGATGAGATGAAGTTAGGTGAATGACCTAGGCATTGTGACCTAGCCTTAGGCTACTATGTACCTTCTGAGGATACATCAGAAGGAGGATCATCTGCCTTCAGACCACAGTTGGCCACAGATAACAAATTGTGGAAAGCAAAACTGCGGGGGTGGGGGCGGGGAGGGGGACTACCATGTTAGTTTCAGGTATACGATGTAGTGATTTGATTTTTGTATATATTGGTGAAATGATCACCACAATCAGTCTAGTTAACATTTATCACCATAGTCACTCCAATTTTTTTCTTGTGATGAGGCCTTTTGAGATTTCATCTCTTAGCAACTTTCAAATATGTAATAATATTTAATAGTTGATAATATTATAATAATCTATAATATTAACTATAGTCGATATGCTGTACATTACATCTCCATGACTTCTTTTTTTTTCTTTCGAGTTTTTATTTAAATTCAAGTTAATTAACATATAGTGTAGTACTGGTTGCAGGAGTAGAATTTAGTGCTTCATTGCTTATATATAATACCCAATACTCATCCCAACAAGTGCCCTCCTTAATGTCCATCACCATTTAGCCCCCTCCGCCCCCCCCCCCACTACGGAAAAATCCCGGCAGCAACCCTCAGTTCTCTATAGTTAAGAGTTTCTTATGGTTTGACACCCTCTCTGTTGTTATCTTACTTTATTTTCCATGACTTCTTTATTTTATAACTGGAAGTTTGCACCTCTTAATCCCCTTCACCCATCCCCCACCACTCCTTACCCCACCTGTGGCAACCGCCAATCTGTTCTCTGTATCTGTGAGTTTCCGAATTCCACAGATCAGTGAGATCATATGGTATTTGTTTTCTCTGTCTGACTTATTTCACTTAGCATAATGCCCTCAAGTCCCATCCAAGTTGTCACAAATGACAAGAGTTCCTTCTTTTTTTTATGGTTGAATAACAATCCATTGTATATAAATATCACACTTGGTATATCCATTCGTGGATGGATGGACGCTTAGGTTGCTTTTCCTAGCTACTGTAAATTATGCTGCAGTAAACATAGGGGTGCATATACCTTTTTGATTTAGTTAATTAAATGTCTTTGTTTTCTTTGGGGAAATACCCCGTACTGGAGTTAATAGATCATATGATGTTTCTATTTTTAAATTTTTTTTTTTCCAACGTTTATTTATTTTTGGGACAGAGAGAGACAGAGCATGAACGGGGGAGGGGCAGAGAGAGAGGGAGACACAGAGTCGGAAACAGGCTCCAGGCTCTGAGCCATCAGCCCAGAGCCTGACGCGGGGCTCGAACTCACGGACCGCGAGATCGTGACCTGGCTGAAGTCGGACGCTTAACCGACTGCGCCACCCAGGCGCCCCTGATGTTTCTATTTTTAATTTTTTTAAAGTTTATTTATTTTTTAGAGAGAATGAGTGGGGGAGGGGCAGAGAGAGAAGGAGAGAACCCTAAGTAAGCTCTGCACTGTCAGCACAAAGCCCGATGCAGGGCTTGAACTCACAAACTGTGAGATCATGACCTGATCTGAAATCAGGAGTCGATGCTTACCTGACTGGACCACCCGGGTGCCCCTCTATTTTTAAATTTTTGAGGAACCTCCATACTGTTTTCCACAGTGGCTGCACCAATTTACATCCCAACCAACAGTACACAAGGGTTGCCTTTTCCCCACATCGTCACCAACACTTGTTATTTGTCTTTTTTTTTTAAGTTTTTATTTAAATTCTAGTTAGTTAATATATAGTGTAATATTGGCTTCAGGTATAGAATTTAGTGATTCATCGCTTATGTATAACACTCTGTGCTCATCACAAGTACCCTCCTTAAACGTTTTTTCTTTTTGATACTAGCCATTGAGAAAAAAATTCTTTTTATTTATTTATTTATTTATTTATTTATTAAAAAAAAATTTTTTTTTTCAACGTTTATTCATTTTTGGGACAGAGAGAGACAGAGCATGAACGGGGGAGGGGCAGAGAGAGAGGGAAACACAGAATCGGAAACAGGCTCCAGGCTCTGAGCCATCAGCCCAGAGCCTGACGCGGGGCTCGAACTCACGGACTGCGAGATCGTGACCTGGCTGAAGTCGGACGCCCAACCGACTGCGCCACCCAGGCGCCCCTTTTTATTTATTTTTTAATGTTTATCCATTTTTGATAGAGACAGAGTGTGGGGGGCGGGAGGGGCAGAGACCGAGGGAGACACAGAGTCTGAAGAAGGCTCCAAGCTTTGAGCTCTCAGTGCAGAGCCCCACACGGGGCTCGAACACACTAACTGTGAGATCGTGACCAGAGCCAAAGTCAGAAGCTTAACCCACTGAGCCACCCAGGCACCCTGAGAAAATAATTCTTAATGATGAAAAAGTAACTAGAAAGGTCTGACCTTATTTTTAGAATGTGATGAGGGATGACCATAATAACGATTTATCTGCTATGGCATTATTTATAGTAGTTGAAATTGGAAACAATCTGGAAGATTATTTAAATACATAATGAAATTCTATACAACCACAATAGACAGCGTTAAAGAAAAAATATGGTTGTATGAAAAATGTTCATGGTCTAGTGTACAACAATATAGTAGGTCTGAAGCTAGTGCCTCTGGTATGTCAATCATGTGGAAAAATGTGTACTTATGTATATATACTTTGAAAATTACTGGAAGGATATATATCAAAACATTAGCAATAGTTACCCCCAGTGGTAAGAGGTTGTGTTTTTATGTAGTTTCCAATGTTTCTACAGTGAACATTTTTTTTTCCCTATTTTCCTATTATTTCAGATGTCATATTCTTGGTAATAGTATGTCATCCTAGAAAAGGGAGAAGAGGAAGGGGAGGAGAAGGAAAGTAAAAATCAGAATTTGTTACTGATGAAACTCCTTTGATTTCTCGTTCAGCTCCCAAAGAGAAGACCAGCCTGAACAAAAGTAATCCCAGTTTTCCCAAGCTACTTTTTGCCTCATTGCTGGTGCTTCTGCTGCTATTGGCAATCTCATTTTTTATCGCTTTTATCAGTAAGTATCCAACTGAAGCCATATGGAATGTCTGCCTTCCAGGAAGAGATGGCATCCATTAGATACTGACATTTAATAACGGGTCTATCCAGAAATCTGGAAAAGAAGTCTTCTTTGGGAGGGAGAGACACAATTAATGGGAATCTGTTAGAAATTTTGTTACTTATTTGAATTTAGTTACTTCCTTATAAAAATAAGGGTATCCACCCTATAAAGAAATTGAATATATGTGTGTGTGTGTGTCTTGTAGAGGGACATATATTAGGTACCATTTCTACGCTAGACAGTTGTGTAAGTGAGGACAAATCTGTGTTTGCCTATTAGTGTTTATAAGGCCAGGTTTTTTTTGACTGCACAGACATATATTTTGAGATGAGCAGGTGGACAAAAGGCGATGGGAAGAGATATTCCAGGAAGAGTTTCCATTGAAATTTCACCTTAATCATGTCTTTCCTGCCCAAGACTATGTAAGATCTAAAGCCAATTTGGCAAATAGGTGGATTTCTTCGTATCTCTGGCTTTAAGAACATATCAAAATTTTAAAAGGCATAAGAAGTAGCGAAGCCAGCATGTAGTGGGGCAGGGAGCAAATGGGAGGTAAGGAGGAAAAAAAGAGAAAATTCACTTTCTGGAGGAAGAGGTAAGTTATTTTTAAGTTGTGACATATTTGAGTATATTGGTGTGCTGAAAAAAAAAAGCCAGTTGAGAGTGGATAGAGTAAAGGAAGAAGGAGGAGGAAAATAATGCCCATATCTCCTGATCAATGTTGGCTTAAAAAAAAAAAAAATCTCACTTTACAGGTAACCCAGAACTCAGAATTAGCTCAGTCTGCAACGGCCCCCACCCTCCTCCGCCACAACAGACCTATGCTGTGTACATCCTCAGACAGAACTGTTTGCTTTCACTCCATTCTCCCACCTTCAGGGCTCACCTTCTGCATTTAGTATTGAGGGGAACTATGGATAAATCCCTTTGCACTCATTATAATGGAACCATCATGTCTCCCTTCAACTACTGATCTTTTGGCTATTCTTGGAGAAATCTATAGTTTCAAAATCAGTGGGATTAGGATTACATTGAATGTGGGGTGATGAGAAATCTTTTCCATTGTCAGGAGCCTTCCACTCAAGCAATTGGACATTTGTAGATTTTGTTCCTATAAAACAGAATGTGAGAAAGTAACAATAGAGAGCAAAGTCACAACACCAGAAAATGAATGGCCTTTTTTTTTTCAGTTTTCTTCCAAAAATATTCTCAGCTTCTTAAAGAAAAAAAGACTGCAAAAGAGCTCCCTCACACGGAATTGGAATGCCTGAAAGAGAATGTGACCATGGAAGGTAAAAATGAATGTGCCTATAATTCAGTGGTTGACTACATTATGTAAGGATACCAAGTTAATATTTCCAGTAAGATTCACAGGCAGATCATAGTAAGAAGTTGAGTCTCATGATCATTTCAAGCTTCAGGTGTACAAAGAAATAAGACTTAAAATTCTTTTTTTTTTTTTAAATTTTTTTTTAACATTTTATTTATTTTTGAGACAGAGAGAGACAGAGCATGAACGGGGGAGGGGCAGAGAGAGAGGGAGACACAGAATCGGAAGCAGGCTCCAGGCTCTGAGCCATCAGCCCAGAGCCCGACGCGGGGCTCGAACTCACGGACCGTGAGATCATGACCTGAGCTGAAGTCAGACGCTTAACCGACTGAGCCACCCAGGTGCCCCAAGACTTAAAATTCTTATATGCGTATCTTTATCTGTACAAAGAAATAGTCTTCATTGTGGAGATGGCTGTTTAAATCCATGGGTAATCTCTTTACGGAATGTTTGTCCAGCCACATCCTTGGAGTTCTTTGCAGAACACAGTTTCTCACTTTTTACAGTCTGGCTAAGAATTTTGTGGGTCTTCAGATTCTGGTTCCTTTTCACTTCACACTCCCTTCAATTTATCTCTTTCCTTTTGCATTTTACGATAAGCAGTAAGGAGAAATCAGGCCACAGCTTTAATACTTGGCTTAGAAATCTCCTCTACTAAATATCCAAGGCTGTCACTTACAGGTTCTACCTTTCACAAAACATTAGAACACAATTCAGCACGTTCCTTGCTATTTTATAATAAGAATTGCCTTTCTTCCTGTTTCCAATAACGTGTTTCTCATTTCTGAGACCTTACCAGAAGCATCTTTAATGTTCAAATTTCTACCAACATTCTGTTCATTATTGTGTATGTATATTCTTTAAGACGATAGGACGTTTCTCTACAGCTCTCTTCTACTGAGTCCTCACCAGAATTATCTGTAATATCTATATTTCTACCAGCAGCCCTTTCTTTTCTTTTTTTTTTAAATTTTTTTACATTTATTTATTTGAGAGACAGAGAGAGACAGTGTGAACAGGGGAGGGGCAGAGAGAGAGGGAGACACAGAATCTGAAGCAGGCTCCAGGCTCTGAGCTGTCAGCACAGAGCCCATGTGGGGCTCGAACCCATGAACCGTGAGATCATGACCTGAGCTGAAGTCAGATGCTTAACCAACTGAGCCACCCAGGTGCCCCCCTTCCTTTTCTTTAAAAAATTTTTTTTTATGTTTATTTTTGAGAGAGAGAGAGAGAGAGTGAGCGAGCGAGCTTGTGAGTGGAGAAGGGGCAGAGAGAGAGGGAGACACAGAATCTGAAGCAGGCT
This sequence comes from Herpailurus yagouaroundi, assembly GCF_014898765.1. NCBI lineage: Eukaryota > Metazoa > Chordata > Mammalia > Carnivora > Felidae > Herpailurus > Herpailurus yagouaroundi. Next base: position 928,169 of record NW_024412572.1, read on the forward strand.
CCAGGCTCCAAGCCGTTAGCACAGAGCCCGATGTGGGGCTTGAACTCATGAACCTGAGCCGAACCTGAGATCATGACCTCAGCCGAAGTCAGAGGCTTAACTGATTGAGCCACCCAGGGGCCCCTACCAGCAGCCCTTTCAAGGCAATCTAGGCTTTTTCTAGCATGCACCTCAAAATTCTTCCAGCCTCTACCCATCACCCAGTTCTAAAGCCATTTCACGTTTTTAGGTGTTTGTTACAATAGCACCCCACTTTGGAGCCAAAATCTGTATTAGCCTGCTTGAGTGTCATAACGAAAGAAAGGCAAGGCCTTTCTTCCTGGCTTGTAGACAGCTACCTTCTTGCTGTGTCCTTGCATAACCAATTCTCTGTGTGAATGGGGAGGGAGAGAGAGTTTTCTAGTGTCTCTTCCTCTTAGAAGGACACAAGTCCTATTGGATTAAGGCCCTGCTTTTATGATTCATTTAACCTGTATTACCTCCTTAAAGTCTACCACTGTAGTCACATTGAGGGTTATAACTTCAGCACATGACTGTTGGGGGAACACAATTCAGTGCAAAACAAGTTTCTATGTAGTTTACTAGAAATTCTTGTGCATTTGATATTTGTTCTACCCTGTTTATTAATTTATTCAGTCATCTATTTATATCTGTTTATACTCATGGATATTTATCTTACACTTTGCGTTATAATCCAATACTGTATTTATTTTGTTGCTCAAATTGTTCTGCCTTTGCCCCTGGGAGTCTTTCAGTTGGCTCCCATGGCCCTTTGACATGCCCCCATCACTTTGTTGTTTTACTTGGTTTTTGAGCACTTCCTTACTTTTTGGGATTGTAATATTCTCTGGGCTTATATTGTATATTTCTTGCCTTCGTCTTAGAATCAACTATTTCTCTGTGGAGTCCTGGCTCCTGTTATTGAAGAATGGTATTAGAAACCAAGATTTGAATACTAGGTATGCTCACTGCTGCTGAGGTGTTCTTTTAGCCCTCCCAGTTCACAGGACAAGGAAATCTCTATGTGTGTACTAACCTGTGCGTGTACATATATTGACAAATGTTTCTATAGGCAACTATGTATATCTATAATAAGGTATACATCAGTTTTTACTGATGTCTGAAATGTTTCTCCATTAACACATTGCATCATTCTAGCCTACTTCCCTTGATATCTTTAGTGACTACTCCAACAGAGAGAAATCTGGTCCCGTTAACTTGCTCAGTACGTTTCCTTAATTATTCAATTCCAATGAACACATACAGCAGTATCGGAATTGTAAACTCATACCACCATGGGAAACAACTTTATCAACTAGAATACATTGCTGGTGTGTGGTGTCTTTTGTCTTTATTCTTGTAGACTCCATTTCCAAAGTCACTTAGGTCATCATCCTCTTCCCACCCCCTTCAGTGTGTTGTGTCTGACATTTGTAATACAGTTAGATTCTCTTGTCACAGTCTTCATTCTTTCATGGATTCTCTGACTTCCTGAATGGATTTTTAAAGCTTTATACAACAAATATGTAAAGTTCTGTGGATTTTGACAAATGCATAATGTTCTGTATCTATTATTAAACAGTATCATACAGAATAACTTCACCGCCCAAAAAGTCCCCTGTGCTCCATTCTCCTTTCCAAACTTTTGGTAACCACTGAAATTTTTACTGCCTACTTTGTCTTTTCCTATCATTGGAATTACAGTTGGTAGGTAGTCTTTTCACTGGAATTACAGTTGGTAGTTGTTTTTACTTAGCTTATTTTATTTTATTATTTTATCATTTAAATATTTTTGTTGAAGTATAATTAACATACACTGTTATATTAGTTTCAGGTGTATAACATATTGATTCGACAATTCTATATATTGATGCTCACCTTGATAAGTATAGTCACCATCTGTCACCGTACAATGTTATTACAATGTTATTGGCTGTATTCCCTATGCTGTACTTTTCATCTCCAGGACTTATTTATTTTATAATTGGAAGTTTCATCCGTTCCTCTGGTAACCTCCATCTGGCTACCACCAGTTTGTTCTCTGCATTTAAGAGTCCGTTTATTTTTTGGTTTTGGTTGGTTGGTTGTTCATTTGTTTTGTTTTTTAGGTTCTACAAAGTGAAATTTTATGGTATTTGTCTTTTTCTGTCTGCCTTGTTTCACATAGTGTAATACTCTCTAGGTTCATCTGTAACAAACAGTAGGATTTCTCTCTTTCTCATGACTGAATAATATTACATTGTATATAAATATCGCAGCTTCTTTATCCACTCATCTATCAATGGACACTAAGGTTGCTTCTGTTTCTTGGCTACTGTAAAAAATACTGCAATAAACATAGAGGTACATATATCTTTTCGATTTTGTGTTTTGGTTTTTTGGGGGGGTATATAGTAGTGGAATTATTGGATTATGTGATTATTTTTAATTTTTTGAGGAGCCTCCATACTGTTTTCCACAGTGGCTATACCAACTTACATTCCTACCAACTATGCATTAGGATTCCGTTGTTTCCACCTCCTAGCCAACACTTGTTTGATTCCACGTCTCTGATTCTAGCCATTCTGACTGGTGTGAGGTAATATTTGATTGTGGTTTTGATTTGCATTTCCCTGATAATTAATGGTATTGAACATCTTTTCATGTGTCTCTTGGTCATCTGTGTGTCTTCTTTGGAAAAACATTCAGGTCCTCTGCCCATTTTTTTTTTTTTAATTTTTTTAATGTTTATTTTTTTAATTTTTGAGACAGAGAGAGACAGAGCATGAACGGGGGAGGGGCAGAGAGAGAGGGAGACACAGAATCAGAAGCAGGCTCCAAGCTCCGAGCCATCAGCCCAGAGCCCGATGCGGGGCTCGAACTCATGGACCACGAGATCGTGACCTGAGCTGAAGTCGGACGCTTAACCGACTGAGCCACCCAGGCGCCCCCCTCTGCCCATTTTTAATAGGATTATTTGGTTTCTTGGGTGTTGAGTTGTTTAAGTTCTTTATATATTTTGGATGTCAATCCCTTATTGGATATATCATTTGCAAATATCTTCTCCCATTCACTAGGTTGCCTTTTTTTTTTTTTTTAAATGGTTTCCTTTTCTGTGAAAAGCTTCTTATTTCAATATAGTCCCAATAGTTCATTTTTGCTTTTGTTTTCATTCTCCGAGGAGGTATATCATAAATATGTTGCTAAAGCCGATGTCCAAGAGATTACTGCTTATGTTTTCTTTTAGGAGTTTTATGGTTTTAAGTCTCAGATTTAGGTCTTTATCCATTTTGACTTTATTTTTGTGTATGGTGAGAAAGTGATCTAGTTTCATTCTTTTGCATGTAGCTGTCCGGTATTCCCCGCACCATTTATTGAAAAGACTGTCTTTTTTCCCTTTTATATTCTTACCTCCTTTGTCGTAGATTAATCGACCATGTAACTTTGGGTTTATTTCTGGGCTTTCTATACTGTTCCCTTGATTGATGGGTCTATTTTTGTGCCAGTACCATACTGTTTTTATTACAAAAGGTTTGTAGTATATCTGGAAATCTGAAATTGTGATACCTCCAGCTTTGTTCTTTCAAAGCATTGGTTTGGTTATTCCAAGTCTTTGTGGCTCCATACAAATCTTAGGATTATTTGTTACAGTTTTGTGAAAAATGCTGTTGTTATTTTGATAGGAATTGCATTGAATCTGTAGATTCCTTTGGGTAGTATGGACATTTTAATGATATTAATTCTTCTGATTCATGAGCATAGTATATCTTTCCATTTGTGTCATCTTCATTTCTTTCATCAACATCTTGTAGTTTTCAGAGTATAGGTTTTTTACCCCTCTGGTTAAATTTATTCCTAGGTAATTTATTGTCTTTGGTGCAATTATAAATGGGATTATTGTCTTATTTTTCTTTCATTTACTTTGTTATTAGTGGGTAGAAATACAACAGTATGTATAATATAATATATATATATTTTTTTAATTTTTTTTTTCAACATTTATTCATTTTTGGGACAGAGAGAGACAGAGCATGAACGGGGGAGGGGCAGCGAGAGAGGGAGACACAGAATCGGAAACAGGCTCCAGGATCCGAGCCATCAGCCCAGAGCCTGACGCGGGGCTCAAACTCCCGGACCGCGAGATCGTGACCTGGCTGAAGTCGGACGCTTAACCGACTGCGCCACCCAGGCGCCCCTATAATATAATATATTAATTTGTATCCTTTAACTTTAATGAATTTATTTATCAGTTCTGATTTTTTTGGTGGAGTCTTTAGGACTTTCTGTATATAGTATCATATCAGCTGCAAATAGTGAGGGTTTTACTTCTTTTGTTACCAATCTGGATGCCTTTTATTTCTTTTCCTGTCTGATTGTTACATCTAGGACTTCCAGACTACATTGAATAAAAGTGATGAGAGTGAACATCCTTGTCTTGTTCCTGATCTTATAAGAAAAACTGTCAGTTTTTCGTCATTGATTATGTTGTTAGCTGTGGGTTTGTCATATGATCTTCATTATTATTATTTCTAAATATAATTTATTGACAAATTGGTCTCCGTACAACACCCAGTGCTCATCCCAACAAGTGCCCTCCTCCATGCCCATCACCCACTTTCCCCTCTCCTCCACCCCCCATCAACCCTCAGTTTGTTCTCAGTATCCAAGAGTCTCTTATGGTTTGCCTCCCTTCCTCTCTGTAATTTACCCCCCCCTTCCCCTCCCCCATGGTCTTCCGTTAAGTTCTCAAGATCCACCTATGAGTGAAAACATACGGGATCTGTCTTTCTCTGAGGTTCCTCAAAAAATTAAAAATTGATCTTTGTTATTTTGAGATATGTTCCCTGTAAACCCCTTTTGTTAAGAGTTTTTGTTATGAACAAATGTTATATTTTGTCAAATACTTTTTCTGCATCTATTGATATGATCATATGGTTTTTCATCCTTCTTATTAATGTCATGTATCACATTGATTGACTTGCTAATATTGAACCACCCTTGCTTCCTTGGGATAAATCCCACTTGATTGTGGTGAATGAACCTTTTAATTTAATGTTGAAATCAGTTTTCTAATATTCTGTTGAGGTTTTGCATCTGTGTTCATCCAAGATATTGGCCAATTAATCAAATTGGCCAATTAATCAAAATTAAATTTTGATAATTTCTCATCCTTTATTTCTTTAAAGAAAAAATTTTTTTTCAATGTTTATTTATTTTTGAGAGAGAGACACACACATACATTGTGAGCAGGGAAGGGCAGAGAGAGGGAGACACAGAATCTGAAGCAGGGTCCGGGCTCCAAGCTGTCAGCACAGAGCCCGATGTCGGGTTTGAACCGCAAGATCATGACCTGAGCCGAAGTTGGATGCTTAACCAACTGAGACACCCAGGTGCCCCTCTCATCCTTTATTTCTGATTTTATTTATTTGAATCCTCTCTCTTTTTGTTGGGAAGGCTGGCTGAAGGTTTATCAGTTGTGTTCATCTTTTCAAATAACCAGTTCTTGGTTTCATTGATCTTTTCTATTTCTTTAGTTTCTATTTCCTTCCTTCTACCAGCATTGGGCTTTATTTGTTCTTCTTTTATCTGTTCGTTTAGGTGAAAAGTTAGGTTATTTGAGATTTTTCTTGTTTTTTTGAAGCAGGTCAATATCACTATAAACTTCCCTCTTAGAACTGTTTTTGCTGCATCCCAAAGATTTTGGACTGTTGTGTTTTCATTTTCATTTGTCTTCTTGCATTTTTAAATTTCCTCTTTGATTTCTTGGTTGGCCCATTCATTATGTAGTAGCATGTTGTTTAGCTTTCACATGTTTGTGCTTTTTCTAGTTTTTTGTTCTTGTAATTTCTTGTAATCTTTAGTTTTATACTGTTGTGTTTGGAAAAGATGCTTTAGTCTTCTGAAATATATTGAGTTTTGTTCTGTGATCTATCCCGGAGAATGCTTCATGTGCACTTGGAAAGAATGTGTGTTCTGCTGTTTTTGGATGACTATTCTGTATATATCTACTAGATCCGTCTGGTCTAATGTCATTTAAAACCAGTGTCTTATCCTCTCACTTCTCCATGCTTGTGATGTCCCTACCATTTGTGGCTAGTTGTGCCAAGGGGTTGGTTCCCAACTGTGTCTCTGCCCCTCTTACCCTTTTCGATGTGGCCCTCTCTCTATGACTAGTTGTGGAAGATCTATTCTGTCAGTCTTCAGGTCATTTCCAGAGTTGGTTGTATAGAGATAGTTGTTACCTTGGTGTGTCGATGGACAAGGTGAGCTCAGGATGCTCCTACTCGTCCATCTTACTATTTTCCATTTTTCTGTTACTGATTTCTAGTTTAATAAGCCTTGTTGTCTGAGAGCAGACATTGTATGATTTCTATTCTTTTCAGTTTGTTAAGGTATATTTATGGCCAGTATGTGGTCTGTCTTGATGAATGTTCTATGTGAACCTAGAATGTGTATTCTGCTGTTAGATAGAATAGTCAGTAGATGTCAGTCATATATGGCTTATTGATATTGTTGTTGAGTTCAACTATATTCTTACTGATTTTGTGCGTCTGGATCTGACCGCTTCTGATAGAGGAGTGCTTAAGTCTCTAACTGTGGTAACGGATATGTATTGAAGTTCTATTTTGTTTCACTTTTTGATGCTGTGTTGTTAGGTGCATACACATTAAACAATGTTATGACTTCTTGAAGAATTGACCCCTTTATCATTATGCAATGACCATCTTTATATCTGGTAACTTTACTTGCTGTGCACCCCGCACTGTCTGCAATTAATATAGCTACTCCTGCTTTCTTTTGTTCAGTATACCTTTCACTACCCATTTACTTAAAAAAAATTTTTTTTTAATTTATATTTATTTATTTTTGAGAGACAGAGAGAGACAGAGCACAAGTGGGGGAGGGGCAGAGAGAGAAGGAGACACAGAATCCGAAGCAGGCTCCAGGCTCCCAGGTGACAGCACAGAGCCCGATGCGGGGCTCCAACTCAACGAACAGTGAGATCATGACGTGAGCTGAAGTCGGACACTCAACCGACTGAGCCACCCAGGTGCCCCACTACCCATTTACTTTTAATATACACATGTCTTTATATTCTCCTCCTAAAGTTTTAATGTGGGTTTCTTGTAGACAACATATAGTTGAGTCTGGTTTTTTCTTTTTTGATCCACTCTGATAATCTTTGTGTTTTAATTCGTGAATTTAGACCACTGACATCCCAAGTGATGATTAATATGGTTGTATCAATATTTATCATATTTCTATTGTTTTCCATATCTTGCCCTTGTTCTTTGTTCCTTTTTTGTCTTTCACTCTTCTGTGGTTTTGAGAATTTGATATGATTCCATTTTCATTGCATTCTTAGCATATCAATTATACTTATTTTATACTGGTTGCTCTAAAGTTTGCAATATACTTATCAACTAATCCAAGTCCACTTTCAAATAACTATACAACTCCATACACAGTGAGAGTATCTTAAAATAGCAAAATGATCCTAATTCCTCCCTCCTGTCTCTTGTGTTAATACTCTCACTTATTTCATTTACATCTTTGTATACATAATCTAATACATTGTTGCCATTATTATTTTGAACAAATGAAAGATCAATTATGAATATAGATCAGGGGTGCCCGGGTGGCTCAGTCATTTGAGTGTCCGACTCTTAATTGTGGTTTAGGTTATGATCCAGGGGTGTGGGATTGACCTCTACATTGGTCTCCATGCTGAGCGTGGAGCCTGCTTGGGATTCTCTCTCTCTGCCCTCTCTCCCCTGCTTGCACACATGCTCTCTCTCTCTCAAAAAAAAAAAAAAAAAGAATATAGATCAATTAAGAATATAAGAAATATGTTTTTATTTTACCTTCACTTATTCTTTTTTTTGATGCGCTTACTTTATATAGGTCCAGGTTTCTGACCTATAATATTTTTCTTCCCCCTAAAGAACTTCTTCTTTTTTTTTTTTTTTAATTTTTTTTTCAACGTTTTTTATTTATTTTTGGGACAGAGAGAGACAGAGCATGAACGGGGGAGGGGCAGAGAGAGAGGGAGACACAGAATCGGAAACAGGCTCCAGGCTCTGAGCCATCAGCCCAGAGCCCGACGCGGGGCTCGAACCCACGGACCGTGAGATCGTGACCTGGCTGAAGTCGGACGCTTAACCGACTGTGCCACCCAGGCGCCCCAAGAACTTCTTTTAACATTGCAAGTTCTACTGGCAACAATTTCCCTCAATTTTTATTTGTCCAAAAAGTCCCTATTTCATCTTCACCTTTGATGGTTAATTTTGCAGGATAAGAGTTAGGGTGATAGTTTTTTGTCTCTGAACACTTTAAATATTTCACTACATTCTCTTCTTGTATCCGTGGTTTTGGAGAAGTCTGATGTAATTTCTGTTTTGCTTCTCTGTAGATGTGTTTACCCCTTCTAGCTTTTTAAAGGATTTTTCTTTCTCTTTGATATTCTGTAGTTTGAATATGATATATCTTAGATGTAGTTTTCTTTGGCATTTATCCTGCTTGGTGTGCTCTGAGCTTTTTTGAATCTGTAGTTTGGTATCTGTCATTAATTTGGGAGAAATTCTCAAATGTTATTGCTTCAGTATTTCTTCTGTTCTTTTCTCTTTTTATTGTTCTGCTATTCCCATCATGCACGTATTAACACTTTTTGTAGCTGTCCCACATTCCTTGGATATTCTGTTTGTTTCCCCCCGCCCCCCAGTTCTTTTCCTTTTTTTAGTTTTGGAGACTTCTATTGAGACACCCTCATGCTCAGATTTTTTTCTGCAGCTGTGTCCAGTCTAATAATGAGCTCACTAAAGACAGTCTGCCTTCCTTTCTTTTTTTTTTTTAAATTTTTAAAATGTTTATTTTTGAGAGAGAGCGCGCGCGCGTGCGTGTGCATGAGTGGGGGAGGGGCAGAGAGAGAGAGGGAGACACAGAATTCAAAGCAGGCTCCAGGCTCTGAGCTGTCATCACAGAGCCCGATGTGGGGCTTGAACTCACGAACCACGAGATCATGACCTGAGCCAAAGTCAGAGGCTTAACTGACTGAGCCACCAAGGCGTCCCATTTCTTTTTTTTTTTTAAGTGTATTTATTTATTTTGATAGAGCAAGTGGGGAGTGGGGGAGGGGCAGAGAGAGAGAGAGAGAGAGAGAGAGAGACAGAGAATCCCAAGCAGGCTCTGTGCTGCCAGTGCAGAGCTGAGGCTTGGTCTCATAATCTGGGAAATCATGACCTGAGCAGAAATCCAGAGTCGGACGCTTAACGGACTGAGCCACCCAGGCGTCCTAGACATTCTTTGTTTCTGTTACAGCATCTATCATGTTTCCTTTTGTTTCTTAGAATTTCCATCTGTCTGATTACATAGTTCATCTCTTCTTGTATGCTGTCTACTTTGTTCATGAGAGCCCTTAACATATTAATCATTGTTGTTTTAAATTTCTGTTCTGATAATTCCAATATCCTGCTACATCCGAGTCTGGCTCTGATGCTTGCTTTGTCTCTTCAAACTGGGGCGCTTCAAATTGCTATGCTTCTAGCAATTCCCCATTTACACCTCAGGTTTCCCTACCCTGCAGCTGGTTCCCACAGAAATTTTGGCTCCTGGGTTTCTGCTTCAGTAAGTTGTGATCCTCTGTATTTGCCTGCCTGCATAATTTTAAGAGCAGCGGCTTTGCTTTTGTGAGGAGTTGTTGATTTGTGGTTCGTTCAGCTTTTTACTTCTTAGGCTGGTATGGTAACTTCCAAGATTCTTGCGTGCCAGCCTGGAAAAGGGAAGTCTATTTATTTATTTGCTTTTGTCTGTTTTGGCTCTGTTTCTTGCTTGAATAATTTCTATATTTCAATTCTGTCTTTCAATTCCCTGATTTTTCTGTCTTCTCTGCTTTTGAGCCCAGCCACCGAACTTTTTATTTTGGTTATTATATTTGTTAGTTATAAAAATTTGTTTGTTCTCCTTTATATCTCTAATTTGTTGGCTGAGATTTTCTTTCTTTCTTTTTGGAGAGAGAGAGAGAATACATTGGGGGCAGGTCAGAAGAGAGAGAGAGAGAGAGAGAGAGAGAGAGAGAGAGAATCTTAAGCAGGCTCCACGCTCAGTGCCGAGCCCGATGCGTGGCTCAATCCTACGACCATGAGATCATGACCTGAGCTGACATCCAGAATCAGACCATGAACCAACTGAGCCACCCAGGTGCCCCTGTTGGCTGAGATTTTCTATTTCTTTTCTGAGGCATTGTTTTGTTTTGTTTGTTTGTCTTTTTTATTTGGTCCAAACATGTTTGTACTTTCTTGTTGAGGCATCTTTGTCATGGTTTCTTTAAAATCTCTGTCAGATAATTCTGGTATTTCTGTTATCTTGATATTGGCATGTATTTATTTTCTTTTTAAAAATTAACTTTGAGGGGCGCCTGGGTGGCGCAGTCGGTTAAGCGTCCGACTTCAGCCAGGTCACGATCTCACGGTCCGTGAGTTCGAGCCCCGCGTCGGGCTCTGGGCTGATGGCTCAGAGCCTGGAGCCTGTTTCCGATTCTGTGTCTCCCTCTCTCTCTGCCCCTCGCCCGTTCATGC
>NW_024412572.1:938821-1027711 GCF_014898765.1 Herpailurus yagouaroundi
CGTCAGGCTCTGTGCTGACGGCTCAGAGCCTGAAGCCTGTTTCACATTCTGTGTCTCCCTCTCTCTCTGACCCTCCCCCGTTCATGCTCTGTCTCTCTCTGTCTCAAAAATAAATAAACGTTAAAAAAAAAATTAACTTTGAGAACTTGTAATTCATGGTATGATGGGTGATTTTCCACTGAAACCTGGACATTTGGTATAGTAGTCTGGATCTTATTTAAGACCTCTGTTTTAGCTGGCTTTTCCAGACACCACTCTGGCAAGGGAAGGGGGGCCCTGCCTTGTTACTGCCTGGTATGGGTAGACTTGATCCCCTTGATACCTGGTGGGTGGCTCCTTTTCACCTCTGGATGAAGATGCAAGTTCCAGTTTCCATGGGGTCTTCCTTGGTCCTTAATTTTAATAATACACACACTTAAAATTTTTCTTTTATATTGGACATCTATGGCCTTTCTGTCAATACAGGGAAAGATTGGAGCTGCTGCCCAAAGGATTGGAAGCCATTCAGTTCCAACTGCTACTTTATTTCTAATACAATGAGAAATTGGACGGAGAGTGAGAAGAACTGCTCAGCAATGAAGGCTCACCTGCTGGTGGTCAACACCAAGGACGAGCAGGTGCTTTCTAATAGATGGTGGAACCAGGAGTCCCATCTGGTTGTTGTTTACCTCTCTTGTCTCAGAAGGAGGCTTTCACTGTTTGGGGATATTGGTGGTGTGGCAGAAGGCTTTTAGTATAATTGATAAGAAAGGCTATACCTAAGCCATTACGTGCTGCACCTTCTTCCTGTTTCCATAAAACGAATCTCTCCCAAAATAAATTGGGGCATTTAAAATATAATATGTGGGCTTGGAGTGGAAGAATGAAAATGTCTTAGCCTGAAATACTAGTTTATTCTTTCAACCTGTAAATATTTTAGAAAGTATTAACTATTTCATGGAGAAGGGGTATTCTATCAAATAGAGAAACAGAGTTCGGTCATGAAGAGTCACGGTCAACAATCAGAAATGAATGAAGTTGAAGAAGTTATGAAAGGAGAATGATTTAATCTGCAAAAATTTTCTAATGCATGATTTTGAAGAACACTACTTCAGTGGAGAAGGGAAGTGAATCTGAGATGAGAATTCATTATGATCGTGGATAGAAATGGCTTCCATTTATATTGAACATCACTACGTTCTAAACGTTTATATCCCCACCAAACTTCATATGGTGAAATCTTAACCCCCTGAGATGGTGGTATTTGGAGGTAGGGTCTTTGAGACGGGTTTAGGTAATGAGGGTGGAACCCTCATGAATGGAATTCATGTTCTTATAAAATAGTTCCCTTGCCCCTTCTGTCGTGTGGATACACGGTGAGAAAAAGCTGTCTATGGATGAGGAGGGGGGCCTCTACCTGACCTTGCTAGTACCCTCATCTGCGGTTTCCAACCTCCAGAATTGTGAGAAGGAAATTTCTGCGGTTTATAAGCTACCCAATCTGGGGTATGTTGTTATAGCAGCCTGAGCAGACCAAGATAAACATCATGGTCACAAGTGTTATCTTTGATCTTGTACTGCTCAGCCAGAGAAGATTGCGGCTCCTGGGCAGGGGCCCCATGTGGCTCTTCCTGGATCCTTTCTTTTTCTGGTCTTCTAAGGCTACTGTAAAGAACTTAGTTCTACCTGAATACTTTAAAGGCTATAACTCCTTTCTTTTCTTCCCTTAGGATTTTATCATCCAGAACGTGGATACGTCTCCTGCTTATTATATAGGGCTGTCAGACCCAAAGGGAAAAAGAGATTGGCAATGGGTTGATCAGACACCCTACAATGAAAGTGGCACGTGAGTACAGAATTCGATACAGGAATCCCGGGCCCTGGATCATGCACGGATTTTAGAATGTTCCAACTATTAGCTATGAAAATAAAAAAGCTCACTCTTAACTCTTGGGCACTAGGTTTAAATAATTTTCTTTATTGTCTCATATGTAGTCATCACAAGAACTCTGTGAGGCACACGTTATTATTTTTCCCACCGTAGATTTGAGGAAATTGAGTTTAGAGAGTTTAGACAGCTCGACAAAGGTTATCCAACAGTGGCGGCAGTGATCCTCAAATCCACCTCTATTTGACATCAAAGTCTGTACTTTTAACTACTACATTATATCTCTAAATATAACAAAAATTTACGAATGGGGCTGGAATGATGTTCCTTGTAATGAACATCACAGTTAAGGTCGTGGCCAGTTATTGATTTAATATTTCTCATAAAGCAAATAAGCTAAATTGTGATACTTATAATATCTCATATTCATGTAGGTCTTTTAAAACTCTTAAATCCTTTAGTGCATTTTAGGGTAATACTACCTTTGATCCTCATATCATAAAGGAATATGACTCTAGTCTCTATTTTTTAGATATGGAAATCAGGAAAATGAAATTATATGTCCAAGATAACAGGGATGTTAGCAGATTTAGGGATTTTAGCTAGCTCTTCAGACACCAAAAGCAATATTTATTTATTTATTTTATAAGTTTATTTATTTATTTATTTATTTTCAACATTTATTTATTTTTGGGACAGAGAGAGACAGAGCATGAACGGGGGAGGGGCAGAGAGAGAGGGAGACACAGAATCGGAAACAGGCTCCAGGCTCTGAGCTGTCAGTCCAGAGCCTGACGCGGGGCTCGAACTCCCGGACTGCGAGATCGTGACCTGGCTGAAGTCGGACGCTTAACCGACTGTGCCACCCAGGCACCCCAGCAATATATATTTAAAAAAAGGAAACACACTACAGTGGTATCTGGGACTGGGATGAAATCTTTTTTTTTTTTTTTTTTCTTTTCTTCATCATTTAAGGGAGCTTATGGACTGGTAGTCCCCTGGGAACAGGACATAATGATGGACAAATAGAAGGGCTATCTGCTAGGAGAACGTTTAATGCAATGAAAGGACACAATATCGGGTGATGCACCGTTTCTGAGGGAAAGGCCAGAGTTTCAGGCGGAGGAGAAACTGCATGAGAAATGGAGACGGAATGATTGGGGCATATCCACCCTTGACATCCACACAGTTCAACCTCAGCCCCCTTCCTCACTGTCTCTAACCCTCTTCAAAGCCCTGTGTGGAGAAACAACCTCATCCAGTTTTTTCCCTTTCAGATTTTGGCACTCAAGTGAACCCAGTAATCTTAATGAGCGTTGTGTTATATTACATTTTCGTCGTGGACCGAGAGAATGGGGCTGGAATGATGTTCCTTGTAATGAACATCACAAGTCACTTTGCAAGATGACGAAGATCTACTTATGAACGGGACATTCTGCATGAACATGTGGTTGAATTGGAACCCACCATCACAGAGATAGCTAATTTGCTCTTTTTATTCATGTGTAAATCTTGTGGAAGGACGCTCCATAGAAGTTTTCCATAGGCTGTCACCTTTTCCATTTATGAGAGAATCAGTATAAGCATTCATTCATTTCTTCCTTCTCCATGTGCAGAGATCATATTTCTGCAGACAGATGGAGGAAGCATGAGCCTCCTTTCCTAATTTTGAGGAGTTAGGCATTGACGTAATTATATATGATATTGGTATAATTATATGATGGGGTTCCTCTCTCTGTCTGGATTTTTTTTTTTTCCACGAGAGTGATCAAAAGCAGAATAATCCCAACTATTACTTTCCATTTCTCTCAGACATTTATCAGCTTTAACTGAAGCATGTTATGTGCCAGTTGGAATATGATACACATCAATGGAACTTAGTTTCTGGCTTTGGCCCAGTAGACCATTTGGGATTCTTAGCATTCTCTGCTCATTCTTGGACTGTCACTTAACATCAGGGTGCACTCAGAGGGAAATCCAAAACTGAACATTAGAGATTTAGAAGTTATTATTAGTGAGTTGACATAGACGTATAATCATTAGGTATTCTGATAGTTTTTTTTTTCCCTTAAATTTTATAGTATCTGTGTGTAGATTGCCACTCAAAATGGCTCCTGGTTTATTTGTATTCCCCTTTGCACTGAATTCTTACAGATCATTTTATTTCAACTACAACATAAAATAGATTTATAATGAAGCCTGTTATTCATTGCTTTCATATGCTAATTATAATTGATCATAGTAAAGCTGATTCTAGCCATGGCTATCCAAGTATGACTTCTTGAGATTATGCCCCGATTATCTTGATACAACTGAGTAATTACATTTGCCACTCATTTCCTGACTGTATCTAAAAAGGAGTTGTTTTTATACGGGTCTGATCTTATCCATAGTATGTAGAACTTACCAGTTTACTCCTCGGAGAGCAACTTACAATCATGGAAGAATTTCAGGGAAGCTTTATTGACAAAGAGTTTTCCTCACTATTATTTCAATAATAAGGGGTTGGAATGAAGAGCAAAAAGAACCACTTTACGAAATGCTTTTGATTTTCAGAATAGAGGGTGTGCTTGAACTGGAGTGCAAGGAGAGTGGTGACATTAGTCATTGCTGGAACTTTCTCTGATCTCCACCTTATATCTTATGAATGTGGTTCAGATCCTATTTTCTTTAATTTTCCATAAAGCACCACTAAATTAAGATTGTGGGTAACAGAGTTTATGTAAGACTTGTGTTTAAAGAGTGATATTAAAGTGAAGAGGCATCCAGCTGACTTCAAATCAGTGGACAGAATTTTGAAAAATAAAGTTGCTTTAAGCCACTAATGTTTTGGGGTGGTTTATTATTTAGCAATGTATACCTGAAACACCTGTGAATTATATTGTGGATTTGAACCAGATTCTGCAAAATAATGAAACATATTCAATCACATTGCTGTCTCTGAAAAGATTGACAGTTTTTGGGCTTTTCTTGTGGGTTCTTTGGGGGAGAATATCTCGAGAACTGGTGGGCCCTGCCTTTTTTGCTGTGACTCTTAGCCATTCTGTGCTTCTGGTAACCCACCCTTAAACTCGAGCCATTTGTGAAAGCAATTTTTAAAAAAATTTTTAAATGATTATTTATTTTTGAGAGAGAGAGAGAGAGAGACAGAGTGTGAGCAGGGGAGGGTCAGAGAGAGAGAGGGAAACACAGAATCTGGAACAGGCTCCAGGCTTTGAGCTGTCAGCACAGAGTCTGACACGGGGCTCAAGCCCACCAACTGGAAGATCATTACCTGAGCTGAAGTCAGACGTTTAACTGATTGAGCCACCCAGGTGCCCCAAAAGATTGACAGTTTTTTTTTTTTTTAAATATATGAAATTTATTGTCAAATTGGTTTCCATACAACACCCAGTGCTCATCCCAAAAGGTGCCCTCCTCAATACCCATCACCCACCCTCCCCTCCCTCCCACCCCCCATCAACCCTCAGTTTGTTCTCAGTTTTTAACAGAAAGATTGACAGTTTTAAAGTGAGAGTAGGTTAATTTTATCATTAAGTAAATAAAATGCAAAATTAAAGTGTTTGTTTTTTATACAATTTAATTCTTACTCTTGTGTTGTAGGCATATTATATTACATCAGAGGTATGTGGTTCTTAAAGTTCAATATATTAAGTGTGCATATATAATTTTTTTCAAATATTAAGTATGAGCAAACAAAAATTGTTTTCAGACCACTATTCTAGAAGATGGATTTGAAAATGCTTGATTGGGGGCGCCTGGGTGGCTCAGTCGGTTAAGCGTCCGACTTCAGCTCAGGTCATGACCTCACAGTCTGTGAGTTCGAGCCCCGCGTCCAGGCTCGGAGCCTGGAGGCTGCTTCCGATTCTGTGTCTCCCTCTTTCTCCGTCCCTCCCCTGCTCACACTCTGTCTCTCTCTCCCAAAAATAAATAAACATTAAAAAAAAATTTTAAAAAGAAAATGCTTGATTGAAGTTTAGGTAATTGTTCCATCTGAGGTAAAAGAAAAATACAAGCTACAAACAAAACTATTTGAAGAAAGTTGTGTTTATGTTGGTTTATTAAGAAGATACATTTAAGCCTATGAATGAAATATACTTAGAATTTTAGTATCTATATTCATTTTTATGTTGCTATTAAAAACAAACATATAAATAAATAAATCTACCAACACCTAAAGCCCTTTTAGTCAACCTGCCACTTAGTAAATATGGAAAAGGAAGCAGAAGCTGTGGAATATTCAGTACTGGGGAAAATACTTTTGCTCAGTGGAGTTAAAATGATCAGCCTGGATGATTTTTCTGAAGCTGGGCATCTGCTGACACATGACAAACCCTTCTGAGCCTGTTAATATTCATTTTGTCTTGATGATGATACTGAAACATGAATTAATAATAGTTTTGTCTTTGCCAATATGGAAATCATCAATGGTACCCACTTTGTCAGAGATGAATTCAGTGACTCGGGCAGGGAAAAAATAATGTCACAATTCAAATGTATTAAACCATCTGTTCAGTATGTGTTTAATTAAATCAACCCCATTTTCTCTACATAATGGAATGCTCTGCATTAGTGAAAATTGTTGCAAATGGAAGCACATAATAAAGAACCAGTAGTTAGGACTGTGGTGCATGTTGTTGGTCTGTACGTTTTCCTTAGAAGCAAAACTTTGATTTTCTTTACAGAGAGTCATTTTCTTTCATGCAGCCCAGGTGACCTCACTTTCAGCTCTGTGAATGGATACTGATTAACTCAAGGCAATCAAAATAATCACCCTAGTGGTTGGTTTAGGAATAGGCACACATTGCAAGGTAATCCAGTGAATCCCCTCCCCTTGTTCTCCAACGAATCCGGGAGCGAATCTCCCTCTCCCAAAGAATGTGAACAGAGAAGTATGTAGCCTGCTTGCTACTAATAGTCATTCTATCGCCATGTGGGGAACCAGCTTTAGAATGACAGAAACACCATGGGGTAGGACAATGGAAAGAATCTGGTTTCTTAAGGGTATTGTTGAGCCACTGAATCAGCTATTCCTGAAGCATATTCTACTCTGAATTTTTAATCAAAACTAATAAGTTTTCTAATTTAAGTCTGACTGAGTCATGACCGATATAAAATAGTATATTTTTAATTGACCTAACTTTATTGGGATTCAGTCATCTAAGGAAAGAAGCTAACATTTTTAGAGCACAGTTCCATGAGTTTTGTTTGTTTTAGATTCCATTTATGAGTAGAATCACATGGTATTTGCCTTTCTCACTCTGACTTATTTCACCTAGCATAATACCTTCTAGGTCCATCCATGTGGTCTCAAATGGTATGATCTCATTTTTTTAATGGCTGCATAATATTCCAGCGTGTGTGTATACCACATTGTCCTTATCCATTCATCTATCAATGGGCAGTTGGGCTGCTTCCATAATGTGGCTATTGTAAACAATGCTGCGTATTGTTTACATTTTATGTTTAAAATGTAAACAACATGTAAATGTTTAAAATGTAAACATTTATGTTTAAAATGTAAATGTTTATTGTTTAGCATTTAGGCATGCTGCGTATATGCATAGGGGTGCGTATATCCCTTCAAATTAGTGTTTTCGTTTTCTTTGGCTAAATACTTTGTGGTGGAATTACTGGATCATATGATATTTCTGAGTTTAACATTATTGAGGAACTGGCATACTTTTTTCCACAGTGGCTGTAGGAATTTACATTTCCACCAACAGTGCATGAGTGTTCCTTTTTCTCGACATTCTCATCAACACTTGTTATTTCTTGTCTCTCGAGTCCAGCCATTCTGAGAGGTGTAAGGTGGTATCTCATTGTGGTTTTGATTTGCATTTCCCTGATGATGAGTAATGTTGAACATCTTTTGATGTGTCTGTTGGCCAAGGGAAATTAATTTTCAATAGAAAGATGCAATTTTGGGGGCGCCTGGGTGGCGCAGTCGGTTGAGCGTCCGACTTCAGCCAGGTCACGATCTCGCGGTTCGTGAGTTCGAGCCCCGCGTCGGGCTCTGGGCTGATGGCTCGGAGCCTGGAGCCTGTTTCCGATTCTGTGTCTCCCTCCCTCTCTGCCCCTCCCCCATTCATGCTCTGTCTCTCTCTGTCCCAAAAATAAATAAACGTTGAAAAAAAATTTATAAAAAAAAAAAAAGAAAGATGCAATTTTGGGGGTGCCTGGGTAGCTCAGTTGGTTAAGCGTCTGACTATTTCCGCTCAAAAATTAAAAAAAAAATTTTTTTTTAAGTATATAATTTGAGGCGCCTGAATGGCTTGGTTGGTTGAGCATCCTACTTTGGCTTGGGTCATGATCTCGCAGTTTGAGAGTTCAAGCCCCACATCCAGCTTACTGCTTGCTGTCATCTCTGAGCCCAATTCGGATCCTCTGTTCCTCTTTGTCTCTGCCCCCTCCCTTGCTTGCACTCTCTCAAAAATAAATAAACCTTTAAAAAAATAAAAAGTATACAATTTTTGTTACTGCATTTATGAAAAAATTCTTTATTTTTTAATTTTTTAAAGTTTATTTATTTTGAGAGAGAGAAGGAGCACGCATGTGAGTAGGGGAGAGGCAGAGAGAGAGGGAAAGAGAGGGAGAGAGAGAATCCCCAGCAACTGACAATGCAGAGCCTGCAGGGCTTGAACTCATGAACAGTGAGATCATCACCTGAGCTGAAACCAAGAGTCCGATGCTTAATTGTCTGAGCCACCCAGGCGCCCCTATGAAAAAATTCTTTAAGTGGATCTGAAGTTTTCATCAGAACTTCAAATGGGTTAGTGGCCCAGAAGAGTTTCATCATTGTTTATCTGGTTGATTTCAACTTCCCAACATCTTATCTTCACGACTACAGTCCTCTGATAAGGGCTAAAGAAAAACAAAATCATTGAAGGTTACACAAATAAACTGTTCTCCTTCTGGTAATGGGGAACTATTTTGTTACAGACCAACCCTTGTAACAACAACAATAACAACACTAGCAAGAGGAAGTTGGTTTCAAAGCACTGGGGAGCTATCATGGCACTGAAGATTTGAGGCACATGAAGGTAACAACATAACCATGAACAGTGATCAGCCATTCTTCT
The DNA here is from genome assembly GCF_014898765.1 of Herpailurus yagouaroundi. Taxonomy (NCBI): domain Eukaryota; kingdom Metazoa; phylum Chordata; class Mammalia; order Carnivora; family Felidae; genus Herpailurus; species Herpailurus yagouaroundi. Next base: position 947,771 of record NW_024412572.1, read on the forward strand.
TCTAATTTCTTGGAATTAGGTAATCCCTAGAATCTTGATGTAATCCCAAAGGATCATCTGAAGAATGACTTATATGAAATTTCTTATCATCCAGTGTTATTATAAGAAACAACAATAATAATCTCTTGAGTTGAAAATAATGAGATGCTCTATATTTTGTATTGTGAGTCTGTAGACCAAAAATATCTTAAACACATTTGTGTGGGAAAATATCGGAGTCTAAATATCTCTTAGAAGGTAGTGCTTGCCTCCACCTATTGATTAAGTTGTCTTTAAATTCTTAAACAGGAGAATCAAACTGGGTCTGCTTAGTTCAATCATGGACAGTAATTTTCAAAAGGGCAACACAGTGCTGCTTTCTTAAAAGCATTTGTTTCAAATTGCTGATTCACTCCTGATGTTCCCTTCCAAAGAGTTCAAGTCAAAAGGACAATATGCATTTTGACTCTAATAGTATGTGATTTTATTTTCAATCCGTACAAGTTATTATCTTTTCCATTGCTAGTTTTTGCATGGCTCCCTTATTAGACTCAAATGTCCCATATTTGTCTGTACATCTGACCTGAACCTACCACAAGTCTCCTTTTGATCTAATCTCCCATTCTCCCTATTAATTTTTTATTTTGTTTTTTGTTTTGATCCTGTTTGCCTTTGCTCATATCATCTCAGCGCTCTATTCAAAGTCTTGCTACTGTAATCTAGAAATGTATAAGGAATGAAAAGAACAAAAGAAAATGGAGCACAGGGCTGCCAGTGGTCAAGACCAGAAAGTGACTTAGGGAGCACATACTGGAGATGGGCAATGAGCAAATAGGTCTTTAAACTGATTTTCCTATATATAAAGTTTACACATTTTCTTTGGACCATCTCATACCTTGGGTTTGTGTTTCTTGATCTCTGAGGGGAACTGGAGGCAGATGCATAGGTTTTATAACCACTTCTCCTTCCCCTCTTACGACTTGTTGTATCTCTCTAACCAACCCCAGGGAGAATTTTCTGGGCTTTTACTACTGTTCTCAATATCTATTTTATCATTCACTGTAACTATGCCATCACTTTAAAAGCTTGTTGAGTACAGTATGCACCTATTCACATTAGGATTTTTTTTTTTTTTGTATTCAAGACTGCTCACTTGAGAATGTGGAGATATTTGTGATATTAATAAAGAGAAAAGTCTACATTCTAGAGACTGTATGTTTTGAAGGATCCCCAAGCTCCTGAGTAATTAGAAGGAATTAATGAAGGCTGTCTTTGCTGTTATACCACTTCAAGCTCCCCCTTACCTACTCAGGGAGATAAAAGATGACTAACCTTGGGGCGCCTGGGTGGCTCAGTCGGTTGAGCGTCCGACTTCGGCTCAGGTCATGATCTCACAGTTTGTGGGTTCGAGCCCCGCATCAGGCTCTGTGCTGACCGCTTGCTCAGAGCCTGGAGCCTGCTTCAGATTCTGTGTCTCCTTCTCTCTCTGCCCCTCCCCTGCTCACGCTTTGTCTCACTCTGTTTCTCAAAAATAAATCAATGTAAAAAAAAAAAAATTAAAAAAAAAAAGATGACTAACCTCTGCCCAATATTGGTCTTGATGCAATAAGAATGTTTCATCGCTTTGCAGATAGATTCCAGAATCTTCCATTTTACGATCATATTCCTGAGCAATGTCTATAGATCTTTATGTAATTTCTATATTAACCCTTATTATTGAGGCCATATCTAGTCAATCAGACTTTTGCTTACTTCTAAGACCCTCTTCAATACATGGATTAAAATTTACATAAAATCCAATTTGGCTTGGGAGCACTGAAATTAAGGCCTACAAATAAATTTCTTTTAGGGCATATGAAATTTTCTATTTTGCACACCAGAATAGGAATCAGAAATCTTATGTCAGGAATTGACACATAATCTGAAATTCATGTCAAAGTTCCAATGAGCAGTTTGGGGTATGTTTCTCAATTTCCTCTTATTTTTCCCAGTATTTTTAAAATAACTTGAAACTTATCCAAACCACAACTTCTTCTTCAAGACACAGTTTTTACCAGAAGTCCCTTAGCCTCATAAGAGTGTTTAGCAGTTTGTCTCTGAGCTCTGATCTCTTTGACTGAAGCAGAGCTCTGGTGACATCTTCAAGAGCAAGTGGTAAAAAAGAGCCTCCTGAATCTTCTTTTTTTTTTTTTATTTTTTTTTATTATTATTTTTTTCAACGTTTATTTATTTTTGGGACAGAGAGAGACAGAGCATGAACGGGCGAGGGGCAGAGAGAGAGGGAGACACAGAATCGGAAACAGGCTCCAGGCTCTGAGCCATCAGCCCAGAGCCCGACGCGGGGCTCGAACTCACGGACCGCAAGATCGTGACCTGGCTAAAGTCAGACGCCTAACCGACTGCGCCACCCAGGCGCCCCCTGAATCTTCTGAATACAGAAGATGATGGTACGAGAAGGGCAACCTCAAGATAGAGATGAGCATTCCTTTTCTCAGTTCCAGAGAGGAAGGCAGAAGTATACGATGAGCTGATAAAGGTCATTGGGAAACAAGGGGTAGACCACAGATTGATGGGACCAAGATTGGGCCACCGTAGTAAGAGTGATGGGAAGTTGAAAGAAAGAATAATTCGTCAGAGCCAGAAGCACTTCAAACAGTAAGAAACCAAATACTAATACAGTGGTATGGGAAGAGGGAGGCAAAGTGGTGTTTTCAGCAAGACAGAGACTCAATGGATTAGCATAATATTTAAGAAGAAAGAATAAGGAAATGGGAATTATGGTTGGCTGAGGGTGAGTTTTGCCCAGATCGTTTAGGACTACAGAGCCACTACTTGCTTATTTATTCTGAAAGAGTCTTCCCCGCCCCCCCGCTGCTCTTATTTTTTAGAGAGAGCATGAGTGGGGGAGAGGGAAAGAGGGAGAGAGGGAGAGAGGGAGAGGAGAGGAAGAGAGAGAGAGAGAGAGAGAGAGAGAGAGAGAGAGAGAGAGAATCCCAATGCAGGGCTCAATCCCATGACCCTGGAATCATGACCTGAGCCAAAGTCAAGAGTCCAACACTCAACCGACCAAGGCACCCAGGAACCCCTATTCTGAGGGAGTTTCTAAGCTCTCTCTTGTTTTAGGTTTTTAATTACTCTGAGATTCTTCATCTGGTTTCTTCATTGCTCTAAGCTTCCTAAAAATTTTCACTTCCTGGCTTCTTGATAACTGCTTTTGTCTTGCTGGTCTGACAGAGAAAGCAGTATGGCGGTCCCAAGTAAGATTCTGGTCTGTTGCTGTGATTTCCATAGCACTCCTCAGTGCTTGTTTCATTGTGAGCTGTGTGGGTAAGTTCTTCACTCAGGTGCCACTTCCCTTGATTCCTTTTCCTATCCTGTTCTATAAAGATTTCCTAGGGTATGTTTTTTGTTTTTGTTTTTTTTTAATTTCATTAATATGTTAGCTCTTACTTGGAATACCATATTTGATTTCTCCTCCTCCTCCTTCCTTCCCTCCTCTTTTTCCATCTTTTGATAATTGACTCTGCTTCCGGATCTACTTTACCTGGTTTTATTAACACGATCCCCACTATGGCCTCACATATGAATGTGTGTTAGTTGTAGACATCCTTTAAGACACATCATCCACTACCGGGTTCCCTAGTGATCACTGTTCTCTGGGCAAAAAGTCCTCTATTTTGAGACTTCAACTATAATTACTTTTATAATCATAATATAGATTAGGCTCTTTGATTTTCATATGGGAGTCTTTCCCAGTATGAGACGAAAAAGTTTTCAAATGCAATCTTGAAGATATAAGGGAATGAAGTTTTGTTTTCCTTGTTCAATTTACTTGCAAGTAAATATTTCAAGTTCATTTTGTGAGAAGTTTCAAAGATCTGTTTGCTCTTTAAGCTACAATTTGGTCCTCTTTTCATTGATAACGTAATTAAAAATAATAATGAATAGTCTGGGAGGGAGTGAAAGTGACTACCTATGTCAAATGGGCCATGTTTGAAATTCCTTCTGAGATGTAAACCAATCTCACAGCCTTTGTTGAAACACGGTTATCACCTAAGTTAAAATCTGCTTTACTTTTCATGGTCAAGTGCAAAAGAGAAGGAGGTTTAAGAATAGTTATTTCATTAAAGGAAGCAGATATTCAGGACCCAAGGTAGAAAGTCTTGACTGTATTGAGCTTCAGTAGTAGAAGGGCAAGAAAAAGTAAGTGAAGAGTCATGGCAGAACCTGAGAGAGAATAGGTCATATGCTTAAGGCACACACCCTTGAGCGTAAAAGTGAATGTTTATCTGAGACATTTAAAATGTTTAAATGTTGGGGCGCCTGGGTGGCGCAGTCGGTTAAGCGTCCGACTTCAGCCAGGTCACGATCTCGCGGTCCGGGAGTTCGAGCCCCGCGTCAGGCTCTGGGCTGACGGCTCAGAGCCTGGAGCCTGTTTCCGATTCTGTGTCTCCCTCTCTCTCTGCCCCTCCCCCGTTCATGCTCTGTCTCTCTCTGTCCCAAAAATAAATAAACGTTGAAAAAAAAAATAAAATGTTTAAATGTTAAAAGTTCCCCTTGGTTGTTATTTACCCCATACGTTTATCTGTAGCTACCAACAGTCACAAATTTTAGAAAATATTAAAATAACCTGCAAGCTTGCTTCAGCATTATTAACATTAAGGAGAAACAGACAGCCAGCGAGTCAGAAAATATCTATTGATTACTCTGTGACCATCACTGTTCCAGGTGTTGGCGATCGATCGATGTGGAAAACAGATCAAATCTCTGCCCAAGAATATAGAACTTAAATTCCAGTGCGGAAAGAACCAAAAAATAAACGGGCAGGCATATAAACAAACAAAATTAATGAATACAAACAAGTCGCAATTCAGCGTAGTGTTTATGAGCTTGCCTAGAGAGAAGAGATTGGTGGGGGTTGGAAGCAAGCCAGCTTGGCAAGAGATATAGAGCATGACTCTCTATAATAAAAACAAATGATGAATACTAATCCTTCTGCTTCCTTCACAGTGACTTATCATCTTACATATGGCAAAACTGGCCAAAGGCTGTCTGAACTACACACACGCCACTCAGGTTTAACCTGCTTCAGGGAAGGGACAAGCATGAGAGGTAAGGTGTTGCAATGCCTAACCAGACTTTCTCTTTTCTCAGAGAGAGGTCCAGGTCAAGTTCAACATTGGTTTATTCCATTTTTTTTTTTTTGAAAAAATAAAGTCTCTGCTTTAAGATATCTCTAAATTTACATGTTCATATCAGGCTTTAGATTCATCCTCAAAACAATTTTTCCTCCAGACTGCTTGATCTCAATAAATGCTACCAACACATGCCATGTACTTTGCTCAAGCTAACACTGGAAGTTATTCATAACAGTTCTCCTTTCACATTAACCGCATCCTTATCACATGGATAAAATCTTCTTTTTTTTTTATCTAAAGTTCTCAGTAATAGCCATCTGCATGCCAAGCATCAGCTTTATTACTGGTCAGTGTGAATCCTGGAACATGGTTCAGGATGAGATTGCCCTCACTGTAAAACATAGTCCTGGTAACTTCCTATGTGAAGAGCTGGGGCAGTTGAATTCAGAATCATAATTTGCCCCACACTATGTCTGGTGAACAAAGTCAAAAAAAGGTAAAGTACATGTTTGCAGTAGTCTTTATGGCCTTACTCTTTCCAAGAAAAAAAAAAAAAATCCAAGTAGATTTCAGACTCTTGCTACTTCAAGAACTAAATAATCCAATCCTCTGCTTCTATGCGGAAACCTATGAGGGGTAAAACGAGGGCAGATGTTTCTTTGTATTTCTATGAGATGTTGGAATTTTCCATTTTATGTTATTTGGCAACAATATGGTACATGGGGTGGTTAGGGAGGATTTTCTTTACTCTCCCTGACTTCTGGTTCTCTTGTCACCTTGGGGTTCTTTTGTCAAACAATTGTGGAGCTGGCCCTACTGAGGAGGGAGACAATTCTATCAGGAGGTAGGCACTCCAACAACTGGAATTTTCAAGAATGCCTTCTTGGAAGCAGCCATGGGTGCTTTACCCTTTGCCTTCAGAATGTTCTGAAATGAACGAGACAGAGATGGATATTAATGAAATGAACCCTACATTTGCAGAAGAGACTGCAAATTTACTCCTTAAAAATACCCAACCTGGGGGCGCCTGGGTGGTGCAGTCGGTTAAGCGTCCGACTTCAGCCAGGTCACGATCTCGCGGTCCGGGAGTTCGAGCCCCGCGTCGGGCTCTGGGCTGATGGCTCAGAGCCTGGAGCCTGTTTCTGATTCTGTGTCTCCCTCTCTCTCTGCCCCTCCCCCGTTCATGCTCTGTCTCTCTCTGTCCCAAAAATAAATAAACGTTGAAAAAAAAATTAAAAAAAAATACCCAACCTGGTATTATTTATGGTCAACTAAGCTCATCAATACAACTAATTCAAGTTACACGATTCAAGCTTACATGATAAAATTATTTTACTTAATACCATATCAGCAAATAAAAGGGCCCCAATGTTAACAATATCTTTTCAAATTCTTATTACAATGAAGAGGAAGAGCAAAAGTCTAAACACAAAATTTTCATTTCAATTACAGTTAAGAAATAATTGATAGTCTCAGTGTGTCTTCTCCAATTTGTTTCCCCCTGAGTCCCAGTCAGAGTGTTGAGATGTTCAGATGCCCGGATAAAGTTTCTTCAGTAGAGCTGAGCTCTAACCTAGACCTGTAGTTTTCAAATTCAGGTCCCAACAAGGATTTTGAAAAACTACATACCCTCTTATACAATTTATTTTGACATTAATTTTTTTTTTTTTTACCAAGTTGTAGAAATGAAAGGTTTAAGTTCTAAAATATAAGTATTGGGGCGCCTGGGTGGCTCAGTGGGTTGAGAGTCCAACTATGGCTCAAGTCATGATCTCGTGGTTTGGGAGTTCGAGCCCCGCATCAGGCTCTGGGCTGATGGCTCGGAGCCTGGAGCCTGTTTCCGATTCTGTGTCTCCCTCTCTCTCTGCCCCTTCCCCGTTCATGCTCTGTCTCTCTCTGTCCCAAAAATAAATAAAAAACGTTGAAAAAACAAAAAACAAACAAACAAAAAATCACGACTGTTAAAACCCAGTCAGCACTCCTTTATGTTTAACTTTTACAGATTGTTTCCGCTTCCTAGAGAAGTACTTCTTAGGAGAATAGGGAAATGTAAAATTTGATAACCCAAATGCGATTTCACTGGTAAACAATCAGAAATGAGATGACACACCTCTGAACTTATAAAATTAAACAATGACTACAAGTACAAAAACTGACATGTAATTTTAAAGGAATTCCGTCTCTTGGTTAAAAAAAGAAAAAGAATAAATTCTGCCTGAGATGGGTGGGTTAGGAGTCGTCCCCTCCTGTGATCTTGTTGGTGTTTTGGCTTGTTTTCTTGGCCAACGTGCTGTCGTGTGACTGTTCATCATGCCTCACATTTTCTTTTCGCTTTAGAGTTCTAGGAAATTGCAGTCTATGACTCCTTCTTTTTTTCATGCAGAATTTCCTTGTCCAGCAACTGAATGAATCGTTGTCTTATTTTCTGGGACTCTCAGATACACAAGGGAATGACAATTGGCAATGGATTGATCAGACACCTTACAAGGAAAATGTCAGGTGAGTGCCGAATCAGATGAATGACCCATAGGGCCTTGTTTAGGTAGAAAAGTTAGGGGAATTCGTTCGTAGTGATCACTAGTGCTAATATTTACAATTTTAACAGTGATAACAGATTCTAGCAGTAAGCTCTTACTAAGTACATGTATTATATCACTTAAACTTCATGAAAGCTTATTTTTTAGAACTCACCTTATGGGTTAAAAAATTGAATAACTTGCTCAATGTCAATAAACTAGTAAGATGAAAAACTAGGTCTCAACTTCATGTCTACCTAACTCCAACGATGGTGACGCTCTCAGCCATTACATTTTACTGCTTCTAAACACGTGTAGACACTTCAATCAAATTTTTCTCCAGTTAATACGATTTAAAATATCCAGGGAAGAACTATGTTCAGTTCTGATGGGATAATAACATAATAATACTATTTATTTGTGGCTTAAAAATCCATTTAATTGTACATTGTCTCATTTGATTTTCACACAATCTCGTGATCCATTTGGAGACCTTATTATGATTCCTGTTTTTTTTAATTTTGAAGTTTATTTATTTATTTTGAGAGAGAGAGAAAGAACAAACAGGGGAGGGTCAGAGACAGAGAGGAGAGAGTGAGAATCCCAAGCAGGCTCTGTGCTGCCAGCTTAGAGCCCAATGTGGGCTCAATCCCACGAACCATGAGATCATGACCTAAGCCAAAGTTGAACACTCAACTGACTGAGTCAGCAAGTTGCCCTTGATTCCTATTTTTAATAGATGAAGAATCTAATACCTGGGAGAGTAAGTTACTTCTCTAAGATCAAAGTAAGCCAGCAATAAAATCCAGTTTCTTCATTCCAAAAATAAGGTCCTACCCACACCCTCACCTCCTACCACAGACTGCATTCCTTGGAAGCAGGGTAACTTCTTATATTCAGACTCATTCTCTCTGACATTTGTTTAGTGTCGATCCATGAGAATAGAGAAACTAACTTAGGAATGTGATAAGAGTACAAAAACTTTAAGAGTACACAAATGATAAGGCAGCCCCTTTATTACAGGCCACTAAGAGAGGAACTTTTTTAATAACTTAGGTTGGGATAAGGGCTCTGAATAGATGAGAAAAGTGAAGATCAGAATCTGGGGGGCGGGGCGGGGGGGAAGGTCCAAGGACACTCTATTGCATACAAATGTTGCCAGGGGAGTGACAGAGGAGCACGAGTAAAGGTATGTATCCACACTTGAGGTTTTTGAGGAGGGCAATATGAGAAGAGGAGAGCCATCATTGGGATGTTCTGTCACTCTGAACCTCATTGTTCAACCCTGACCCTACATACTTTCTAATCAATCGCAATGCATTCATTGACGAAGACTTTTGCCTTTTTGTTTCTCTTTAGAGTCTGGCACCAGAATGAGCCCAATTTTTCTGCAGAGGAATGTGCTTCAATAGTTTTCTGGGAAAACAGAGGATGGGCCTGGAGTGATGTTTTCTGTGATACTAAGAGAAACTCAGTATGTGAGATGAGGAAGATTTAGCTCTGAGCGGAACTTTATTCACTGACACCTTTAAAGTTAAGACCTGTCATAAAATGATAATTTCCTCTTACGCTTATGTATAATCTTTGTCACAGGGGTTCGTGGAAATATTCAGATACCCTTCTGCCTTCAATCATCCCTCTTCTAGTTTCCTCTTTTTCACTAATGATAAGATGAACTCTTCCTTCATTTTCTCTTTAATTTGTTCTTCATTCTTTCCTTTCTTCATATTTCTTTTTGCAAACACTCCTTGTGCCAGAGGCTGTACCGTTTTGTCTGTTAGAAGACTCATAAGGAAGTAACTTTTGAAAATTATGAATTTCTTTCACCAAAATGCCGCTTAAAAGCCCGTTTGGCCAAGATGGTGACTGGGACTGCAGTCATTGGAATCCCTGGCAAGAGCTGAAGGATTTGCTTCCTAGAAAGTTCACTCACATGGCAATTTCATATTGGCTATTGGTAGAAAGCCTCAGTGCCTCACCACAGGGATCTCTCCTTGGGGTTATTTGAGTGTCCTCACAATATGTTGGCTGGCTTCCACCAGAGCAAGTAATCCAAGAGAGCAACTGAGAGCAGCAACGTCTTTTGTGATCTAGCTTCAAAAGCCAAACACCATAATTCCATTGGTCACACAGACCAAACCTGATATAATAAAGAAGAGGGCTGGGGCACGTGGGTGGCTCAGTCGGTTGAGTGTCCAACTGGCTCAGGTCATGATCTCACGGGTGGTGAGTTCAGGCCCCGCCTCGGGCTCTGTGCTGATGGCTCGGAGCCTGGCACCTGCTTCAGATTCTGTGTCTCCCCCTCTCTCTGTCCCTCCCCTACTCATGCTCTGTCTCTCTCTCTCTCTCTCTCCAAAATAAATAAACATTAAAACAATTAAAAAAAATTTTTTTTTTCAACATTTATTTATTTTTCGGACAGAGAGAGACAGAGCATGAATGGGGGAGGGGCAGAGAGAGAGGGAGACACAGCATCGGAAACAGGCTCCAGGCTCTGAGCCATCAGCCCAGAGCCTGACGCGGGGCTGGAACTCACAGACCGCGAGATCGTGACCTGGCTGAAGTCGGACGCTCAACCGACTGCGCCACCCAGGCGCCCCTAAAACAATTTTTTTTAAATAAATAAGAGGACTATCCAAAGGTATGAACACCAGAAGGTGAGAATCATTGAGGACAATCTTGGAGTCTGGCTGTCAGAGTGGAATTTCCTTATAAAGATACAAAATGTGTATTCCAAGAAGCAAAATAATTAAAAATTCTTCTACAATAAAAATATGAAACTCATGTTCATCAAAACACTATAAAGAAAAATTTTTAAAGTTGAACTGCAAGAAGATATTTTATTTTATTTTCTTAAAGATTTAATTTTTTTAAGTAATCTCCACACCCAATGGGAGCTCGAACTCACAACCCTGAGATCAAGAGTTGCATGCTCTACCAACTGATCCAGTCAGGTGCCCTGAAGATATTTTAAATACTTGTCACTAATACAGTATTAATACTGCATAAGAACATATAAACAACTGTCACAAATCAATTAGAAAAGACAGAAGTTGGGCAAAATATTTAAACATTTTACAGGGGCGCCTGGGTGGCTCAGTCGGTTGAGCGTCCGACTTCGGCTCAGGTCATGATCTCACAGTTCCTGAGTTCGAGCCCTGCATCAGCCCTGCGCTGACAGCTCAGAGCCTGTAACCTGCTTTGGATTCTGTGTCTCCCTCTCTCTCTGCCCCCCCACGCCCACTTGTGCTCTGTCTCTCAAAAATAAATAAATTGTTAAAAAAAAAAAAACATTTTCCAGAAGAGGAAATACAGAATCCAATAAATGTGTTTTTATAGAGATGCTCGGCTCTACTAATAATTTGAAAACTGTCAATCCAGACCACAATAATATACTATTTCATATCCATTTTAATGGCTAACGTTAAGAAACATAACACCAAGAGTTGGAAGAGATGTAGGTAAATGGTGAGCTTATACTGTTACAACCATATCGGAAAATAAATAAATCTACATTTTTCCTATGAAACATCACCTAACAAATGCTGTGTGGAGTGAGATCTAAGTCTATGAAATGTGGGTACTGGAATGAAGAGTTATGCTATGGGGATAACTTTAACTAGGGAAACCTTCTGCATTGTATGCTTACGTTATTTAGGCACGTACCTGGTAAAAGTGAAAACAAAACAAGGGTTAGATAAACATAATTCTCAATGTAATGGTTACAATTGGATGGTAGGCCGGGATTGGGAGGAACACTTAGGCACGTGATAGAGTTCCAGGTTTTGTATTGGGCAGTGGTGTTTATATAATAAACATTAAACAGGGGCACCTGGGTGGCTGGGTTGGGTAAGTGTCCAACTCTTGGTTTCTGCTCAGGCCACGATCTCATGGTTCGTGAGTTCAAGCCTCACATTGGGCTCTGTGCTGACAGTGCAAAGACTGCTTGGGATTCTCTCCTCCTCTCTCTGCCCCTCCCCTGCTCTCTCTCTCTCTCTCTCTCTCTCTCTCTCAAAATAAATAAATAAACTTAAAAAAATTAAGAAAAAAACACGCAAAAAAACACAACAAAATGAAGCAAGAATATCAAGAAGGTAGTGTATTATGAATCTCCAATTATGATTAAAACATTTTTGTGGGGCGCCTGGGTGGCGCAGTCGGTTAAGCGTCCGACTTCAGCCAGGTCACGATCTCCCGGTCCGTGAGTTCGAACCCTGCATCAGGCTCTGGGCTGATGGCTCGGAGCCTGGAGCCTGTTTCCGATTCTGTGTCTCCCTCTCTCTCTGCTCCTCCCCCGTTCATGCTCTGTCTCTCTCTGTCCGAAAAATAAATAAACGTTGAAAAAAAATTAAAAAAAAAAATTTTTGTGGACCCAAAGTCCAAATATAAAAATAATTAATGAAAGTCTAGTTTAATGAAAGTTGGGAGTTCTTGACTGATACCTTTGAATTCAGGATCACTTTGAAGTAGCAGTGGTCCCAGATTCCAGAAGCTCTTGCTGCCATGTCACTGTCACCACAATTGTCTCTCCACCCACAAGAGGCCACACATTGGAATCCTCAATCTACCCCTACCAATCACATCTGGAAACGCATCATTTATGACCTTGATTATTGGCAGAAACATCCGCAGGAAAATCTCTCCTGCTTTATGTTTACTTCCAAGTCTCACACTGTTTCATCTAATTGGTGGTGAAAAATTTTCATGAAGACAAGTCGGAAGGGAATCTGAATAATGTAGTTCATAGCTTTGGGTAAGTTTACCTGTACTGTAGTGTTTAAGTCTGTTTGGGCCGCTCTACTAAAATGCCAGAGACTGGGTAGCTTATAAACGGTGGAGGTTTATTTCCCACTGTTCTGGAGAATGGGCAGTCCAAGTCAAGGCACCAGCATGATCACATTTTGGTGAGAGCCCTCCTCCTAGTTCATAGCCTGCACCTTATCACTGTCTTCACGTGGTGGAAGACATGTGAAGTCTCTCGAGAGCCTCTTTTATAAAGCATTCATCTCATGCAAAAGGACTCCATTCTCAATACCTAAGCACTTCCCCAAGGTCTCATCTTCTAATACCGTATGTATTTCAACCTATACATTTTGTGGGGACACAAACATTCAGACCGTAGCAGGTAGGTAGATGTTTCTTAGATGTTTGGTGTAGATTTATCCATAAAGTTCTCCGGGCTTGCTGCCTATTTAAGACTGTTTATTTGGACTACGTTTTCCTTTTATTTTCCCCCTACCATTTTTAGGCTTGATCAATTTAATTTCTATTTTCTAGAAAATCATTTATCTCACCTTATTTTTTTTTTTTTTTGAGCAGAGAACATGCTTTATGGAGGAATAGATAGGGAATGGCACTACCACATGTGGGGAAGGGTTAGCTTCAGTAAAGTTCCTTTACCCTTAAGAAAACCCCCAGTGACGTTGCTTTTAGACAAACTTTAACAGTGACACTGAAACTGGTTAAATATGCTTAAAATTAGTTCCCCCCAGACTGCAGTGGGTGTGAGTAGTGACAGAGATGATGAGAGAAAGGCACAAATGACCAGAGTCAGGAATGTGAGGGTTCCACATACAGTGGAGTATTGTAGGACACCAGGTTGGGAAGGGTGTCACGTCATATATCAAAAGCTTGGAAGGGCCCCCATCAAAAAGTTGGAAGGGCCCCCATGTTTATAGCAGCACTACCAACAATAGCCAAAGTATGGAAAGAGCCCAAATGTCCATTGATGGATAAATGGATAAAGAAAATGTGGTACCTATATACAATGGAGTATTACTCGGCCATCAACAAGAATGAAATCTTGCCATTTGCAACTACGTGGATGGAACTGGAGGGTATTACGCTAAGTGAAATTAGTCAGTCAGAGAAAGACAAAAATCATATGGCTTCACTCATATGAGGGCTCTAAGAGACAAAACAGATGAACACAAGGGAAGGGAAACAAAAATAATATAAAAACAGGGAGGGGGACAAAACAAAAGAGACTCATAACTATGGAGAAAAAACTGAGGGTTGCTGGAGGGGTTGTGGGAGGGGGCATGGGCTAAATGGGTAAGGGCCATTAAGGAATCTACTGAAATCATTGCTTCACTATACACTAATATGGATGTAAATTTTAAAAAATAAAAAAGAAAGTTAAAAAAAAAGAAAGGAAAATGGAAGCCATCAAAAAAAGAAAAAAGTTGTAAGGGTCTGGACAGAAATTAAAGGGAACATCTATCTCTTGCTTTGCCTGAACACCAAAAATAGGAAACCAGGGGATAGGGGGGAACGGTGGCAAACCCCCAAAAAGGAAATGGAGGAGGAGTTCTTGGAAGGGCATGGGCACTTTAGTTCAAGAAGGAAGGTGAGGCACTGTTAAAGAGAAGCAAACCTTGGCGGGGGTGGCCTGCTGAGTCTGGGGCAGAGATCTGGAAATCATTCGCGGTCGTGTCCTACCTACCTCGCCAAGGATGTTCAGACAAAAATCGGTGCAACTGAGGTGTGCTACATCAGACTGGTACTGGGGAGAAGGTTTCTGCAGTCTAATGAACCTGTTCGCCTGCAGCATGAAGGAGGACTGAACGTTGTTTTGGCACCTGCAAATGTAAAAGGGGCCAGGGAGTTAAGAGGGAAGAAAGCAGTTATGACTGGGTACTCTCTGGCGAGGCAGAAAGAAGTATTTGCTGCCTTCCGCCAAGACGCTGCCCACAGGTGAACTCGGAGTACCGAATCGCCACCTCTTAATTGCCCTCTCCATCTCGTTCCGATAGATTATGCGCTGTTAGCAAGACTCCTCCTTGGAAGAGCCTTAAGAAAATATTGCTCTCTGGCCAGCTTGATACTGGTTATAAGTAAGGCTGTCAATAAAAATGGAGGAAAGAAATCAGAGCGAGGTAAAATCCAAAGGGAACGGACCCCTCCCAGTGTGCACACACTCACAAGTGTTACCTCTTCCCTGCTGTTCCCCCCAAAAAGTAAACACATGTAAGGAGTGATTGGAAAGGTCCTTGTGGCAGCAGCCATTATTTGGAAGTCTGGGGACCAGGCAGGAAGAAGCATTATTTCAAAGTTTAGAAGACGCAACACAAACAAGCTCATGGGGCTACAGGGCAAGAGGGGACCCGGTGACTGGACAGGTATGGTGCCAAACAGAACACCATGGATCAGTGCTGCCTTCAGGTCTACTAGAGATCCCATCCAGGCAACCTCACTGAGGCCGAAATCACAGTTGTCAGAACTAACGTCTGCAACATACACCAGGGTCGGAGCCCGGACAGTCCTGAGGAGGTTGGTCTTCCCCCCAAATACTGTATTTACCAACCACAAGAGCCCCAGAGATGACAGACGGATCCCTAGGGTAGAGACTCCTGCTGCCGGGGTTCGCAGGCTCAGAGTAACAGGTCACTTTAAGTGGGAGGGGCACATTGTAAAAAGCTTGGGTCCATGGTTTTTTTTTTTTTTTTTTAGAGGGGATCTTTGACCTCTTTGGCTCTCCACTCATCTATCAGGTCCCGTGTCTTTAAAAAAATTTTTTTTTCAACGTTTATTTATTTTTGGGACAGAGAGAGACAGAGCATGAACGGGGGGAGGGGCAGAGAGGGAGACACAGAATCGGAAACAGGCTCCAGGCTCCGAGCCATCAGCCCAGAGCCTGACGCGGGGCTCGAACTCCCGGACCGAGAGATCGTGACCTGGCTGAAGTCGGACGCTTAACCGACTGCGCCACCCAGGCTCCCCAGGTCCCGTGTCTTTAAAACTAAGTGTTTTCCTTTCCAATAGTTGAACATCTGAGGCTCTGTAGAGGGCTGACAATGTCCACAGGATTCACAGCTGTCTCCTGGCTAATTTCTTTGGTAGAAATCTCTTTCCCTTGGAGATTACGCAGGTAGCGGAGAAGCACTTCTTTCCAGTAACTGCAGTAGCTTGTGAGCCTCTGATTGGAGAGTGGACGTGCTGAGGAACCAACTTTTTCTTCCGCTTTGGAAAGCAAATAACTGAGACCAATGAGCACCTTGCCATAGTCCTGTCTCCTGTACTGAGGCGTGCTAAGGATACTACGTTGCAGTTGAGGAATGAATTCTTTTCCTTGGAAAAATATCCAATCAGGTGACAGCCGGTGTTGTCCACTTCTGTCATAACATGGAACATAAAGGGTTCCACATCATAATGTAATATCTTGTGGTCCAGAAAAAACTTGGCCAACAGGCGTAGGTTTGGGCGGTGGACTTTGTTTTTCTTGCTGTCTACTTCAAACGTGAAGACTGAGCCTTTCTGATATATCTCCTCACCGGGTGGCCGTTTCCATACACGTTTTTAGCCGTGTGTTTGCTGAATATCATTTGGCCTTTCATGTATTTTAATCAGAATTCACATATGTAGAGATGTCCCAGTCATGCATATTCTTTGGGATAGGAAGAATGGTACCAGGTAATGAGCTCATAACCACCAAAAGCAATTGTTTTAATCATGTTGCTCTCCTCTGTGCTTTGGTCTTGCGGCCTTAACTTGTCCAAATCCTCTGAAGCCTGGGCTCACGCTCTTCGGAAAAGATCTAAGTCATACTCACTATTCAGGTTTTCCAAGAGAGTTTCTCGAGCGTTCCCATAGGTCTGTCTGTGTTCCATGGCAGTGATTACGAATGTCCTTTCACGGGACAGCTATCTCATACTAATGTTTGTTAGTTGATGTTGGTTTGATTAATTTGCTAGAGCAGCTCACACAACTTGGGCAAACAGTTTATTTACTGATTACTTGTTTGTTACAAAGGATATTAAAGGAGGTGAGTGAACAGCCAGATGAAGCAACGTGTAGAATGATGCCCGGAGGGTCCTGAGCATGAAATGTGAGAGACTCCAGCCTCTTGGCATATGGATGTGTTCTTGTTCACACACACAAAACAAGAATATCAAGGGGAAGCTCTCTAAACCCTGTCCTTTTGAGTTCTTACAGAGGCTTCATTATGTAAGCATGATTGAGTAAATCATTGCCCAATGGTAATTAATTAAACCTCCATCCCCTCTCCTCTCCCTGGAGGTGAAGGGGGACTGAAGTTCCAACCTCTAATCACTGGCAACCAGCCTCTATTCTTAGCTTATCAAGGGGCTTTCCAAAAATCATCTCGTTGGGGCGCCTGGGTGGCTCAGTCGGTTAAGGCTCCGACTTCGGCTCAGGTCCCGATCTCACGGTCCGCGAGTTCGAGCCCCGCGTCGGGCTCTGGGCTGATGGCTCAGAGCCTGGAGCCTGCTTCCGATTCTGTGTCTCCCTCTCTCTCTGCCCCTCCCCCGTTCATGCTCTGTCTCTCTCTGTCTCAAAAATAAATAAACGTTAAAAAAAATAAAAAAAAAATCATCTCGTTAACATAAATTCAGATGTGGTCGAAAGGGGTTTGTTACGAACAACAGAAGTCGTGTAGTTAGCACTAGCGTTTAGCTATTTCTAAAGTTGAGCTGAAAATACCTTCCTGAGACACTCACACAGTTGAGTTCAAGTTGCTTGCCGAAGAAACATTTCACTACGTAAAACTCCCAACTAAATACTCCACTGCGCCTTGAGCTGGTCTCAGTGTGAGATATTTTTTTCTAGTTTTCGTTATCTTTGCCTCTGACCTGAGTTTGAAAGCAAGTAGATTTGAGTCACGTAATGCCCCTCAGTTTGAATTTCTGAAGTTGAATCCTCCGAAAAATGGGGCAGCTAGATCACATCAGTGTCTTCTAATCCAAACTGTACTGCAAAGTAATTATCAATGACAATAGGTCAGAGGAAGTAGGAAGAGACAGCCAAGAAAGAGGTGAACGGAGATCTGGGTACAGGTGCTAACATTTGAACTTGGTGGGCCTTAGACCAGACGGAGGACCACTTCTAGTTCTAGAAGTTGGTGATTTTGTAAATTCTACCTTGAGCTCTTTTAAAACAGTTTTGGTGATTTATATGATCTTGAGATAGTGGTATTGAAAATAAACTTCTCAGTATCTCAGTGATACAAAAGACAGGTAAAGTTAAAGATTTGTTTGTCTTTAGAGGGGGCAAATGTTGAAATATGCATCTCTACTTTGAGTTTTCTCTTTCCTTTTAGAAATGTCTATTACTTCCAAAGTAGTTTTTCAGGGCAATGATGAGTTTGTATCAAAAGCTGAGAAAATTATTCAACATTAGATAACTCATGTTAAAGAAATTCCCCTGAATGCAGTGACTGTTCATTATTAAATTACTGTATTCTTTTATAAAGTTTACATTTTCCTTTATAAAATTTCCTCTTAAGGAAATCAGTGTGGCAAAATTTCCTGTAAGTGCTCATTCCTTGCCTTGCATGATAGAATTCATGCTAAAGGATATCCTCAGCTCAAATATCTCTTTTGAAACTTCCTAAGTAGGACTGGTCATTGTGTTTTTTTATGTGCGTAAAATATTCTGTTCCTAATTTTTTTTTTATGGCGTGTGTGCTTGCATTATGATTATTTGTTTGTCATTTCTACTAGATGACGTGGAAGAACAAAGCCTTATTTACTTTTTCCGTCTTTATTTTGTGTCAGGTTTTTTTTTTTTTTTTTTTTTTTTAACGTTGTAGTTAGTTAACATCTAGTGTAATATTGGTTCCAGGAGTAGAATTTAGTGATTCATCATTTACATGTAACACCCAGTGCTCATCACAACAAGTAAAGCTTCTCTTAATGTTCTTTTTTTTTAATAATTAATTAATTTATTTTATTTTATTAAAAAAATTTTTTTTTCAACGTTTATTTATTTTTGGGACAGAGAGAGACAGAGCATGAACGGGGGAGGGGCAGAGAGAGAGGGAGACACAGAATCGGAAACAGGCGCCAGGCTCCGAGCCGTGGGCCCAGAGCCCGACGCGGGGCTCGAACTCACGGACCGCGAGATCGTGACCTGGCTGAAGTCGGACGCTTAACCGACTGCGCCACCCAGGCGCCCCAATAATTAATTGATTTTGAGAGAGAGAGAGAGAGAGAGCATGCATATGTGAGTGGGGGAGGGGCAGAGAGAGTAGGAGAGAGAGAGAATCCCAAGCAGGCTCTACTCTGTCAGCACAGAGCCTGACGCAGGGCTCGAGCCAAGATCAAGAGTCAGCCACTTAACTGACTGAGCCACCCAAGCACCCCAATGTTCTTAATGCTCTCTAATCACTTGGGGAATTACAAGGATTGGGGGAGCTGTGAGTCAGGAATGAAGGACGTAGACCTTATTTCTTATTATAAATTACTATATCACAGTGCACAAAGGATTCCTGCATCGTATATCACGCTAATGAAACAAATTACTAATCTTTTGGTACTTATTGGTTGATACATTTATATGTAAATGTGGCACAATAGGCATTATGTTGTCCTTCTTTGCGATGAAACTGCTACAATGTCAGAAAAACATCATCCATCTAAATTGAGCCTGGATGAATTAGACCTCAAGGTGTCTAGAAGAAGAAAGAAAGATTATTATAAGCAGCTAAACAATTGGAGAAAGGACTGGAAAGTTAGTACATTTGGTCCTTTTCGTACATGGTACGTTTCGCCAGGGTTCATGAGCAACCTGAATTAGTTTTTCCTATGCTGCATGCAGATTCCAGCAAGTTTTCCCTTTGAATAGAAATTTTGGGTAAGAATTTTGTAGGATGCTTTAGTAAATATTTGGGTATTGGAACTGTATATAGGAAGAGATGCCTGTATATTGAAGTCACGAATTAGTCAATACAAGTTAAAGTTATTATTTTATTTGGCAAATTAAACCTTTTATCTTTATGGCATCACTTTTAAAAAATGTTTATTTATTTATTTTGAGAGAGAGAGAGGGAGGGGCAGAGGGCCGAGAGAGAGAGAAAGAGAGAGAGAGAGAGAGAGAGAATCCCAAGCAGGCTCTATGCTGTCAGCATGGAGCCCAGTGCGGGGCTCGGTCCTATGAACTGCGAGATCACGACCTGAGCTGCCATCAAGAGTCAGATGCTCAAATGACTGAGCCACCCAGGTGCTCCTAACTATGCATGTTTATGTGCCAGACATTTTATTTGAGAAATAATTGAAGCCCAGAATTGTCTTTAGCTTAAGATATGTGTGGAAAAAAATAGGCAGCTGGGAGAGATCAGGTCTTGTATATAGTACCTAGAAATAGTAGCTACTTATTCATTTTGCTTCTCCTGTTTGTGAAAAACCGTTTAATACACAACCCCAAATCTCAGTAGCTTTTTGGACATAGGCAAATGCTCCATGGGGGGAAAAGAAAGTGGCCCCCAAATTCTGCCTTTCGTCCCTATACTTCTGGCAAATCTGACTTTGGCCGAGTAATTTCACACTTGCGCAAGTATACCGCAGTATACCAGTAACACTTAAATGTTGAAAAATTAAAAAAAAAAAAAACTTTTGATAATTTTTCCTTGTGGTAAAATACACATAGCATAGAATTTATCATCTTAACTGTTTTAAGCGTACAATTCAGTAATATTAGTACATTCACATTGTTATGCAACCACTGTCCGGAACGTTTTTTTATGTTGCAAAACTAAAACTCTATTCACTGCACAACTGTCCGTTTTCCTCTCTTCTTAATCTCTGACAACCACCGTTCTATTTTCTGCCTCTGTTAATGCCTTCAACTACTCTAGGTGCCTCATATAAATGCAGTCATATGGTGTCTGTCTGTAATGACTGGCTTATTTCACTTTGCATGAGGTCCTCAAGGTGCCTCCATGTTGTAGCCTGGGTCAGGATTTCCCTCCTTTTTAAGACCTAATAATATTCCATTGTGTCTATATACCACATGTTGTTTATCCATTTATCTATTAGTGGACCCTTGAGTTCCTTCTATGTTTGAGCTATTGTAAATAATGCTGCAATGTACATGGGTATACAAATACCTCTTAAAGACCCTGATTTTAATTATTTGGGGTATATATATCCAGAAGTAGAATGTCCAAATCATATGGTAACTCCATTTTTTGAGTTTTTGAGGAACCACTCTACTGTTTTCTATAGGGGTCGCACCATTTTGCATCCCTGCCATTCAGAGTCAAAGGTTCTAATTTCTCTACATCCTTGCCAACACAATTTCCTATCTACCTTCCTTCCTTTTTTCTTTCTTTCCATTTTCCATTTCCATTTCCCTAACGATTAGCGTTGAGCATCTTTTCACGTGCTTGTTAGCCATTGGTTTTAAGTTTTTATTTAAATGCCACTTAGTTAACATACAGTGTAACGTTAGTTTCAGATGTACAATATTTAACACTTCTATACGATACCTGGTGTTCATAACAAGTGCACTCTTTACTCCCCATCACCTATTTAACCTTTTCCTCCACCCACCTGCCTTTTGATAACTATCAATTTGTTCTCTATAGTTCAGGGTCTGTTTCTTGGTTTGCCTCTCCCTCTCTCGTTTTTTCTCTTTGCTCATTTGTTTTGTTTATTAAATTCCACATAGGAATGAAATCATATTGCATCTGTCTTTCTCTGACTGACTTATTTTGCTTAGCATAATACTCTCTAGTGTCTTCCATGTTGTTGCAAATGGCAAGGTTTCATTCTTTTTTATGACTAATATTCCATTGTGTGTGTGTGTGTGTGTATATATATATATATATATATATATATATACCAATTCTTCTTTATCCATTTATTGGTGAGTGGACACTTTGGCTGTTTCCATAATTTGGCTATTGTAGACAATGCTGCTATAAACATTGGGGTAGATGTATCCCTTTGAATTAGTATTTTTGTATTCTTTGGGTAAATACCTTATAGTGCAATTGCTGGATCATAGGGTAGTTCTATTTTTAACTTTGTTGAGGAACCTCCATACTGTTTTCCACAGTGGCTGTATCAGTTTGCATTCCCACCAACAGTGCAAGAGAGGTCTCCTTTCTCTATTTCCTTGCCTACACCGGATGTTCCTTTCTTTCTTTTTCTTATTCTCCTTTGAGAGAGAGAGAAAGAGAGAGAGAGAGAGAGAGCGCCTGACTCGGGACTTAATCTCATGAACCGTGAGATCGTGACCAGAGCTGAAATCAAGAGGTGGACACTTAACTGACCGAGCCACTGAGGCGCAGCCCCTTGTGTTTTTTTATTTTAGCCATTCTGACAGGTATGAGGTGATGTCTCATTGTAGTTCTGACAGTGAATGATATTGAGCATCTTTTCGTGTGTCTGTTAGCCATCTGGGTGTCTTCTTTGGGAAAATGTCTATTCATGTCTTCTGCCCATTTTTAAATTGGATTATTTGTTTTTTGGGTGTTGCGTTTTCTAAGTTCTTTATGCAGTTTGGATACTAATCCTTTGTAATTTGCAAAAATCTTCTCCCATATCATAGGTTGCCTTTTAGTTTTGTTGAATGTTTCCTTTGCTGTGCAGAAGCTTTTTATCTTGCTGAAGTCCCAATAGTTTATTTTTGCTTTTGTTTCCCTTGCCTCCGGAGACATATCTAGAAAGAAGTTGCTGGGTGGATGTCAAAGAGGTTACTGACTGTGTTCTCCCCTAGAAGTTTATGGTTTCCTATCTCACATTTAGGTCTTTATTCCATTTTGAATTTATTTTGTGTATGGTGTGAGATAGTGGTCCAGTTTCATTCTTTTGCATGTTACTGTCCAGTTTTCACTATACCATTTGTTGAAGAGGCTGTGTTTTTCCCATTGGATATTCTTTCCTGCTTTACATTAAAAAGAAAAGTGAAAGGACTCAAATAAATAAAATCATAATGAGGGGTGCCTGGCTGGCTCTGTCGGTTGAGCATCCGACTTTGGCTCAGGTCATGATCTCATGGTTCGTGAGTTCGAGCCCCACATCGGGCTCTGGTGCTGACAGCTCAGAGCCTGGAGCCTGCTTCCGATTCTGTGTCCCCCTTTCTCTCTGCCCCACCCCTGCTTGTGCTCTGTCTCTCTGTGTCTTTCAAAAATGAATAAACATAAAAAAAAATAAAAATCATAATGAGAGGAGAAATAACAACCAACACCACAGAAATACAAACAATTGTAAGAGATTATTATGAAAAACTATAAGTCAACAAGTTGGACAACATGGAAGAAATGGATAAGTTCCTAGAGACAGAGAAACTATCAAAACTGAAACACGAAGAAATACACAATTTGAATAGGCTGGTAGGCTGCAAAGAAATGGAATCAGTAATCACAAACTCCCAACAAACAAAAGTCCAGAGCCAGATGGCTTCACAGCTGTATTCTACCAAAAATTTAAAGAAGAGTTAATAACAATTCTTCTCAGGTGATTCACAAAAATAGAAAAGGAAGGAAAACTTCCAAACTCATTCTAAGAGTTCAGCATTACCCAGCTTAAGACTCCACTAAAAGGGATAACTACAGGCCAATATCCCTGATGAACACAGATGCAAAGTTCTAAATAAAATACTAGCAAAAAAAAAAAAAAAAAAAAAAAAACAAAAAAAACAACAGTACATTAAAAAAGTCAGTCACCATGATCAAATGGGATTTATTCCTGGGTTGCAAGGGTGGTTCAGTGTTCACAAATCAATCAATGTGATACACCACATTAATGAAAGAAAGGATAAGAACCATATGATCCTTTTAATAGATGTAGAAAAAGCATTTGACAAAGTATAACATCCATTCATGAAAAAAGCCCTCAACAAAGTAGGTTTAGAGGGAACCTACCTCAACGTAATAAAGACCATATATGAAAAACCCACAGCTAGCATCAGACTCAATGGTGAAAAACTGAGGGCTCTCCCCGTAAGATCAGGAACAAGACAGGGACATCCACTCTCACCACTGTTCTTTAATAGAATACTGGAAGACCTGGCCTTAGCAATCAGACAAGAAGAAATAAAAGGCATCCAAATCAGCAAGGAAGAATTCAAACTTTCACTCTTTGCAGATGACACGATACTTGATGTGGAAAACCCAAAAGACTCCACCAAAAAATTACTAGAACTGATACATGAATTCAGTAAAGTTGCAGGATACAAAATCCACATTCAGAAATCTGTTGCATTTCTACACACCAATAATGAAGCACCAGAAAGAGAAATTAAGGAATAAATCCCATTTACAATTGTGCCAAAACCAATAAGCTACCTGGAACAAACCTAACAAAGAGGTGAAAGACTATAAAACACCGATGAAAGAAATAGGAGACGATGTGAAGAAATTGAAAGACATTCCATGCTCATGGATTGGAACCACAAATATTTTTAAAATGTCTATACTACCCAAAGCAATCTACACAATTAATGCAATCCCTATCAAAATACCAATAGCATTTTTCACAGAGCTAGAACAAACAACCCTAAGATTTGTATAGAACTACAAAAGACCCTGAATAGCCAAAGCAACCTTGAAAAAGCAAAAAGCAAAAAAAAAAAAAAAAAAAAAAAAAAAAAAAAAAACAAACAAAAACAACTATAGGCATCACAATTCAGAGTTAAAGTTACACTACAAAGCTGTAGTGATCAAAACAGTATGGTACTGGCACCAAAATAGACATAGATCAATGGAACATAATAGAAAACCCAGAAATGAACCCACGATGATATGGTCAATTAATCTTTGACAAATCCATTGATGTTTTAAGACATTAAAACTACATTGCATTTGGCTTTTAATAGTTGTCTTCCTCGAAAAGCTTGGTCTAATTTATCAACTCTGCAAATGACTGGATATGGAAGTCTAGATAGCTAATATTTTACTGGGGCAAGAAGGTATTTTGAACCTTTCTGTAATGGACCCCCAAAGACGCTCACATCCTAAACCCAGGAACCTGTGAATATGTTACAATTCTATAGGGTAAGGGGTTTTGCAGACATCAATAAATTAAGGATTTTGAGACAAAGAGATTATCCTGGATTATCTGGGTAGGC
Source organism: Herpailurus yagouaroundi (assembly GCF_014898765.1). Lineage (NCBI taxonomy): Eukaryota > Metazoa > Chordata > Mammalia > Carnivora > Felidae > Herpailurus > Herpailurus yagouaroundi. Next base: position 972,216 of record NW_024412572.1, read on the forward strand.
CTAATGGACTCAAAGTGGTTTTTACGAGAGAAAAGTAGAGGGATCAGAGTCAGGGAAGAAGATGTGATGACAAATGCAGGGGTCAGAGTCAGAGAGAGAGAGAGAGAGAGGGATTTGAAACTACACGACTGGATTTGAAGATGGAGGTAGGGACCATGGATCAAGGAACGTAGGTGGTTTCCAGAAGCTGGAAAAGGCAAAGAAATGGATTCACCTCTAGGGCTCCCGAAGGAATACAGCACTGCCAACTCATTCTAACCTTCTGATCTTTAGAGCTATAACATAAAAACTTATGTTGTTTTAAGTCACAGAGTCTGTGATAATTTATTACAGCAGCATCAGGGAACTCATATACTTCCTTTGAATTTTGCCTTGAGTGTTGTTAAGGGCTCAGCAGAGCTGACGAGAGAACGAAGCTGCCAGGTGTTGAAATAGCTGAGTAAAACAAGTCAAAATAAGCACAACAGCGAAGCATTAATCACTTGCTGTGCTGGTATAAACAAGAGACCGAATCAGAGTAAGTGTTGAATACCCCGTGTCCCATTTTCCCTCATGTAACAGCACACTGGTTGAGGATCAGGTGTGTGAGCACAGATGTGGGAGGCATCCTACTGTTGAGAGAGCCTAGAAACAAAGGTTCCTATAGTTTTACAGACCCGGGGACTAAGGAGAGTTTGAGGGACAAAGGCTAGTCGTGGAAAATACTGGCCACTGAGTCAGGGTGGGGAAAAGTATCTTCAAAGTCTTCTCCTCCCCTGATCAGGATGTCCTGGCAGAGATGAAGAAGAACTGGGATGAAGACCCTTGCTATAGAGACCTTGAAATGAAGGTCGTCGGGCCAGGAAGGCAAATAAGCACAAGAGCGTGGCCAACCTGAGGGGACTGAGTCCTTGACTGCGACTTCCCTGGATGTGCACCAACTCTGCTGTGGCAAGAGCTGCTTTTCCTCATGAGACCTGCCAGGTAAAGTCTTTGTGATTGTTTATGGTCAGGCCTGAGAAAGTACACATGGGCTTTTTTGGCCAGGAAGCAGACTCTTCAGTTATGGTGGTTATCTTGAGTTATAGTGAGCTCTTAGTTATGGACAAGTATTACTGATTAAAAAGTCCCATCTGGGGGCACCTGGGTGGCACAGTCGGTTAAGCGTCCGACTTCAGCCAGGTCACGATCTCGCGGTCCGTGAGTTCGAGCCCCGCATCGGGCTCTGGGCTGATGGCTCGGAGCCTGGAGCCTGTTTCCGATTCTGTGTCTCCCTCTCCCTCTGCCCCTCCCCCGTTCATGCTCTGTCTCTCTCTGTCTCAAAAATAAATAAACGTTAAAAAATTGTTTTAAAAAGCCCCATTTGGGGGAGACTTGTTCTGACCTTCTTCGATATCTTGGCACTGACCCACTAGAGGAGACTTGATACGTCTTCTGCAGCAGAGAAGATCTCAACATAACCAAGGTCACATTTCTTCCAGTCCAGTCCAAAGCGATGTGGATAAACAGTAAAGGTAAATTGATCTAGACAGAATATTTAATATTTATTGTACAACCGTGTATTTGGACAGCAATTTAAGCTTTCTGCATATTTCTTAAGCTCTAACTTATGACACTAGAAGATTTTCTAGAGACAGTTAGTTCCAGACTTGTTACTGTCAATTCAAACGCCGGAGCAAGAAAATTTACTCTTTCCTCTAATTAGCAGACACACATCTTTATTAAGGAATCCAGAGATGTTTTCTGAGAACAGAAGCTCTGGGTAATTTAATTTAGTGATTTGTGGATTACCCTTGAGAACAGCAGAGGTGTAACTAGGAAAGAACTCTTACCCTTTTAAAGGAGGTCAAGTCACAAGGAACACTATTCACTGTTTGAACATTGTATACATTTTTCCCTCCATACTTGCCAGTCTACCTAGGATTTTCTCTCCTGTTCTTTTGTTTTTGTACTTGTGCCTGGTCACAGTCAAAAGATCCTTTGCTGTCTCCATTTGTGGCCTGAGGCCACGTCTAAATCTGCTCTTGCTTTATATTAATTTGGCACCCTGCCCATGTTTTTATGTTGTTATTTTAGTTTTAAGTTTATTTATTTATTTATTTATTTATTTATTTCGAGAGAGAGAGAGAGAGAGAGAGAGAGAGAGAGAAATAGAAGCAGAGAGAGAAGGGAGAGAGAATCCCAAGCAGGCTCCACACCGTCACTGCAGAGCCCGATGCAGGGCTCGAACTCACGAACCATGAGATCATGACCTGAGCCGAGATCAAGAGTTGGATGCTTAACCGACTGAGCTACCCAAGTGCCCCTGTGATTTATTTTAATTTATTTTCACTTTGGCATCTCCCCTGTTTTTAGTTTTTCTCCTCCCCTCAGTACCCAGAGGGCAAATCGATACCTGAAACTAATGTCACGTTGTATGTCAACGATACTCAAAAAATAAAAAATAAAAGAGCATGAAGAATAGGTAAGCAAGTTGCAAAATGGGACTGTTAGTTGGTCTATAACTTACATGACTTGGAGAGATGCCTTTGCTCTTTTGTTTGGACCTTAAATTAGTCTCGAGCCTTTGGTTTATTGCATCCTCCATTATCAAGGGGAACTGAAAACTGATGGTGACGTTGCAGAGTCTGCTCTTCCTTTTTCCTGTATTGCTGTTGACTTCACTGAACCTTTCGGGAATTTGTACTATTTCCAGGTTGTTTCTGAGTTTTCATTTTATCAGTAACTCTTCTTCCATTTGACAAATCCCACTGAGGAAAAAAAAACTCATCTTATTCAAGTTTCTGTATATTCAATACTACTCCCCCGAGAATGTGCTTCAGTCAATGATTTGGGGTGAGAAAAAGGGCCCATAAGTTAGACAGCCCCACCAAATCATTGATACTGAAGACAGGGGACCTGCCCCTGACATTCCAAAACTCTTGTGTCGCCCTTATTTGTTTTGGTAATTCTACTGGTCGTTAACCAAGGAAATCATGAAATATTTTTCCAACATGTGCTTCACCTTAACCTTGACTCATGAATGCCAATTAACAATCTTCTCAGGTTCTTGAAACTTTAAGAACTCTGTTTTTGCAAGAACATCCCACACTACAAAATATTCATGGATCCATGCCGTTTATTATTTCCTTCCTTAAACTCTAACTCACATCTGTGAAATTGAACTGTTGCTTATCTTTCTAGAATGAGATGACTTATGTTTCCTCCTAAGGCATTTACTTCATGGGCACAACTTCCGATGGAAATTTATCGTGAAGAAAATGATAAGAATACCAACAGACGTGAATGTTTGTTCATACATGGAAGATATATAAGCTCTCTCCCCGGTATCTCACCGCTGCATCAGTGCAGTTAGGCATCAGCAAATTAATGAGAGGAGAGAGGAGGCCCCTGCTCTTGGGCACCCGCAGGAACTTACTCCAGCTCCAGACACACTGTAAACACTTTCATCTCACGGAAGATAAGCTGTGAAATCGGATTTCTGAACCACAAGACAAGAAATCACAGAATTTTCCGGCTGAAAGGGAATAACACACTTCTTAATTGAAGAGTGGTCAGGAAAGAAAGCACATGGAGAGCAGTGCCCTGTGGCAGCTTGTGTAAAAACTGCATTCCATGCCAGGCCTGAAATGTTCCAAAGCTCAGTTCTCTATCAGCATCCCAGGTGGTGCAATTAATAAAGAGCTAGCGTGGGGCCACTGGCACAAACAAGGCAGCTCCTTAGAACCTGAACTTCCTATTTGTTCCATTCCTTGGGTAGATAACGCCTGTTAATTACTCTGGAGAAATTATTTTGGCGAGGAGAGAGGGAAGATGGCGGCATAGGAGGACGCTGGGCTCACCGCGCGTCCTGCTGATCACTTAGATTCCACCTACACCTGTCTAAATAACCCAGAAAACCGCCAGAGGATTAGCAGAACGGAGTTGGCGGAGCCAAGCGCAGACGAGAGGCCCACGGAAGAGGGTAGGAAGGGCGGCGAGGCGGTGCGCGCTCCACGGACTGGCGGGAGGGAGCCGGGGCGGAGGGGCAGCTTGCCGGCCAAGCAGAGCCCCCGAGTCTGGCTTGCAAAAAGCGGAGGGGCCTGACGACTGTGTTCCGACAGCAAGCACGACTTAGCGTCTGGGAGGTCATAAGTTAACAGCTCTGCTCAGAAAGCGGGAAGGCTGGAGGACAAAGGGAAGGAGAGCTGCTGAGCCCCTGGACGACAGAGCTCAGTTTGGTGGGGAACAAAGGCGCTCGCCAGCGCCATCTCCCCCGCCCATCCCCCAGCCAAAATCCCAAAGGGAACCAGTTCCTGCCAGGGAACTTGCTTGCTCCTCGCAAACACCCAACTCTGCGCTTCTGCGGAGCCGAACCTCCGGCAGCGGATCTGACTCCCTCCTGCTGCCACAGGGCCCCTCCTGAAGTGGATCACCTAAGGACCAGCGAGCTAAGCCTGCCCCTCCTGCCCCCGTGCACCTTGCCTACCCACCCCAGCTAATACGCCAGATCCTCAGCATCACACGCCTGGCAGTGTGCAAGTAGCTCAGACGGGCCACGCCACCCCACAGTGAATCCCACCCCTAGGAGAGGGGAAGAGAAGGCACACACCAGTCTGACTGTGGCCCCAGCGGTGGGCTGGGGGCAGACATCAGGTCAGACTGCGGCCCCGCCCACCAACTCCAGTTATACACCACAGCAAAGGGAAGTGCCCTGCAGGTCCTCACCACGCCAGGGACTATCCAAAATGACCAAACGGAAGAATTCCCCTCAGAAGAATCTCCAGGAAATAACAACAGCTAATGAGCTGATCAAAAAGGATTTAAATAATATAACAGAAAGTGAATTTAGAATAATAGTCATAAAATTAATCGCTGGGCTTGAAAACAGTATAGCTGACAGCAGAGAATCTCTTGCTACAGAGATCAAGGGACTAAGGAACAGTCACGAGGAGCTGAAAAACGCTTTAAACGAAATGCATAACAAAATGGAAACCACCACTGCTCGGACTGAAGAGGCAGAGGAGAGAATAGGTGAACTAGAAGATAAAGTTATGGAAAAAGAGGAAGCTGAGAAAAAGAGAGATAAAAAAATCCAGGAGTATGAGGGGAAAATTAGAGAACTAAGTGATACACTAAAAAGAAATAATATACGCATAATTGGTATCCCAGAGGAGGAAGAGAGAGGGAAAGGTGCTGAAGGGATACTTGAAGAAATTATAGCTGAGAACTTCCCTGAACTGGGGAAGGAAAAAGGCATTGAAATCCAAGAGGCACAGAGAACTCCCTTCAGACGTAACTTGAATCGATCTTCTGCACGACATAGCATAGTGAAACTGGCAAAATACAAGGATAAAGAGAAAATTCTGAAAGCAGCAAGGGGTAAACGTGCCCTCACATATAAAGGGAGACCTATAAGACTCGTGACTGATCTCTCTTTTGAAACTTGGCAGGCCAGAAAGAATTGGCACGATATCTTCAGTGTGCTAAACAGAAAAAATATGCAGCCGAGAATCCTTTATCCAGCAAGTCTGTCATTTAGAATAGAAGGAGAGATAAAGGTCTTCCCAAACAAACAAAAACTGAAGGAATTTGTCACCACTAAACCAGCCCTACAAGAGATCCTAAGGGGGACCCTGTGAGACAAAGTACCAGAGACATCACTACAAGCATAAAACATACAGACATCACAATGACTCTAAACCCATATCTTTCTATAATAACACTGAATGTAAATGGATTAAATGCGCCAACCAAAAGACATAGGGTATCAGAATGGATAAAAAAAACAAGACCCATCTATTTGCTGTCTACAAGAGACTCATTTTAGACCTGAGGACACCTTTAGATTGAGAGTGAGGGGATGGAGAACTATTTATCATGCTACTGGAAGCCAAAAGGAAGATATATAAACGAATTACCTGTATGTCATATACATGCTTATCTTCTGCAAGATCCAACATGGTAATTGAATAGAGAAACTTAATGGGAAACACCAGGAATGTGAACATATTTGGAGAAGTCCTTAGCATTCTTTTATTTTTGAAATTTTTATGCTTATATTTTTCTGAATATAAAGAAAATGCTTTTAAATTTTGGAAGTGGGGGGACTTTAGCCCTTACTCTATCTGTGGTGAATTTTATATCTGAAGTTCCCTTTAAGAGTAGGATGACAAAGGTCTAATTTTTCTGAACAAGTCCAGGGTTCCTGGATAAAAACGTCAGAGAAACAGACATAAGAGGTTCCTGGTATGCCTCACCAAGTGGGTGCATACAAAATATTTCTAGAAAAATAACCTCAGAGTGGAAGTGAGAACTTACTTTCTTTTCAGTTTCAGAGGAGGGGAGAAGTAAAACTAAGAATGGAGTATTAGGAAATGGTGTTGATTCTGAGAGTGATGTTCTATTAAGCGAGCAAACGAGTGAAAGAACTCTAAGATTGGATAATTCTGGTACTGTAATGGAGCTTGGAGCATGACACTAGGTTAGAAAAAGATGAAATTAGAGAAATAACTGAGCCTTCTGAGCAATTAGGAGGGTTAAAAAACTCATAATTCTGGGAGATTAAAAATTGGAGCAAGTATTATATTTGGGGAGAGTTAAGGCAGCAAAGGGAGACTGCCATTCAAGAAGAGAGAATAGGGAGATGGGCAGTAGGGACTTCTCAGTAACGCCTAAGTTCGGCCATTTGTTCAGGTGTTTCTAGGATTCTCCCACCTTAAATTTTACCCATTATCATTAATCTTAGGTCGTTAATTATTTCTTTCCATGCTCCAGACTCCTAGGAAACTGGGTTCCTGAGCTCTTAGCTTGAGGGGATTGTTACTTTCTGCCTTTATTTTGCATATCTGACAGAAGGACGACCTGGTGGTCCCAGGAGAAACCTCTGAGTACCTCTATGGTTTCTTTTTTTAATTAATTAATTACCTCTTTTTTTTTTTTTTAATTTTAGAAAGAGACTGCAAGTGGGGCGATCACAGGGGTGGAGAAGATAGAATCCTCAGCAGGCTTCACTCCCAGTGTGGGGCCCGATGGGGGCCTCAATCTCATGACCGCGAGATCATGACCTGAGCCCAAATCCAGAGTTGGATACGCCTGACTGAGCCACTCAAGCACCCCTCTATGGTTTTCATTCTACCCTTCAGTTGTTGTTTCATTGTAGTCTATTGTATAAATTCTTACTTGAAATGGAGATATTTCTTCATTACTTCCAATACAGCCTGTTGAACAAATGTCCCTCAAAATATTTTTCTCTTTCCGTCTTAAAATGTCAATTTCTACTGTAACTTCCTCCTTTGTTTATCAAATAGAATTCAAAATATAATTTACAGATTTTATTTTCCTTCTTGACCTTACAACAGCTCTTAAAATACTAAAATATGCCTTTCATTTATTTAAAAAAATTTTTTTTAACATTTATTTATTTTTGAGAGACAGAGAGAGACAGAGAATGTGCAGGGGAGGAACAGAGAGAGAGGGACACACAGAACCGAAGCAGGCTCCAGGCTGTGAGCTGTCAGCACAGAACCCAATGCGGGGCTCGAACCCACCAACCGTGAGATCATGACCTGAGCCGAAGTCAGTTGCTTAACCGACTGAGCCCCCCAGGGACCTAAAATATGCCTTTAAAATTTTTTTTTCAACGTTTATTTATTTTTGGGACAGAGAGAGACAGAGCATGAACAGGGGAGGGGCAGAGAGAGAGGGAGACACAGAATCAGAAACAGGCTCCAGGCTCTGAGCCATCAGCCCAGAGCCTGACGCGGGGCTCGAACTCATGGACCGCGAGATCGTGACCTGGCTGAAGTTGGACACTTAACCGACTGCGCCACCCAGGCGCCCCTAAAATATGCCTTTTAAAAATTCATTGACTATCACTTTCAATCACTTTGCCTGGTTCTAGCTATGTCCCCAGTTTGGATTCTTTTCTAAAAAAAAAAATATTGAGAAATAATTGACAAGTATAATTGTATATATTTAAAGAATACAATGTGATTTAAAAAAAAATTTTTTTTTTCAACGTTTATTTATTTTTGGGACAGAGAGAGACAGAGCATGAACAGGGGAGGGGCAGAGAGAGAGGGAGACACAGAATCGGAAACAGGCTCCAGGCTCTGAGCCATCAGCCCAGAGCCTGACGCAGGGCTCGAACTCACGGACCGCGAGATCGTGACCTGGCTGAAGTCGGACGCTTAACCGACTGCGCCACCCAGGAGCCCCTGTGATGTTTTGATATACATACACATTGTAGAATGATTACCAAGATCAAGGTAATTAACACATCCATCACCACACATAATGAACCCTTTTTAGTGTGGGTGGTAAGAATGCTTAAGATCTATTCTTAGCAACTTTCAAGTATATAATGCTGGATTATTAACTATAGTCACCAACCGTACATTAGACTTCAGAACTTATAACTGAAAATTTGTACCCTTTGAACTGTATCACCCAAGTTGCCTTCCCTTCAGCCCCTGGCAACTACTATTCTCTATCTTTCTCTATCTGGTCTATTTCACTTCTTTCACTAATGCATTCCAGATTTATCCATCTGTCGCAAATGGTAGGATTTCCTTCTTTTCCATGGCTGAATGAGATTTAATTGTATATATACCACATTTTTCTTTGTCCATTTATCCAATGAAGGACATATCTCGGCAATTACAAATAATGCTGCAATAAACATAAATGTGCAGATATCTCCTTGAGACACTCATTTCAATTCTTACAAATATGTACTTAGGAGTGGGATTGCTGGATCATATTGTAGTTTAATACTTAATCTTTTGCCATACTATTTTCCATAAAAGCTATGCCAATTTGCATCCCCACCAACAGAGTACAAGGATTCCCTTTTCTCCATATCCTTGCCAATGCTTGTTATTGTTTGTCTTTTTAATAATAGCCAACCTAACAGATATGAGATGATATCGTAGTTTTGATTTGCATTTACCTGATAATTGGTGATGTTGAACACCTTTCAGATACCTATTGGCCATTTGTATGTGTTTTTTGAAAAAAAATGTGTATTCAGATCCTTTGCCCATTTTTAAATTTGCTTTTTTGATATTGAGTTGTATGAGTTCTTTATATATTTTGAATACTATTCCCTTATCAGATATATGTTTTGCAAATATTTTCTCTCATTCTGTAGGTTTCCTTTTCCCTTTCAATTCTTTGCTGTTCAAAGCTCTTTAGTTTGATGTAGTCCCACTTGTTTATTTTGGCTTTTGTTACCTGTGATTTTGGTGTCTTATCAAAAAAAACCCCAATTATTGCGAAGGCCAATGCCAAGGATCTTTTTCCTTATGCTTTTTTTAGGGGCTATATGGTTTCAGGTCTTACATTTAAGTTTTTGACCTGTTTCAAGCTAATTTTGTGAGTGTGTAACATAAGGGGCCGGTTTCACGCTTGTGCGTGTGGATATTCAGTTTTCCTAAGGCCATTTATTGAAGAGACTATCCTTACCCCATTGTGTATATTAGTTAACCATATATACATGGGTTTATGTCTGGGCTCTCTATTCTGTGCCACTGGTCTATGTTCCTGTTTTTATGCAGTACCATACTGTTTCTAGCTGTGGTTTTGTACTATAGCTAGGAATCAGGAAGTGTGATGTCTCTACATTTTTTCTCCTTTCTCAGGATTGCTTTAGCTGTTTGTTTTTTGTTTGTTTTTTCATTTTTTTTTTTTTGGTAGCTTTATACAAATTTTAGAATAGTTTATTCTGTTCCTTTGAAAAATGCCATTGGAGTGTTGATAGCGAGTGGATTGAATCTGTAGATCATTTGGGGTAGTATAGGCTACAGACCATTTTGGGGTCACTACCAATATTAATTTTTCTGATCCAAGAACACAGTATATCTTTCCATTTATTTGTCTTTTTTTTTTTTCCACTTTCTATCATTAAAGTCTTACAGTTTTCAGGGTAGGTCTCTCACCACTTTGGTTAAATTTCTTCCTAAATCTTATTGGTTTTGATGTTATTGTATATAAGATTTCTGTCTTAATTTGTTTTAGATAGTTGGTTGTTATAGAAATGCAACTAATTTTTGTATGTTGATTTTGTATCCTGCAACTTTATTAACTTCATTTTTTAGTTCTAACATTTTTTTGGTGAAGTCTTCAGGGTTTTCTATATAGAGGATTATGTCATCTGTAAAGTGATATGATTTTACTTCTTCCTTTCTGGTTTGGTTACCTTTTATTTCATTTATTATTATTATTATTATTATTATTATTACTATTATTATTACTATTTTGCCTGGTTACTTTAGCTAGGAGTTTTAGTACTATGTTAAGTAGAAATTGTAGGAGTGGGCATTCTTGTATTGTTTCTGATCTTACAGATCTTATAGGAAAGGCCTTTAACTTCTTACTGTTAAATATGATGTTAGCTTTGGGCCGGTTATACATGGCCTTTATTATGTGGAGGAACATTTCTTCTATATTTAATTTCTTGAGAATTTTTATCAAGATACCATGTTGAATTTTGTCAAATGGTTTTTCTATATTGATTGAAATAATGATATGATTTTTTTCCTTTGTTCTGTAAATGTATTAGTTAACATTTCTTTAAAAAAAATTTTTTTTAACGTTTATTCATTTTTGAGAGACAGGGAGAGACAGAGTATGAGTGGGGAAGGGACAGAGAGAGAGGGAGACACAGTATCTGAAGCAGGCTCCAGGCTCTGAGCTGTCAGCACAGAGCCTGATGTGGGGCTCGAACTCATGAACTGCGAGATCATGACCTGAGCCGAAGTCGGACGCTTAACCAACTGAGCCACCCAGTTGCCCCTGTATTAGTTACATTTCTTGATTTGCATGTGTTCAAACATTCTTGCACCCCAGGGGTGAATCCCACTTGATCATAGTGTATGACCCTTTTAATGTGCTCTTAAATTTGGTTTGATAGTATTTTGATGATATTTGTATCTATGTTGATCGGGGATATTAGCCCATAATTTTGTTTTCTTTCAGTGTTCTTATCTAGTTTTGGTATCAGGGTAATGCTGCCCTAATAACATGAATTTGGAAGTGTCCTTTTGTCTTTAATTTTTTAGAAGAGTTTGAGAAGGGTTAGTATTAATTCTTCCAAGATTTGGTGAATTTCACCTGTGAAGCCATCTGGTTCTACGCTTTTTTTTTTTTTTTAATTTTTTTTTTCAACGTTTATTTATTTTTGGGATAGAGAGAGACAGAGCATGAACGGGGGAGGGGCAGAGAGAGAGGGAGACACAGAATCAGAAACAGGCTCCAGGCTCTGAGCCATCAGCCCAGAGCCCCACGCGGGGCTCGAACTCACGGACCGCGAGATCGTGACCTGGCTGAAGTCGGATGCTTAACCGACTGCGCCACCCAGGCGCCCCTGGTTCTACGCTTTTATTTGTTGGGAGATTTTAATTTTTAAGTTTTTCAAAAAGTCTTATTTATTTAAGCAATCTCTACCCAACGTGGGGCTTCAACTCATGACCTCAAGATCAAGAGTCACATGCTCTTCTGACTGAGCCAGCCAGGAGCCCCATGAGATTTTTTTAAAGAATTTTTTTAACATTTATTTATTTTTGAGACAGAGAGAGAGAGAGAGAGAGAGAGCACAAGTTGGGGAGAGGCAGAGAGAAGAGTGAGACACAGAATTTAAAGCAGGCTCCAGGCTCTGAGCTGTCAGCACAGAACCTGATGTGGGGCTTGAGCCCATGGACCGGGAGATCATGACCTGAGCCGAAGTCAGACACTTAACCAACTGAGCCACCCAGGCGCGCCCCCATGAGATTTTAAATTAATGATATAATCTCCTTGCTTATTATTGGTCTGTTAAGATTTTCTATCATTTCATGATTGATTCCATTTCATTTCATGATTCTTTTTTTTTTCAACGTTTTTTATTATTTTTTTTATTTTTGGGACAGAGAGAGACAGAGCATGAACGGGGGAGGGGCAGAGAGAGAGGGAGACACAGAATCGGAAACAGGCTCCAGGCTCCGAGCCATCAGCCCAGAGCCTGATGCGGGGCTCGAACTCACGGACCGCGAGATCGTGACCTGGCTGAAGTCGGACGCTTAACCGACTGCGCCACCCAGGCGCCCCATCATTTCATGATTCTTATAAGTTGTGTGTTTTAGGAACTTATCAATTTCTTCTAAGTTACCTAATTTTTGATGTATAATTATTCTGGATAGTCTCGTATGATCTTTTGTATTTCTGTGGTATCAGTTATAATGCTTCTTCTTTCAATCATAATTAATTTTAGTCATCTGTCTTTTTTTTTTTTTTTGGTAATGTCAACTTTATCTTTTCAGAAAAACAACTCTTAGTTTCATTTTTCTATTGCTTTTCTAGTTTCTATTTAGTTTATTTCTGCTATAATCTTTATTATTTCCTTACTTCTGCTAACTTTGGATCAGTCTCTTTCTAGTTCCTTAGGTATAAAGTTAGGTTGTTATTTAAGATTTTTGTTTTTGGGGCACCTGAGTGGCTCAGTTGGTTAAGCGTCCAACTCTTAGCTTCAGCTCGGGTCATGATCTCATGGTTCATGAGTTCAAGCCCCACATCAGGCTCTGGGCTGACAGTGTGGAGTCTGCTTGGGATTCTCTCTTTCTGCCACTCTCTCTCTCTCGAAATAAATACATACACATTTTTAAAAAAGACCTTTCCGGGGCGCCTGGGTGGCGCAGTCGGTTAAGCGTCCGACTTCAGCCAGGTCACGATCTCGCGGTCCGTGAGTTCGAGCCCCGCGTCAGGCTCTGGGCTGATGGCTCAGAGCCTGGAGCCTGTTTCCGATTCTGTGTCTCCCTCTCTCTCTGCTCCTCCCCCGTTCATGCTCTGTCTCTCTCTGTCCCAAAAATAAATAAACGTTGAAAAAAAATTAAAAAATAAAAATAAAAAAAAAATAAATAAAAAAGACCTTTCCTTTTTTCCCTTAATGTAAGCATTTTTCATTGTAAACTTTCCTCTTGAAACTACTTTTGCTGCATTCCATAAATTTTGGTATACTGTGTTTCCATTTTTCTTTGTCTACAGATATTTTTTTGATTTCCCTTTTGATTTCTTCTTTGACCCATTCGTTGTTCCAAAGTGTGTTGATTAGTTTCCACGTAGCTATACATCTTGTTTTCCTCCTGTCACTGATTTCTACTTTCACACCACTGTGGTTGAAAGAGATACTTGATATGATTTCCATCTTCTCAAATTTGCTACAGCTTGTTTTGGGACCTGGCATACGGTCTGTCCTGGAGAATGTGCCATGCGCACTTAATAAGAATGTGTAGCCCGATGCTGTTGAATGAAATGTTCTAGACATGTCTTTAAGTCCGTTTCATCTAAAGTGTAATTGTGATGTGATTTACAATAAGAAATATATGGTTGGTCTTTTTCTCCTGGAACTCTTGAGTTTTCCTGAGTGATGAAAATGATATAGGTGCCTTTGGATATATTTAGAAGGTGATTTTGGAAAGCACCTGAGGATGGGCACTGGTTGCGAGGAAAACCAGCCGTGTGATTAGAAAGCTGAAAATTTCAATCTCCTCCCGGCCCCCCCCCCCATCCTTGAAGGAGGGGGGAGGGCCTGGAATTTGAACTAATCACTGATAACCAATGATTTCCTCAATTGTGTCTGCATAATGACATTTCCATAAAAACCCGAAAGGATTAGGCTCAGGGAGCTTCTGGGTTGGTGAAAACATGGAGATTTGGAGAGAGTGGCGTGCTTGGAGAAGAGCATGGAAGTTCTGTGTCCTTTCCCCATTCCTCGCCCTATGCACACATCTCTTCTGTCTGGCTTTTCTTGAGCTCTATGTTATTGTAATAAACTGGTAGTCTCGTAAGCAAAATGTTTTCTCGAGTTCTGTGAGTCACTCTGGCAAATTAATCAAGCCCAAGGAGGGGCCCATGGGAACCTCAGATCTATGGCCAATCAGTCAGAAGCAAGGTGACAACTTGGACTACCACTTGCATTTGAAGTTTGGGGCTGGGCCGGGGAAGGGCAAGGAGATCTGATGCTGTGTTCACTTAGACAGTATCAGACTCGAGTTTAGTTTTAGGACCCTCAAATGCTGTTGGAGAATTGCTGTTTGGTGTGGGACTCACCTCCCCGTTTTGGAATTTCATGCAGAACTGAAACTGGTGATCAGAAGGGAAATCAGAATCTAAGTCGTTTAAGTTAATTATTTCCTTAGTGGGTTTTTGTCTGGATGATCTATTCAATGTTGAAAGTAAGGTATTCAGTTCTCTACAATTATTACATTGCTGTCTCTTTCTGCCTTCATTTTTTTTAAAGTTTTTATTTATTTCTTTTGAAAGAGGGTGGCGGGGGGGGGAGAGAGAGAGAGAGAGAGCACAAGCAGAGGAGGGGCAGAGAAAGAGGGAGAGAGAGAATCCCAAGCAGGGTTCATGCTGTCAGCACAGACCCTGGTGTGGGGCTCAGTCTCACAAACTGTGAAATCATGACCTGAGCCCAAATCAAGAGTTGGATGCTTAACCAACTGAGCCACCCAGGTGCCCCTATTTTTGCCTTCAGATACATTTGTAATTGTGTAATCTATTTGGGCACTCCGAAATTAGATGCATATAATTCACAATTGGTATATCCTTTTGAGCAATTGATCCCTTAATCATATATAATGACTTTCTTTGTCTATTTTTACTGTTTTAAATTAATGGGTATTTTGTTTCATATCAAAGTATAGCTACCCTGCTCTCTTTGGGTTACCGTTTTCATGGAGTATTTTTTTCCATCCCTTTACTTTCAGGCTATTAGTGTCCTTAAAGCTTAAATTAGTCTCTTGTAGGCGGCATATAGTTGGGCTTTGTTTGTTTGTTTGTTTGTTTAATGATTATTTATTTTGAGAGAGAGAGAGAGAGAGAGAGAGAGAGAGCAGGGGAGGGATAAAGAGAGAGGGGGACAGAGGATCCAAAGCAGGCTCTGTGCTGACAGCAGAGAGCCTGATGTGGGGGTCTGAACCCACGAACCATGAGATCATGACCTGAGCTGAAGTCAGATGCTTAATTGACTGAGCCACCCAGGCGCCCCTCTCTTTGCCATTTTTATTTTCATAAGGCATGTCTAGTGGTGATAAATTCCCTCGGGTTTTGCTTGTCCAGGAAAGTCTGTATCTCTTCTTCATCTGAAGGACAACTTTGCCAGGTCAAGTATGCTGGGCTGACAGGGTTCGTTCATTCGTTTGTTTGTTTTTCCTAGCATTTGAGTATATATTATCCCAGTCTTTCCTGGTTTTGCAAGATTTCTGCTAACAAATCTTCTAATAACATTATTGGGAATTCCCTAGTATGTGATGAGTCTTTGTTTTCCCTTGCTGCTCTCAAAATTCCCTTTCTTTGATTGTTGAGAGCTTTATTATGATGTATCACAGCAAAGATCTCTGGGTTGAATCTGTTTGGATATCTTTCCACTTTTGGTACCTGAATGTCCATGTGACTCCCCAGACTTGAGTAGTTTAAACTCATTATTTCTTTAAATAAATTTTCTAGGGGCGCCTGGGTGGCGCAGTCGGTTAAGCGTCCGACTTCAGCCAGGTCACGATCTCGCGGTCCGTGAGTTCCAGCCCCGTGTCAGGCTCTGGGCTGATGGCTCGGAGCCTGGAGCCTGTTTCCGATTCTGTGTCTCCCTCTCTCTCTGCCCCTCCCCCGTTCATGCTCTGTCTTTCTCTGTCCCCAAAATAAATAAAAAACGTTGAAAAAAAAAATCTTTAAATAAATTTTCTATTTCTCATCTTTTCCTCCTGGGACTCCCATAATGTGAATATGATTTCTTTAGAAAAGAAACATAGAAACATAGGTTTCATTTTTCATTCTTTTTTTATTAAAAATTTTTAATGTTTATTTATTAAAAATTTTTTTTAATTTTAATTTTTTTTTTTTTTTGAGAGAGAGAGAGAGAGAAAGCAGGGGAGCAACAGAGAGAGAAGGAGACACAGGATCCAAATCAGGCTCCAGGCTTTGAGCTGTCAGCACAGAGCCCACGTGGGGCTCGAACTCACGAACCGTGAATTCATGACCTGAGCCAAAGTCAGACGCTCAACCAACTGAACCACCCAGGCGCGCCTAATGTTTATTTATTTTTGAGAGAAAGAGAGAGAGCAAGTGAGGGAGGGGCAGAGAGAGACACACACAGAATCCGAAGCAGGTTCCAGCCTCTGAACTGTCAGCACAGAACCCCTGTTGCAAGGCTCAGACTCATGAACCACGAGATCATGACCTGAGCTGAAGTTGGCTACTTAACTGACTGAGCCACCCAGGCGCCCCTGTTCTTTTTCATTCTAATTTCTCCTCCTCTGGATAATATTAAGAGACCTGTCTTCAGGTTCTCAGAGTTTTCCTTTTGCCTGATTGAGCCTGCTGCTGAAACTCTCTGTTTCATTTCCGATTTTATTCATTTTATGGAGCTTCGGCTCCAGAATTTCTGTTATTTGATTTGATTTGATTTTTTTTTTTATTTTTAATGATTTCTATTTTTTTGTTTACTTCTAGTTTGTGCAGCACAGTCTGGGCATGCTGGTCAAAGTCCAACTCTTTCCCCAGGGCAGTAACAGGACAGCAGCTGCACATCCCTTGTGGTGGTGGCCTATTAGAGACATGTCAGAACCCAGGGGAGTCCCTGGGTCCCTGGGGACGGGTGGCAGAGAAGTGACAGCTGGCCCTGGCAATGACTGGTCAGAGCTGAGAACTGGAATCCCAGGGTGGAATCAGGACAGCGGCAGGTCGCCATTATAGTGGCATTGGAGGCATGACTTGGTACCCAGTGGGTGGAGCCACAGCTGTTCTGCTCTGTATATAGCAAGGTGCGGTGGCATCCTGGTCCTGGAGAATGGGGCACAGCAGTGACTGGGGCCCCTGAGGACAGGTGTCATCACAGTGGACATCTCATCTTGGGAAGGAGATGTAGCAGCAGGGACTCTGGGCTGTTCCATCATCAGGGATCCCCGTTGGTGAAGGCGGTGGGGTTCCTCCGTAACAAAGGCTGCACATCCCCATGGTGGGGAAGCCTGCTGGGTTTCTCCCATCCTCTTTTTCCCTGGGTAGGGGGTGGTGGTGAAATTCCTCCGATGGGATCTTTTTTGGCACCAAGATTCTCTGGCCTGGGGGATGGAGTGATGCCTTCTTATCTGAATTGGGAACATGTTAGCTTGGGCAACCTGAAATTTTCTCGAATGTTAGAAAAAAAAAAAATCTCCGAGACTTTAGTATAATCCAAAGAAATAACATCATCACCTAAAGTAGCTCCATTTTAGTTTTTCAAGGTCAAGTGCTAGACAGAAAAATTTGTTTAAGGATAGGTATTTCATTAATCAGTTTGAGTCTCCACAAATGAAAAATAACAATAATAGATACAGGAAGCAAGAAAATGAAATGAGGAACTGAGACAGATCAGTGTACCTTTTTGCCGAAGAATAAAGAGAGAGTTTTTATTGTAAGACCTTTAAGACATCTCAAAGCATTGACAATTTTCCTTCCTTGTTAGTTTATCCCTTATGTTTCTTTGTAGTTATTAGTTAACTGAAAACCTCAGAAACTCTCAAAGAGCCCACGAGTTTTTTTTTTTAATTATTTTTTTAATGTTTATTTATTTTTGAGACAGAGAGAGACAGAGCATGAACGGGGGAGGGGCAGAGAGAGAGGGAGACACAGAATGGGAAGCAGGCTCCAGGCTCTGAGCAATCAGCCCAGAGCCCGACGTGGGGCTTGAACTCGACGTGGGGCTTGAACTCGAGGACCGTGAGATCGTGACCTGAGTTGAAGTCGGACGCTTACCCGACTGAGCCACCCAGGCGCCCCATACAGCCCATGAGTTTTCACAAGGAATAATAAAATACAGAGAAGTAGACAGCCTGTAAGCAAACACATTTTTATTGAATATTTACTATTTTTCTGGTGCTGGGGCAACAGTGGGGCACCTAAGAGTCCCTGATTTAAACCATAACTCTGGGGTGCCTGACTAGCTCAGTCTCTAGAGTGTACAATTCTTGATCTTGAGGTCATGAATTCAAGCCCCATGTTGGGCAGAGAGCTTACTTAAAAACAAAAAACAAAAAACTGTAACTCTTACCTGTTAATGAAATGGACATTGAAAACATACATAAGCCTATAAATAGATTAATTAAACAAATATAAGCAAGCTCTGAGATAGCAAAGTCTTCCTTCTTAAGGTTGATCACAGAGAAGACAATATATTTAGGGTTGAAGAGAGTTATTATTAAACGGTTAGAGTCATGCTGGCAGATTTGAATCTTAAAACACATGAGATGGAATAAATGCGGGAGAACAGGGGTAAGGTGATCTGTGAGAGGGTTGTGTTCTGGTGGTTTATAAAAATATGAAACTTTCTGGACTAACATATACTGAGGTGTAACAGAAATAAACCTCTTCTTCTTTTCCCATGATTCATCGAAGTTCTGCAAAATGGAAATTTGACTTTTTCTTTTCTTTTAAAGTAGGCTCTAAGCCCAACATGGGCTCAAACTTGTGACCTTGAGATCAAGAGTTCCATGCTTCACCATCTGAGCCAGCCAGACACCCTTGACAAGGGTATTTTTATGACTCACTTGTGAAGTGCAATCCTATTGAAAGACGCTGCTTTGTCGCGCGTAATCAGACTTCTTGTTCTAATGTATAATTTTCATTTAGTTTGATCTCCATACTGAGTTCCAAATAAGTAGGTCCTGCTGTTTCACTTAGAGATCTTAAATAAGAATTTAAAACTTAACAAGTTGAAATAAGGCCCTAGATTTTATCAAAAAACTGCCTCTTCTAGAGCTCCCCTCTTGAGTAGATGGATTCAACATAAACCCAGGTGCTCAAAATTATAAATCTAAGAATCAGTTCTCAGTAACTTTCCTCTTTTTACCCTCTGTTTTGTGCTGGTCTCAGCCTATCAATAGTGGTGCTATCAGCTAGACATGCCTGGGGAGTTCACAAGGACCCATGGCAAGTCCCCACAGACATCTCTCTCCCCTTTTGGAATCAATGTTGTCCGGACCAGCCTTTGTGGTTCTTTTTATGATTGCAAGATGCCCCCAGCAATGACCATCAGGAAACTTAAAAAAAAAAAAAAGGTTTATTAGTTCAAGTCCCGGCATGCCTGGGGCCACACATGGAGGTCAGAGGAAGAGACAAAGAGAGGCTGCATAAGCCTAGGGTTCTGCTTTTATTGGGGGTGAGGGTGGGGAGGTTTTAGGGTTTTGTGAGTTAATCTCTTTACTGATGAATTTAAAACTGAAGAGTGGTATTTGAAGTGTAGAAGGGGAAAAACAAGCAGCCAAATTGTCAGTTATCTAAGTCAACCAAAGGTCTCTAAAGCAAAGGAAACGTGGTGGTGGTTGGTGGGGGAGGGGCGCTTGCAGTATTGGAGGAGGTCATCAAGATGTGACCACTGATTGCCCTGGGAACTGGACCTCAGTCCTTCTCCTGTCCTTGGAGCATATGTTCTGCCTCTTATTCTGCATTTGGGGTCATTTTAAGGATGTAGTTCAGAGTGAGTAATGTGTTTTTGAGACCATCTGGACTGAATCCGTGATTGAACCCTGCTAAGGACTCTATACAAACTTTCAAAATCTGGGGGGCAGATGTGGTGATTTACTAGTAGCCAGCCTAGACAAGCCTCATTTGTAAGTTCTCTGGCTTCTTGAAACCGCCCCCTACCAGTCTGGAGTGGTCTGCTTCTTTCTTCAGTCTCTCCTTGCCCTCTGTGTATGAGGGTCAATCTCAGATTTCATCCAGGGAACTCCTGAGATTGTGGCCAAAAGAAGGCCTGCCTCTTTAGTTACGTTGTTGGCAAGGTGTTTGAGATAGCCATCTTTGAGGTGGATGGTTTTCGGTCAAAAGCTTAAGTCAGCCATTTGCATTACCATAAAAATAAATTGTCAGGTGCTTACACTACACCCTCTCGTCTATTATCAAATCCTATTTCTTAGAACTTTAAGATGATTATTAGTGACACCCCTCTACTCTCTGGGTTTTAGGGAAATTATGAAATAGACAAAGGAATCAGGAAGGGATCCGAATACCAGCTTTATCTCTGGTAAAGCTGTGCTGGAAAATGTGGATCGAATTTGCAGCTAAAAAGTGCTTCCTATTACTGTCTCAGCTTCAGGTCTGAAATGGAAATCTGTTTTGGGAGAGGGGTATAGGCTGGATGCAGAAAAAGTCCTCTTTTTCACCTTCCTGTAGAGAGCCCAGAGAGAAAAGGGACACTTGAATCCTGGTTTTTAATTAATTCTTCACAATGGAAATAATGAAAGCATCAAACCCCATCTCAAGAGTCTAGGGTACTGTGAGAAATGAAGAGACCCAGAAATGTATTGGAAGTATTGGTGGAAATTCTTCTTTAGGGATTGAGGACAAATACAGAGAAGAGAGAATGGTTTTTACTATGCTGTCTTCCTTGTTTTGTTTTGTTGTTGTTGTTGTTTTCTTAAATAATGTTTTAAAATGTTTATTTATTTTTGAGAAAGAGACAGAGCATGAGTGGTGGAGGGGCAGAGAGAGAGGGAGACGCAGAATCTAAAGCAGGCTCCAGGCTCTGTGCTGACAGCTCAGAGCTTGATGAGGGTCTCAAACTCATGAACCATGAGATCATGACCTGAGCCGAAGTTGGCAACTTAACTGACTGAGCCACCCAGGCACCTCTGCCTTCCTTGTTTGAATCAACTTTATTGAGGCATAACTTATATAATAAGATACACCTTAGTTCAGGCTGCTAAAACAAAGGACCAGGGACTGGTAGATTATAAACAACAGAACATATTTCCCCGCAATTCTGAAAGCTGGAAGTCTGAGATCAGGGTTCCAATGGTGCAGGCTGACTGCGTCTGAGGACCCAGACAGGGTCCCACAGGATCAGTCAAGAGGGTCCTTGGCTTTGTGTGGACTAGAAATCAAATGTGAGCTGAGAGAAAGTGAGAGCAAAGTTTATGGAAGACATAGAGTGTAGACACAGAACATCCAGGACCTTGGAAAGGAAAAAAGTGAGTCTTCTTATCTTAGTTTGGGGTCTGGGGTTTTTACGGAGGGTTGTGTTATGCTGCATGTGTCTTCTCAGGCATCCAGGAACAAAGACGAGTGTTTAGGTGTCCTTCAAAAGTCACTTATGCCCCAGACCCAGGGTGTTGGAGAACTTCGTGGCAACCCACCCAGTAACTTTTTAGATGTTACTTGTACCAGAAGACTCCAAAGAAATCATTAACTCCTTGATCTTTACAAGGAGGACATACATTGTCTGTTTCATAAGGCTGTGGAAGATCAAAGTGTAGATTCTAGCAAGAATAGAAGCTGGAAAAGGAGCAGCAAAAACCATTTTTCATGGTGTCCCTTTAGTTGTCCTGTCTCGCCAACATGGTCTGGTTCTGGTGAGAGCCCTCTTTCAGAGGGCAGACTGCTGTCTTCTCACTGTATCCACTCCTGGGGTCTCTTAGGAGGCCACTAATCCCATTCAAGAGGGCTCCTCTCTTATGGCCTAATCAACTCCCAAAAGTTCTGCCTCCTAATACCATCACATTGGTGTTAAGATTTCACCATATGGGGGGGGGGGGGCGGCCCGCACACCAATTTTAAACGTACATTTCAATGACTTTTGACAAATTTTTACACCCTTATAAATTCTAACACAGTCACGATAAAACATTTGCATTACACCAAAATTCTCTTAAGCTGCTTCTTGGCCAATTCTACTCTCAACCCCAGCCTCAAGAGACCACGGATCTGTTGTGAATATAAATTAGATTTTTCTTTCCTGGATTGTCATGTAAACAAAATTATACAGTGTGTATTCTTTTGTCTATGGCTTCTTTCACTTAGCATGCTGTTTTTGAGATTCATCCATATTATTGTGCCTATCAGTGTTTAATTCCTTTTTATTTATTTTATTTTTTTTCAATTTTATTTTTTTAACTTACATCCAAATTAGTTAGCATATAGTGCAATAATGATTTCAGGAGTAGATTCCTCAATGCCCCTTACCCATTTAGCCTATCCCCCCTCCCACAACCCCTCCTGTAACCCTCAGTTTGTTCTTCATATTTAAGAGTCTCTTATATTTTGTCCCCCTCCCTGTTTTTATATTATTTTTGCTTCTCTTCCCTTATGGTCATCTGTTCTGTGTCTTAAAGTCCTCATATGAGTGAAGTCATATGATTTTTGTCTTTCTCTGACTAATTTTGCTTAGCATAATACCCTCTAGTTCCATCCACATAGTTGCGAATGGCAAGATTTCATCCTTTTTGATTGCCGAGTAATACTCCATTGTATGTATATATACCACATCTTCTTTATCCATTCATCCATCGATGGACACTTGGATTCTTTCCATACTTTGGCTATTGTCGATAGTGCTGCTATAAACATCGGGGTGCATGTGCCCCTTCGAAGCAGCACACCTGTATCCCTTGGATAAATGCCTAGCAGTGCAATTGCTGGGTCATAGGGTAGTTCTATTTTTAGTTTTTTGAGGAACCTCCATACTGTTTTCCAGAGTGGCTGCACTAGCTTGCATTCTCAACAGCAAGTTTAATTCCTTTTTATTGATGACTAGTATTCCACCATACAAATGTAACACAAATTGTTTATCCATTTTCCTGTTGATGAACATTTTGGTTGTTTCAAGAATTTAGCTATTATGAATATATTTGCTATGAATATTTATGTGCAAGTCTTTTTGTGAGCATATGTTTTCATTTATCTTGAGTAAATTCTTAGAAGTGAAATTGAAGATGTCTACGTAAATCTTTTGAAACCTGCCATATTTCTGATGAGAAGTCTCTGGTATTTCTTTACTTTGTTCCTTTGTACATAATGTATTTTCTTTCTTTCTCTGCTTTTAAGATTTTCTTACTACTGCTTTTTTTTTTTTTAAGTAATTTGGTTACACTGTACCTTGAATTTGTGTGTGTGTGTGTGTGTGTGTGTGTGTGTGTCCTGCTTGGGGTTCATTAAGCTTTTTGCATCTATGTGTTTATAGTTTTCAGCTACTTTGGAAAATTTTTAATTATATTTTCACTCAAATAGTTTTCTTGATCCCTTTTCTGGGACTCCAAATATATGTATCAAACTACTTGATATTATGCCACAGGTCTCTGACATGTTCATTTTTTCAGTCTTTTTTTTCTCTGAAAAAAATTGGATAAGTTCTATTGCTGTGTCTTCAAATTCACTTAACTATTCTTCTTCAGTGTCTAATTTTGTATTAATTCCATCCAATGAAAATTTTATTTCAGATATTTCATTTTTTTTAATCTCTAGAATTTCCATGTTTTTAAAAAATGTCTTCCAATTCTCTCAGAATGATCATGTTTTCCTTAGGACACTTTTGTCTGATATCTGTTAAATGTTTTCTACTTCATCCTTTCTCCTCTACTTAAGATTTATGTGTAGAAAATAAACACATTATTAGTCTGATAGAGTTTCCTTTGGATAACAACTGTATACCTTCCCTTTAATGAAAATGGGATTCCACCAGGTAGGTTTTTTTTCCCATGAGTCATGAGTCCTCCCTTCCTCTCAGGGATGACACACCCAATGTTGTCTCTCCTCGTGCTCCATTAGCATAAATTATCCTTCTGTACATTTTTTTCCTTGGAGTTATGGGTCTCAAACTTACCTTGCCCTTTGGAATCTCAGGAGATTTAAACAATTCTGAGGTCCAATACTCATTCCAGGCCAATTAAATCAGAATCTATGGGAGTGGCACCCAAACACTGATACTGTTTTAAAGCTGCTCACTTATTTCCAATATGAAACTCATACTTATTCCCTCAGGACACGTGCAATGTCTCCACACCCTTGAAATATATATAGCCTTTGAAATTTCCCCTTGTAATGTTAGAAACATTCTATGCTTCTCTTTTCAACTTTGGTAGGGCATTTCCATATCTATCCATTCACATTTTTTATGTGTATTTCCATTGATTTTAACATCTTTATTTGCCTAAGAATTTTTCTATTTAATCTATTTAAAAAACATGTTAGCAAATAGTTACTCCAAAGAGAGTTTGTTGTTTTGAAATCTCTATCTATAGTTATTTCTTCCTGTTTATTCTATTTTTAAAAAAATGTTTGTTTATTGAGAGAGAGAAAGAGAGAGAACGTGTTAGCAGGGGAGGGCCAGAGAGAAGGAGAAAGAGAATCCCAAACAGTCTTTGCACTGTTAGTGAAGAGCCTGACAGGGGGCTTAATCTCATGAACCATGAGATCATGACCTAACCTGAAGTCAAGAGTCATTGCTTAACTGACTCAGCTGCCCAGCTGCCCCATGTTTAACCTATTTTTTATTTATTTAAAAATTAGTTTTATTTTATTTATTTTAGAGAGAGAGAGAGAGGGCACGAGCAGGAGCGAGGGGCAGAGGGAGAAAGAGACAGAATCTTAAGCAGGCTCCAGACTCAGCACAGAGCCCGACTCGGGGCTCAATCCCCCAACCCTGGGATTGTGACATGAGCCCAAATCAAGAGGCAGACGCTCAACCAACTGAGCCACCCAGGTGCTCCTATTCTATTTTTTAAATTTAATTTTTTATTTTCTTGATGAGTCTTGCTGAAATTTGGATATCTTTTTAGTCTTTTGGATAAGTAACCTTTTAGTTTTGTTAATTTATCTATTTTTTAATTTCCATTTTATGGGCTTCTACCTTTATCTTTAGTATTTTTCTTTCCTTTTCCCTCCCACTCTCCCTCCTTATTTCCTTCCTGATTTCCTTTTTTCCCTCTTTCCCTCCTTCCTTCCTTTTTTCCAATTGCTAAAGAGAATGGTTTACTCCTTTGAGTTTCTTGATGAATATATTTAAAGCAAATTATCCAGTGTAAAGCTAATTAGAGTCAAAGCCGTCCAATTAGTGGCTGTTTAGTGCCAGATTTTTTCTTTACTTCATCTTAGCCAAAAGGCCGAGAAGTGATAGTGCCAGATTGTTTTCTTAATCATTATGTTTTTTTTAAGTTTATATACTTATTTTGAGAGAGAGAGAGAGAGAGAGAGAGAGAGAGAGAATTCCAAGCAAGCTCCACACCATCAGCCTCATAGCCTGATGTGGGACCCATACTCACAAACCACGAGATCATGACCTGAGCCAAAATCAAGAATTGGATGCTTACCCAACTGAGCCACCCAGACACCCCAATCATTACGTTATGAATTTCTCTTAATGAGCACTTTAAGTACTTTAACAATTTTCCTGTACGTGCATTTTGGCTTTCTCTGATAAATTTTGAGATGCAATTTAGGTGTGTTTCCCCCCCCCCAAAAAAAAACCACCAAATTTTAATTGTGGCAAAATACATATATAGAATTTAGTCACCTTAACAATTTTCTTTCTTTTTTTTTAATTTTTTTTTCAACCTTTTTATTTATTTTTGGGACAGAGAGAGACAGAGCATGAACGGGGGAGGGGCAGAGAGAGAGGGAGACACAGAATCGGAAGCAGGCTCCAGGCTCCGAGCCATCAGCCCAGAGCCCGACGCAGGGCTCGAACTCATGGACCGTGAGATCGTGACCTGAGCTGAAGTCGGACGCTCAACCGACTGAGCCACCCAAGCGCCCCTCGTTTAGTTATTTTAGAGAGAGAGAGAGAGCAGGAGACGGGCAGAGAGAGAGGGAGACAGAGGCTCCAAAGCAGGCTCCATTCTGAGCCAAAATCAGACACTTAATTGACTGGGCCACCCAGTTGCCCCAACCTCATTCTTTTGCATGTGGATATCCAGTTTTCCAACATCAGTAGTTGAAAAAAAATTTTTTTTCCATTGAATGCTTTTGGCACCATTGTTGAAAATCCTCTGACTATATATACAAGGACTTATTATTGGGTACTTTCAAAAATAGTTTGAAATTCTCTTACAAAGTTACACAGAATCCAGTAACTATATACTCCAAGCTATATGCTCAAATAAGTTGAAAACTTATGTGAAGACAAAAACCTGCACATAACTGTCCATAGTAGTTTTGTTCATACTCACCCAGAACTAAAAGCAGCCAAGACAACCCCTCAGTACGCAATTGGATAAATGAACTATGGTACAGCCAGACAATGGAATATTATTTAGAGCTGAAAAGAAATGAGCTATCAAGTTACTAGCGGGCGTGGAGAAAACGTAAAGTCATATTACTAAGTCAAAGAAGCCAATCATAAAAGACAGTGTACCTAAAAGACAATGCACTGACTTTGTATAGTGATTCCAACTATATGACATTCTGCAAAAAGCAAAACTTTGAAGGGAGTAAATAGATCAGTGGTTGTCATGGTTTCAGAGGGGTGGGAGGGATGAGTAAATGGAGCATTGAAGGGCAGTGAAACTATTATGTCTATTCTTGGTTGATACACATCATTATGCCTTTGTCAAAACATTATAGTGTAACACAAAGCGTGAACCCTAATATCAACTATGGGCATTGATTGATAATAGTACGTCAATGTTGATTCATTGATTTTAATAAATGTACCACACTAGTGCGAAATGTTCATGGTGGGGAAGGCTGTGTGTGTTTCCAGAGGGAATATGTGGTAACTCTGTATTTTCACTCAATGTAGCTGTGAAACTAAAACTATTTAAAAAATAATGTCTGTTGAGTTATTAAAAAAAAGATTAGAGAAGTAAAAAAAAGAGTGAATTCTTTGCGTGCGTGAATAAGAATGGCTTAACTGATTAATTGGATTGTTGAGATATGTGATCCCTCTGCTTACTTTTAGTGTGTTTAATGTGCCAGTTCAGAAAAATGTGCTAATACCTCTAGCTATAAATTTTGATTTACCCATTTCCCCCTCTACATCTGTCAGTTGTTCTTTCATATATTTTTAATCTCTCTCCACTATTATGATTAAATCTTCTTTTATCGTTCCTTTTAACAATATGTAATATTCTTCTTCACTTATATTATTTTGCATTGAATTCTATTTTATTAGAACTTCAAATTGATACTCAAGCTTTCTTTTAGTTCATATTGCTTGAATCTTTTTTTCTTTGCTTCGTTTTATAGATTTCAATTCTTTTTTTTGGGACAGAGAGAGACAGAGCATGAACGGGGGAGGGGCAGAGAGAGAGGGAGACACAGAATCGGAAACAGGCTCCAGGCTCCGAGCCATCAGCCCAGAGCCTGACGTGGGGCTCGAACTCACGGACCGTGAGATCGTGACCTGGCTGAAGTCGGACGCTTAACCGACTGCGCCACCCAGGCGCCCCCTTTGTTTCGTTTTTGATGTCATTTCATTGTTTCAAATTTTTTGATTTTTCTGCTTGTTTCCTGTATGTCTCTTGTAGACAACAACCTTTGATCCAACTAGGTTTCTTTTTTGTTTTGTTTTGTTTTGTTTTGTTTTTTGGTCTCTTTTTTTTAAATAGTAAGTTTAACCCATTCCTATTTATTGTGATTATTTTATACACATCACTGTCATCTTATTTCATATTTTCAGCGTACTCTGTTTCCATTTTATTTCTTTTTAACAATTGCTTCCTGCTTTTCATTAGATTAATCAAACTGTTTTCTTATTTTAAAAAGTTACTTGTATTTTTGTCTTATGGTGGTGGGTACTCTTAATCTCAGATTCATACTTGTGATTATTGTGTTTACTAATTTGTATTTATTTATTTATTTATTTATTTATTTATTTTTGAGACAGAGAGAGACAGAGCATGAACAGGGGAGGGGCAGAGAGAGAGGGAGACACAGAATCGGAAGCAGGCTCCAGGCTCCGAGCCATCAGCCCAGAGCCCGAGGCGGGGCTCGAACTCACAGACCGTGAGATCGTGACCTGAGTTGAAGTCCGAAGCTTAACCGACTGACCCACCCAGGCGCCCCTGTGTTTACTAATTTCTTAGACATTGTATTGGGATAGACTGTATTATACTGTGAAAAACAGTTATACCAAAACCAAACATGTTTCTTTCTCATGCTGCATATCAATTTCTAGTTGGCTGGGCTCTACCTGACACATGGAGCAGCCACAACGTGGAAAAATGGCAATGACCCTGGAGGAAAGAGCGCTCTGGAGGGTCTCTCATCAGTAGTACATACCTTGACCCAAAAGTGACACATGTCACGTATTACTGGCCAAATGAGCCACAAAGCTCTACTTCTCTTCAGTGACTAAAAAGGAAAATCGTCCCGTATGATCAGAAGACAGTAAACCTAGAATATTTGACAAGCATAAGTAATAACTAACACGCTTCTCAGTGTCTATCTCTACTTCTCCTAAAAGAGACAAGCAATGTTAGCACATTCTTTTTTATCTTTTTTTTTTTTTTATGTTTATTTTTAACATAAAAGAGAGATGGAGTGTGAGCGGGGCAGGAGCAGAGAAAGAGGGACGCACAGAATCCAAAGCAGGCTCCAGGCTCCTTACCTGTCAGCACAGAGCGGTAGGAAACAGGGTTCCAACCAAACCCGGAGATCCTGACGCTTAACTGACTGTCCACTCAGGTGCCCTTTGGTTAGCACGTTCTTAGTTGCTTTTTTGTTTTTTTTGTTTTTTTGTTTTTGCTTTTTACCTCTCTGTGCTCCATGTTGCTATGGTCTGGAATTAACTTTAGACTGTTAACAGAAATTCTTTTAAGAATTTCTTTGGGGGGCGCCTGGGTGGCTCAGTCGGTTGAGCGTCCGGCTTCGGCTTAGGTCATGATCTCACAGTCTGTGAGTTCAAGCCCCGCGTTGGGCTGTGGGCTGACAGCTCAGAGCCTGGAGCCTGCTTCTGATTCTGTGTCTCCCTCTCTCTCTGCCCCTCCCCTGCTCATGCTCTGTCTCTCTCTGTCCCAAAAATAAATAAAACGTTGAAAAAAAAATTAAAAAAAAAAAAAGAATTTCTTTGGTCTTAGGTTTTTCAAGACAACAATGAACTGCACTAAAGGCCTTGGGTCATTTTATAGAACAATAAATTTTATTAAAATGTTTGATTCTCCTCTCTCCTATCTCCGGCAGCACTTGGCTGTATTTGTTCATATGTTTAAGGACCTCTTTGTATTTTCAGTGATAGATTTCTTGGGGTAGAATATTCTTATAATGTTCTTGTATGTAAAAGACCGTTTGGCTGGATATAAATGTTAGATTCCAAGTACTTTTTTAATAGGTAAAAAAAAATATTATTCCACTGTCTTCTTTCACCCAGTGTTACTATTGAGAAAGATAAGGTAAATCAGATTTTTCTTTCTTTGTAGGAGATTTGTTCTTTTTCTCTGGACTCTTTTTAAAAAAAATTTTTTTTTAATATTTATTTATTTTCGAGAGACAGAGTGAGACAAAGTGAGACTGGGGGAGGGGCAGAGAGAGAGGGAGACACAGGATTGGAAACAGGCTCCAGGCTCTGAGCTGTTAGCACAGAGCCTGACACGGGGCTTGAACCCACAGACCGTGAGATCATGACCTGAGTTAAAGTCGGACGCTCAACCGACTGAGCCACCCAGGCACCCCTCTCTGGACTCTTTTAAGATACTCCTTCTACCTTTGGTATTCTTAAGTTATGGTAATTTGTCTTAACATGTAATTTTATCTCTAGCTTTTGTTATGCTCTGAATCCTTTCAATAGCCAAAATTCTGTTCAAAATGATTCATCTTGTGACTTATTTTTCTTTTCATTAGTAAGAACTTCATTAACCAGAAGCTACATAACTCCATTACAGTTTTTCTCTTTTTGTGATGCTGGTGGCCACTGGTGGGGTATTTGATGACTAGATTCATTAATTCACTGGGTCCCAAAATGCTGATATTGTGATTGTATAATTTCCTTGTCATTTACCTGCTGGGATACTTTTAATAAGAGATTCTTCCTCTCAACTATTGTACCAGTAACATTTCATCTAAGAAACACAGGTTATATACTTGATTCTTTCAATTTACTTACCGATTATCAAACATTAGTGCATTTGTTCTCTGTAACTCTGGTAAGGTCGTTCAATTAATTCTTTTTTTTTTTTAAATTTGTTTAAATGTTTATTTATTTCTGAGACAGAGAGAGACAGAGCATGAGAGGGGGAGGGGCAGAGAGAGAGAGAGAGGGAGACACAGAATCCGAAGCAGGCTCCAGGCTCTGAGCTGTCAGCACAGAGCCCGACGCGGGGCTCAAACTCGCAAACTGTGAGATCATGACCTGAGCCGAAGTCGGTCGCTCAACTGACTGAGCCACCCAGGCGCGCCTCAATTAATTCTTATAATGCCATTATAAACTCATGGATTTAAACATTGGATGGGGGGCAATACATTGGAATTCTTCTTTTTTATTATTTTTTTGATTTATTAAAGATCAAATAATATTACTTTTGACCAGAGAAAGACTCTTCAAGTTGACTTCTGAGTATTTCAGACACAATCTTGGAAGTCTTTGATAACTTCCTTGCATTTTGGAGTGATTTGAGGTTCATTCCAGATTCCTTCCCCCAGACATGAAGTCATCTGTTTTTATGAGAAACTTGGCTTTCTCTTAGTGGAAAATAGCATTTCAAGACTACAGTCACCATGTTAAGGATGGTCATTGCTCAGCTGGAAGAAGCTGATTTAAAATTTTTTGATTTTTAAAAATTAATATGTTATGGATATATACTTAAAAAAATTAAAAAAAATTTTTTTCCAACGTTTATTTATTTTTGGGACACAGAGAGACAGAGCATGAACGGGGGAGGGGCAGAGAGAGAGGGAGACACAGAATTGGAAACAGGCTCCAGGCTCTGAGCCATCAGCCCAGAGCCTGACGCGGGGCTCGAACTCACGGACCGCGAGATCGTGACCTGGCTGAAGTCGGACGCTTAACCGACTGCGCCACCCAGGCGCCCCTACTTAAAAAAAATTTAAATGGTAAGTCTTTTTTATTACATGTCATTGCTAATAAATAATATGTGCTTACTAAATACAGACACAAGCCAAATCCCTACCGGATACAAGAAACACTTTCTTTCCCTTTGTTGAGAGACACCTTCACTGACGCCATGAAACCTCGATAATATTACTATCTTATGTTGTCACCCTTAGGCAGTTCTCTCCATTACCTGAAGGCTTCTAAAAGTAATTCTAGGAGAGAGAAAAGTAATTTGAAGAGAAAAGAGAATCTGTTTAGGGAGTAATAAAAACAAACAGAAAACTTTCAGTGAGGATCAATACTTTATTTATTTATTATTTATTTATTTATTCGGGGAGTGATAAAAACAGAAAACTGTCAGTGAGGATCAATGCTACATTTGACTTTCTTAAAAACAATCTTACCCTACAGCTAAGATATGAGGTCATACTCTTTGGCTTACTAAAATATTACAGCTTAAAAACAATTATCCTAAGAAACTGAATCCTTAATCGCTGAAGAAGGTCAAGGAAGAAACCCTGTGTCGGTCTCAGAGCATGGCAGGAGGAAATGAGCAAATGTGGATACCCACCCGCAACGCAGCGCCGAGGACTTCGACTTCACTCTTGCCCTACTTCTCTCGCCTGGCTTTCTCGACTCTCTTACCCTTGTTCAAGTTCAACAACCAGTTGCCACTATTTGAGATACAGCCAAAATTGAGATTCATCCTGGTTTGTTGGTGTTCTAGGCATCGCCATAATATGTGTGGTGCTTCAGTATGTCGGGTGGGCCAGCAGGTCGGCACTAATGGGGTCAGCGGAGGCTCCGACCAGGAAGTCATGTATTTCCAGCCACCTGCCACCAGTCGCGAGCAGGCTGCGGTACACGCCCTGTTTTTCCCTAGGAGCGTCAGACTCTTTGGGATGCCTGAGTGGCTTAGTGGTTAAATGTGTGACTTTGACTCAGGTCCATGATCTTAGTTCGTGGGTTCGAGCCCCACATCAGGCTCTGTGCTGACAGCTCAGAGCCTGGAGTCTGTGTCTCCCCCTCTCTCTGCCCCTCCCCCATTTGTTCTCTCTCTCTCTCTCTCTCTCTCTCTCTCTCTCTCTCTCTGCCAGACTCTTTCGGCACAAACCTGGCCCTCTTTTGCCAGTTGCCTTCCCTTTCCAGGAAGCTCAGGTAGCGCTGCTCAAGGGCTGCAACTATCTCTTTTCTTGCACAATCTGAACCAGTTCCTCTTTCAGAAGCTTCTCTTCTTCTATCAGCTTGCCCCCCCCCCCCCCCCCACCCCCCCGCCCCGAGGATGCAGGCTTCTTATTAACTTGTCGTTCTCCTTCTGCTCCTCTTCAAGTTCCACAAACCAGTGAGCGACTGCATGCCTGCTTTCTGAGATCACGGCGTTGTACTTGGCTTCAAGATCCCGATGGAAAGCGGTCATTCACTGACGGTATCCTTCTCTCTCTTTTTCTCTTTTTGGGATTACCTGGACCAAATCCAATGAAAAGCAGCCAATCACAGCATTGGAACCAACAGGGCGTGATTTCATCTGCTTCCATTGCCTCCATCAGCCCTGAAATTAGGCCAGATATTCCAGTCTGGGGGGTCATTTAAGTTATTCATGGAGATGAACCCTCAGGCCGGAGCACCTGCCCTGGGTCCCTTTGCACCACTGTCCATGGAGTCCTGGATACATACTTTTAACTCAAATTCAGGACTGACCCTGCACTTTAAAATTGTGATGCAAATGTATTTTATTAGCATAACCATATTAATCCTTTCTTCACACCTTTGTCGCTTACACTAAACTTATCCAACAATAGTTGTGCTTAAATTGTTTTCGGAAAGCGATTTGTTATTCATCCGTGTGACTGATTTTCTGGGACTCTGTGCAAAGAGGCTATCGGCAAATGTAGGACCAAATACTTTTTTTTTCTGGAGCATTTAAAAATACTTTATTTTTAGTTCCATAGTCTCTTTCCTCAAAAAAATTAGTTTGTTAATTAATTAATTATTTAGAGAGAGCACAAGCAGGGGAGGGGCAGAGAGGGAGAGGAAGAGAGAGAATCCCAAGCAGGCTCCGCACTATCAGTGCAGAACCCGATGTGGGGCTCAGAACCACCAACGGTGAGATCACGACCTGAGCTGAAATCAAGAGTCAGACGCCCAACTGACTGAGCCACCCAAGCACCCCCAAAATTTACTTAATACTGTAAAATTAAGGTTATTAAGTAATTTAATTAAATTGGGATGTTCCTAGCATTCTATATAGTCCTCTGTTCTTGTTGCCATATGCAGCCATTCAACTTGGGGCCAGTAAAAACCAAATTGGAGGCGTGGTCTCCAGGTGACCCATACTAGTGAAGTCTCCTTTATTCCCTGGGGAATGAATCGTTTCGGTTCCTATCTCCCATCTCTGTGCTGAAATTCACAGACTGTGTCAAGTTGAAGAGAGTTGATAGAGTTGATACAGTAAACTGTGGCAAAGACGCTGGTGGTGCTTGGTGTTAAGTTTTTTGGGTCTTATTTCTGTGAAAAGCTGTGAAAATGGGATCTTTCTTGCCTCCAGAGTCAATATAATAGATATTAGATACCCGAGTGAGTGTGACACTGAACCCTTAATGAGTGTTACGAAAATGCTAAGATCTTCACATGCATTATTTCATTTGAGTCACTTCTGTATGAAATAGGTATCGTCGTAAGTACATTTTACTATTAAGAAAAAAAAATAATGCCAAAGTGTTGATGTCTTGCCCAATAGGTCCAGCAAATTCCTGTCCATCTTCAGGCCTTAGCTCGAACACCAGTCTCCATAATTTTATGATGACTGCTATCTTAGACAGGTGCTAATCTGCTATCCTCTTTTATAGGAGGAAATAGAAGAGAAATGGTGTGAACTATGGAGTTAGCATATAAAAGTCCTGGAAACACTCCCTGGGGATGCTGAACAATCACATCTAGAAAATTGTTTTCATAATTATTACAGTAAAAGAAAGGAGAGGCTTAGACTTCAATCTGTTATGTGGACGGGGGCTGAGGGTTTTAAATAAATCAAGATGATGAGAACTCATCAAGATGATTAGATGATTACGCGATTCTTTTAAGGCAGTGTGGTTTCTCTGAGTCATGCGTTTTCTTACTACAAGTGACGTTCAGAGTTGTGGAGAGTCTCTTGTTAATATCATTTGTTTTCTGAGAATACAGAAGATGGCCAAAAGTAGAATACGGCTTCAGTTCCCCACATGGTCAATCTGGAATATAATGAACAGTGGTACATTTCACTTCAAAGAAATCAGATCACATGTGGGTGGGAGGAAGTGAACACGTTTTAAAGATAGCTTTTTGCCTGCCTGTCTGCAATATAAATGATCTAGTTGTCATGGTCCCCGTGCAATTTTAACTTAATTACTAAGATGATTGCTTGACTCTTCTTTGTGAATTTCCTGACCAATTCAGAACGGGCTAGGTTGGTTCTTTTTTTTTTTTTTTTTTTTTTCTTTTTTTTTTAGGTTGGTTCTTGAAACACTGCAACCATCAGTGGAGTTCAGAGCTGAGCTCACCAGGGTATCAGTGAGTTCTCACTGCTTGGGAAACTGATGGCCTAACCTGGGCCTTATGACCAAAACTTTGGTGGTTTGTTGAAGGCAGCTCTAAAGGATGCAGTTATCACCAGGTGTACCAAGAAAAAAGTGTTCACCATTCAAATTAATTTCAGAATGGTGTCTTATTCAACCTTAAGAGGAATGTATGTAAGAATCTCAGGACTCTTCTTTATGGGACCACCTCCATCGTGAATCTTCAGAGTGGGGTAATTGTAGGATATGCAGGGTTTTTCCAACTAATTTTTGGTGGTACTTCTTTGTATTCATTTATTTATTTTATTTTTTAACTTGCATCCGCGTTCTTTAGCATGTAGTGCAATAATGATTTCAGGAATAGAATCCAGTGATTCATCCCCTACGTATAACACCCAGTGTTCATCCCAACAAGTGTCTTCCTTAATGCCCTTGTTCATTTAGCCCATCCCTCCCCCCACAACCCCTCCAGCAACCCTCACTTTGTTCTCTATATTTAGGAGTCTCTTATGTCTTGCCCACCTCCCTGTTTTTCTTTTTGCTTCCTTTCCCTTATGTTCATCTGTTTTGTATCTTAAATTCCACATATGAGTGAAGTGATATGATATTTGTGTTTCTCTGACTAATTTCACTTAGCATAATACCCTCCAGTTCCATCCACGTAGTTGCAAATGGCAAGACTTCATTCTTTTTGATTACTGAGTAATACTCCATTGTGTGTGTGTGTGTGTATATATATATATATATATATATACACCACATCTTCCTTATCCACTCACCTGTCAATGGACATTTGGGCTTTTTCCATACTTTGGCAATTGTCCGTAGTGCTGTTATAAACATTGGGGTGCATGTGCCCCTTCGAAACAGCACACCGGTATCCTTTGGATAAATTAATTTTTGGTGGTACTTCTAAGTAACTGCCACAATAGTATTTTGTGATCTGTTCGGCAAATACTCACGTAGGCTGCAGCGCTTGGACGCTCAAGCTTGTATGGCAATACAGAATTTAATG
Organism: Herpailurus yagouaroundi; assembly: GCF_014898765.1. Lineage (NCBI taxonomy): Eukaryota > Metazoa > Chordata > Mammalia > Carnivora > Felidae > Herpailurus > Herpailurus yagouaroundi. The sequence goes on from NW_024412572.1 coordinate 1,007,509, forward strand.
TGTAATTCAGAAAACAAACAAGCGTTGTTGATACGAACTATGTCTAGCCCGTGCCTCATCTAATGCTCATTCAGAAAACCTATGTTGCATGTTATGTGAACGTTTTCTCCTGGGGGGTATAAAGTAGCCAAAAATCAGAGTTCCTGTTCTCGTACATATTATATTTGAATGGGATGAAACAGTAATTAAACAAATAAATACATCCTGTATCATATGATAAGTGCTTTGGAGAAACATAAAAACGGGATGAAGAAATAGAGGGTAATGGAGGGATACTGATTTACATAGGAGCTTACTTAGGAAGCCTCTCTGTTAAAGTGACATTTGAGCGGCACCTTCAAGGAAGAAAAAAACTGAGCCAGGCAGACATCCGAGGGGAGGGTCCAGGCTAAGTCATGTTGAAAACAAAGACTCTAAATCTTGAGGATTGCTTCAAATAAAAGGCCACTGTGAGTGGATGTGTTTGCAGGGAGAAGGTCCCTGAGGTAGAGGGGCCAAATCATGTGATACTTTGTAGGCCATGATGAGGAGTTTTAAACGTTATTCTTGGTGAGATAGAAAGCCATTGAAGGCTTTTGACTTGAGGAATGACAAGATTTCAATTTACCGTTAATTTTTTTTTTTTTTTAATTTTCTGGATATGAAGAGACCTGCAGCATAAGACTATTTCAGACAGGACACCAAGAGCTCATTTTTGGACATTGTAAATACGAATTGCCTATGAAGTTTTCAAGTACAGGTATCAGGACTTAATTCTATAAAGTTGAGGCAATGCTCTGCCTTGCAAAAATAAGAACTCAATCTGTATTTCTGGAATGGATAAATAAGTAGATGAGTATTATTTCTCTTTATTTTTATTTTATTTATTTTATTATTTTTTAGATTTTTTTAATTTCTCCCTTTAAAATACTAAAACTTATTTAAAATCATCAGTGCACATGGCACTCCACTCAGGAGGAGAGAAGGTTTACATATACAAATTTTAGAATAAAATGTATAATAGGTTTTAAAAAAAATTTTTTTTAATGTTTATTTATTTTTGAGACAGAGAATGAATGGGGGAGGGTCAGCGAGAGAGCAAGATACAGAATCTGAAGCAGGCTCCAGGCTCTGAGCTGTTAGCACAGAGCCCATCGCAGGGCTTGAACTCATGGACCTCGAGATCATGACCTGAGCCGAAGTCGGACACTCAACCGACTGAGCCACCCAGGCGCCCCTAATAGTTTTTAACAATGACTCTGCTTCTGGATAGAGATTATGAAATACAGTGATTCCAAGCGGAATAGTTTTTATGTTGGATTAGGTGACCCTTGGTGGCAGTGACTATACAGTATAAATCTCTATACAGTGCCTGTCTTATAGCCAAAACCTAAAACTTTTTACTAAGTAAGTGAAATAAATATTTTCCCTAACTTGTGCTTTTGAATTTTTCAGAGAAACTTTTAGTATTCTCTAAAATAATCCCCGTTTTATTGGCTTTCTGTGCATGAATGAAGCAATTTTTAAAATTTTAAAAATTTATTTTATTTTTAAGAGTTTCTTTAGTTATTTTGAGAGCAAGAGAGGGCATAAGCAGGGGCAGAGAGAGAGGGAGAGAGAGAATTTCAAGCAGGGGGCTTGATCTCACCAGCTGTGAGATCATGACCTGATCCCAAGTCAAGAATCAGATGCTTAACTGACTGAGCCACCCGGCACCCTGAAGCAATTTTGTTTTTAAATGCAATTTTGGGGTTTTTTTGCCTTCTAAAATTGAGGTGTTTCTGTAATTTAGTTTGTACCTATGAGGTTTAAAAGGGGGAATATTCGGGATGCAAATCACTGATTTTATTCTTTGTTATCAAATACAAAACAGAATTTATAAGGAGAAAGGTGTAGCTTGATTAAACCAAGAATCCTTACTTATTTAAACATTTTAATTGTCTTTTGTGCAAAGTGATCCAATCGAAAGATTTTGAGGTATCTATAACATAATGCCAGGGTGGGTACATGTAGGAAACAATGTGTTTTATTAAGATTTTTCGGGGCGCCTGGGTGGCGCAGTCGGTTGAGCGTCCGACTTCAGCCAGGTCACGATCTCGCGGTTCGTGAGTTCGAGCCCCGCGTCAGGCTCTGGGCTGATGGCTCGGAGCCTGGAGCCTGTTTCCGATTCTGTGTCTCTCCTTCTCTCTGCCCCTCCCCCGTTCATGCTCTGTCTCTCTCTGTCCCAAAAATAAATAAAAACGTTGAAAAAAAAATTTAAAAAAAAAAAAAGATTTTTCTTTGTTTTCATATAATTTGGAGTTTATAGTTATAATGTACAGGGTTTTTTTTTTTAAATTGAATTATAAATTTAAAATTAGACCACTCTCCAGTAAAATCCAATAAAATAAAATTGCCACACATTAAAGAGATGTATGATACAATGTTTAATTACTCCCTAAAAGATTTTATGTTGGGGCACCTGGGTGGCTCAGTTGGTTGAGTGTCTAACTCTTGATTTCAACCCTGGTCATGATCCCAGGGTCGTGGGGTTGAGTCCCATGTCGGCTTCCACACTGGGCATCGAGCCTGCTTAAGATTCTCTCTGCCATTCCCTCTACTGATTGAACACTCATTCTCTCTCTCTCTTTAAAAGAAAAAAAAAAAGATTTTATGCTGCCTTTGTCCAACTGGCTAATAATACGGATGTGCAGGGGCTTAAGCTGAGCCTTTTCACTTATCTAATTAGGCTTGTCTTTTCTAGGACAGAATAGATTCAGAATACGTAAATATGACATATGTGTTTATTGAATAATAAAAATAATTTTCTGCCTTATCATTTTTATGTAGTTTTCTGCTCTATGAGTTTATATATTTTATAATCTCTATCTCCATGGCACTTGTGAAGTGGAAATGAAGTCAACCTGATTGCGAATAGGTATGGTAGCAGAGCCTTGGATGTGTTGAGGATGTTTTCCCAAAGCACTGTTTACTGTGACAATTACATCTCTGGACACAAATAAAAATTTTATTATTGTTACTATTAGTATTTTAAATGTTTATTTATTGGGGCGCCTGGGTGGCTCAGTCGGTTAAGCGTCCGACTTCGGCTCAGGTCATGATCTCGCGGTCTGTGAGTTTAAGTCCTGCGTCAGGCTCTGTGCTGATGGCTCAGAGCCTGAAGCCTGTTTCAGATTCTGTGTCTCCCTCTCTCTCTGACCCTCCCCCGTTCATGCTCTGTCTCTCTCTGTCTCAAAAATAAATAAATGTTAAAAACAAAATAAATAAATGTTGATTTATTTATTTTGGGGGTGGAGGGACGGAGAGAGGGAGAGAGAGAATCTCAAGCATGCTCTGCATTGTCAACATGGAGCCTGACGTGAGGCTTGAACCCATGAACTGTGAGATCACGACCCGGGCCCAAATCAAGAGTCTGACACTTAACTGACTGAGCCACCCAGGTGCCCCACAAATGCAAATTTTAATATTCCTTCATGCTCGGTTGCTTCTTGCTACTTTCGGCCCACCTAGCTGACCTTTTGGGATTTTGATACCTGACTCTGTCGTGGAAAGATTAACCTTTTCCAGTCCACTTTCTGGCATCTCAAAATTTTCTGACTAGTATACACTACAGTCAAGTAAATAAGCGAACCGTAAGCTGTGCATATTTTCTAAGACGATCTTTGGGCAATGGGAAACACGGAGGTGAGTTGGGATGTTCAGGGCTATCCTCCTTAGCTCTCTGCTGTCTCTTTTCTTTTCACATTTGTCCACCGAGAGCTTGGTAATCACGTTTGTGAATACCCAACTCTCTCTTCCTTTGTCTCTACTTGGTCTAGGCTGTACAATCCAAGTCTGTCTCAAGGATTCGGAGTATGAACTGTGGGACACACGGCCTGGTTTTAGGAATCAAACCTTGTTGACCGCAGAGCCCTAGGTTTAAGATCCAAATACGCTCGTGTCTGTGATCCCTCCAAGCTTTCTTGGTTCACACTTAGGGAAACGTGCTTGTTCATCTCCTTCTTGGATTCTGTGAAATGCATGAACAGCCATCTTATACACTTATTTTTCTCTGGGAGTTTTTAGTAGGATTCTTTCTATCATTGGCAAATGAAAAACCTTAACCTAATATACAGGTTATACAGACAATACAAAGTAGGAAAAGACCAATCTAGGAAGGATTAGAATGGAATATAAAAATATACAGTGGTTTGGGGGAATAGTTACAACCTGAAAATGGAAATTAAGTGTGTGCTACACTCTGAAAGAAATATAAGTGTAAGTGTCTACTGTCTGTTTCCAGTGGATTTCATCTTCCGGTGGTAGACCACAGCACTCATGGGAAGAAAAGTGGTTTTTACTGTTGGTCTAGGCGTATTCACTCATAACCACTTCTGGTTTACTCTGGCCTGTCTGACCTCCAAGAAGCACGCTGCCCCAGATTAGTGCTCTTTTTTTTTTTTTTTTAATTATTTATTTCCTGCTTTAAAAAAAAAAATTTTTTAATGTTTATTTATTACTGAGAGACAGAGAGAGACAGAGCATGAGCAGGGGGAGAGCAGACACAGAATCTGAAGCAGGCTCCAGGCACAGAGCCTGACGTGGGGCTCAAACTCACAAACCGCGAGATCATGACCTGAGCCGAAGTCAGACCCTTAACCGACTGAGCCACCCACGTGCCCCCAGATTAGTGCTCTTTACTTACTCCACCAAAGAGGAAGCTGCGGGTTCCCATTGAGTCATTGGATTGTTGCCGTTGTTTCCATCCTGTTTGCCCATGTTGGTTTCCTCATCATCATTGTTGGTGTACATCGTTCCTCTCTCTGCCTCTTGCGCACTCTTTTCTTCTCCTTCTTCTCCTCCTCCTCCTCCTCCTCTTTCTTCTTCTCCTCCTCCTCCTCCTTCTTTTTTTATGATTCCCCTGTTTGATTTTCATACTAAACATGTCCTGATTTCTTGTTAGTCCTTTTAAGAAAATTTTAGTGTTTATTTATTTTTGAGAGAGAGAGAGACAGAGTATGAGCAGGGGAGGGGCAGAGAGAGAGGGAGACACAGAATCCGAAGCAGGCTCCAGGCTCTGAGCTGTCAGCACACAGCCCAACGCGGGGCTTGAACTCATGGACCTCAAGATCGTGACCTGAGCTGAAGTCGGATGCTTAACCGACTGAGCCACCCAGGCGCCCCCTTTTATTTTTAATTTTTTTTTTTTAACGTGTTGACATTCACTTTCTATGTATACTACCGCTATGATCAAGTGCCCATGTTTTGTACAGAGGTCAACCCTAGTCAACAAACTTTTACATGATCACCACTCTTTTGGGCCAAAAGATGGGCTAAGATTATGTTTCCTTCTCTATAGGTCCCATGTCTTGATTCTGATTTGTTTAGAGGGGATTGCTCCTTTCACTAAGGTCAAATGGATTCTATTTGCTTAGATCCCATTAGGTATTTTATTTTTGTTTTAATGTTTATTTATTTTGAGAATGAGAGAGAACGAGTGCGTGTGCGAAAGCAGGGGAAGGACAGAGAGAGAGGAGAGAGAGAATCCCAAGCGGGATCCGTGCTGTCAGCGCAGAGCCCGATGTGGGGTGCCACCTCCGGAACCGTGAGATCATGACCTGAGCCAAAATCAAGAGTCAGACCCTTAGCTAACTGAGCCACCCAGCTGCCCCACCGTAAGTTATTTTAACTCAAGCTGCGTGTTAATTTGCTTCCTAATTGAACTCTAGTTTCTCATGTAGCTCCCCCCACTCCCGGCATGGCCAATTGCTTTTTCTTGGATAACCTATTTCTTTTATGCCCTTATTTTTCAACCCTTCTAATTAACGTGTCTCTTACACGGCACTCAGCTTTAATTTGGTTTTCTCAGTGCCCTTCTTCTGCTGCCCCATAGTGGACCCGTTCCTCTTCTCAGTAACCACCCAAGGACTTCCCTGGTTGACTCTCCTGGTTACAGCTACTGTTTCTTGTATACTGCGTCTTTCTCTTTGTTGCTGTGGGTATGTCTCTTTGTCTGCCAACTTAAATGTGCAAATCACTGCACATTTTTCAGTAAAAATAAATCTGCTTCTGAGACTCTGGTGCCCAGCCTGGCGGGTAGGAAATTCGGTCTCCGTCGTGTTGGGCCTTCGTTCCCCCCACTGCAATTACAGGAAGACCCAAGAAGCTTACGTGATGTCCAGTAAAAGAGAGAGGGACTCTTGATCTTCAGTGCATCTTCAGTGGGGTCACCAATTCTTGTCCCAATGTTCCAGCCTGTGTGGGATCTGGGTGGTGGATGGCATCAGATTTTCTGTGACAATAGTCCAGTTTCTCTGGATGAACTCAACCGTTATTCTTCTCTGAGGTCTATCCACTTTGGAGATCTTTGTCAGGAGGCAGTGTCTAAGTTCTCAGGGTTACTGGAATTTGACAACTTTTGTTCATGTCAAAGTCTTTGAAAATCTTCCTAAGACTCTACCTCTTTATGTGCCCTTTAATTTTTTTTTTTAATGTTTTGTTTATTTTTGAGACAGAGAGAGACAGAGCATAAGCAGGGGAGGGGCAGAGAGAGAGGGAGACACAGAATCCGAAGCAGGCTCCAGGCTCTGAGCTGTCAGCACACAGCCCGACGCGGGGCTCGAACTCACAGAACGCGAGATCGTGACCTGAGCTGAGGTCGGCCCGTTAACCGACTGAGCCACCCAGGTGCCCCTTTATGTGCCCTTTAGATTAATCACTCCAAGTATCACCATCTTCCGAAAAACAAAGGATAAAAGGGATAGTGTTCATTACGAGGAACTTTTTCTTTTTGGCCCCGTAACACAGACCTTCCCTGAGGTGAGAAAACATAGGCCTGCTGACCGATGAAGGTATAATTTCATTTATTTCTAGCAAACCAGTTACGGTGATAAGAAGTCACACCTCAGCTTCATTTCTTTCTTTAGAGGAGATCTGTATTTTGTTTTTCTCTCTGGAAGAGTGTAGATTCCTTTCTTAATACTTTGAGTCTGTGAGCATGAGTTTGTCATTTTTATGTTCTCCCTTTCATAACATTGTCTTAGAACAAGGAAGGAGAGAAATATCTTGTAAAATACTGAGTCTCTGTCACATTCGAAAGGGACCCTGTATCATCTGATTGGTGAGTCATTTACTGACTATGCAACTTCATATTGTTCTCTGAATCTCCCGGCACGTGGTGGGAAAATGGTGGGGCAGACAACTCCTACTCACCTTCTCAGTCATTCCCTCCTTCCTCCTCATCCCTACGCCAGCCCCAGACTGGGCTATGTCCTCTCATTTTTCTTCTTTACGATCCAGGAATTCTTCTTGGGCAATATTCATTAAATATATAAGTATTTGTTGAAAATGATTTTCTGTAAGGCAAGGTCAACACTAGAAAGGCAGGTAATTTGGACCTATTTTGCCCACTGCCTTTTCCCCAGGGCCTGGGGAAAGTTTCTGGTACATAACAGGCACGTTGTGGAATTAGTGAAAGGAGTAGAGGCTTTCTAAATATTTGCACCTAGGGGCGCCTGGGTGGCTCAGTTGGTTAAGCATCAGACTCTTCTGTGTGTGTGTGTGTGTGTGTGTGTGTGTATTTAATATTGGTTTTTTAGAGAGGGGGGCTGAGGGAGAGAGAGAGAGAGAATCCCAAGCAGGCTGTCAACTCAGAGCCTGCCACATGGGGCTCCAACCTCCAAAACTGTGAGATCATGACCTGAGCGGAAATCAAGAGTCAGAGACTTAACCGACTGAGCCACCCAGGGGCCCCAAGAGTGGGACTCTTTGTTTCTGCTCCGATCATGATCTTACACTTTTTAAAATCGAACCCCCTGAGACGGGCTCCATGCTCACAGCCTGGAGCCTGCTTGGGATTCTCTCTCTCTCCCTCTCGCTCTGCCCCTCCCCTGCTCTCTCTCTTTCTTTCTCAAAATAAGTAAATAAACTTAAAAAAAAAAAAAGATTTGCGACTAATCAAGTGATTCATTTTTATTTCCATCTCCTTCCTGGTTTCTTCCTGAGGGATTTCCCTGGTACGTTTATTTCCTATGTATCTTTTTCAGGTTCCATCTTTAGGATGAGTCCAAAAACGTTGAAGGCAACGAACTGTTTCTTTGCTAAGTTTTGACACAAGATTTGAGGCTGAAATGTTTCTTTCACTCTAGGGCAATAGTTCATCTGTGAGATATTGCCTGACAAAAGCCATTAAAAGGAAAATGGCAGAACCCAGAATCCCGTGGTGTGGAGGAGATGGAATAAGGCAAAAGCATGCACGGCTGAGAATCTTCTCAACTAACAGGCTTTGCAATAGAGCGCTGTGAAGTTTTGAATAGCGCGCTATCCTGGATCCCTCACTCTAACAGACCTTTCAGGTTTACATTCCATAGACTCATCTCCATTTCTGGGCCTGGTTGCTGCGTGTTAGTTTGCTAATGTGAAAGGGTTCTCTGACCAACATCCTTTTTTTAAAATTTATTTTTAACGTTTATTTATTTATTTGTGTGTGTGTGTGTGTGTGTGTGTGAGAGAGAGAGAGAGAGAGAGAGAGAGAGACGGGGCAGAGAGAGAGGGAGACAGAGAATCCCCAGCAGGCTCCGCACTGCCAGCACAGACCCGGACGCGGGGCTCGAACTCACGAACCATGAGATCATGACCTGAGGCAAAGTCAAGAGTCGGTCAGCTTAACTGACTGAATCACCCGGGCACCCCTATTTTGATTTCTTTTTTGACTCATTGGCTAAAACATTATTTTATGGTATGTGAAGTATACCACAATAAAATGATAATGATAATTTCTTTAAATGAAATGGACTACATTCCGCAATCAAAAGACGTACAGTGGCTCAATGAATAATAATTTAAAACCTATATGCTGTGTGTAGCATGCAGTACGTATGTATGTATACAGGAGCATGTTGTTTAACCTCATACATTTGTGAACTTTTCAGTTTTTGTCTTGCAATTGATTTCTAGATTTATGCCAATGTGGTCAGAAAAGATGCTTAATATGATTCCAATCGCTTAAATTTATTAAGACTTGTTTTGTAGTCTAACATATGCTCTCTCCCGAAGAATTTTCCATGCACACGTGAGAAGAATGTGTATTATGTTGTTCTTGGGTGGAGTGTTTTGCAAAATGTGTGTTAGCTCCGTGTGTCATTTAAGTCCAGCGTCTCCTTATTCATTTTCTGTCTGGATGATCAATCTGTTGTTGCAAGTGGGGCGCTGAAGTCTCCTCCTATTATTGTATTGCTGTCTGTTTCCGGAAGTTTGTGTGTACCCTTTGGCCAATATCTCCCCACTCCCCCCCCTTCCCAGCCCCTGGTAACCATCATCCAACTCTCTCTGTTCCTCAGTTTTGTCATTTTTTTTTTTTTAATTCCACAAACAAGTGATATCATACAGTATTTATCTTTCTCTGCCTGACCTGTTTCATTTAGCCTAATGCCCTCAACGTCCATCCAAGGGGTTCCAAATGGCAAGATTTTCTTCTTTCTCATGTTTAAATAATATTCCATTGTATGTGTATACCGTATCTTCCTTATCCATTCGTCCACTGACGGACAGTTAGGTGGTTTCCATATCTGGGCTATTGTAGTAATGCTGCAAGGAATGTAGTCATGCAGATATCCCTAACGATATCCTAATTTCAATGTCTTTGGATATAAAACCAGAAGCGGTTTTGCTGGGTCATGTGGTAGGTCTATTTTTAACGTTTTGGGGAACCTCCATTCTATTTTCCATAGCGGCATCACCAATTTGCATTCTTACCAACAGTGCACTAGGGTTCCCTTTTCTCCAAATCCTTCTCGACACCGGATATGTCTTGTCTTCTTGATATAATTGTTTTACCAGGTGTGAGGTGATATTTCATTGTGCTTTTGATTTGCATTTTCCTGATGATTAGTGATGTCAAGCACCTTTTCGCGTGCCTGCTGGCCATTTATCTGTCTTCTTTGGAAACTGTCTATTCACTTCTTCTGCCCATTTTTAAGTCTGGTTGTTAGGGTTGGTTTGTTTGTTTGCTTGTTTTTGCTATTGAGTTGTAGTAATTCTTTATACACTTTAGATATTAATTCCTTATATGTGATTTATAAATATTTTCTTCCATTCTGTAGGTTACCTTTTCATTTTATTAACAAATGGTTTTGCACGTCTGGAAAAAAAAATCTTTTTTAAAAAGCAGAAAGCAGGGGTACCTGGATGGCTCAGTCGGTTAAGTGGCCAACACTTGATCTTGGCTCAGGCCATGAGCTCGTGGTTCCTGAGTTCAAGCCCCACATGAGCCTCTGTGCCGTGGTGTGGAACCTGCTTGGGATTCTCTCTCTGACCCTCCTCCACTCCATGGTGTTCTCTCTCTCTCTCTCTCTCCCCCTCTCAAAATAAAGAAATAAACTTAAGGAAAAAAGCAGAAAGCTTTTAAGTTTGATGTAGTCCCACTTATTTATCTTTAATTTTGCTGCTTGTGCTCTTGCTCTGATAGCCAGAAAATCATTGCTGACACCAATGTCAAATTTTATCCCTATGTTTTTTTTCTAGGAGTTTTCTATTTTCAGGTCTTTTTAAAGTCTTTAATCCATTGGGGCACCTGGGTGGCTTAGTTAAGTGTCTGACTTCTGCTCAGGTCACGATCTCAGTTCTTGAGTTCGAGCCCCGCGTCAGGCTCTGTGCTGACAGCTCGGAGCCGGGAGCCTGCCTCGGATTCTGTGTCTCCGTCTCTCTCTGCCCCTCCCCTGCTTGCTCTCTGTCTCTCTTTCTTGAAAGTAAATAAACGTTAAAAAAAATTTTTTAAGTCTCTAATCCATTTTGATTTCATTTTTATTAGTGGTGTAAGTTAAGGGTAAGAACCACATTCTCCCACATGTGGTTATATTTTCCCAACACCATTTTGAAAGGACTATTCTGTCTCTGTTGACTATTCTTGGCTCCCTTGTGAAACATTTGTTGACCGTATATGCAAGAGTTCTGGGCTTCCAATTCTGCTCCATTGATATGTGTGTCTATTTTTATCCCAATACCACTATTTTCATTACTATAACTTTGTAGTATAATTTGAAATCAGGGAGCGTGTTGCTCTGGTTTTGTTCTTTTTTTCGCAGGATTGCTTTGGCTCTTTAGGGCCTTTTGTAGTGTCATACGAATTTTATTATTGTCTTTTCTATTTTTGTAGAAAATGTCATTGGAATTTTGATAGGGATTGCATTGAATCTATAGATGGCTTTCAGTAGACTAGACATTTTAACAATATCAATTATCCGGATCTGTGAATACAAAGTATCTTTCCATTTGTTTGTGTCCTTAATTTTTTTCATCAAAGTCTTGTAGTTTTCAGTGTATGGGCATTTTACTTCCTTGATTAGATTTATTCCTAAGTGTTTCAGTGGTTTTGATGCTATTGTGAATGGAATTGTTTTCTTTGTTCCTTTTTCAGATGTTTTATTGGTAGTGTATAGAAATAAAATGATTTTCTGTATGATAATTGTGTATGCGGCAACTTTATTGAATTTGTTGATTAGTTCTAGAAGTTTCTTGATGGAATTCTTAGGATATTTTGTATATAGGATCCTATATACAATCAAAAGCAGTTTTACTTCTTTTATCCCTTACATCCCAGGGATAATTCCCATTTAATCAGGGTGAATGATCTTTTTAATGTTCTGCTGAATTTGGTTTGCCATATTTTGTTAAGCATTTTTGTATCTATATGCATCAGGGATAATGATCTGTAATTTTCTTTTCTTATAGTATCCTCATCTGGCTGTGGTATCAGAATACTGCTATCATAATATAAGTTTGGTAGTATTTCCTCCTTTTCAATTTTTTGGAAACGTTTCAAGATTGCCATTAACTCTTTAAATATTTGGAAGAGTTCACCAGTGAAGCCATTTGGTCCTTGGCTTTTCTTTGTTGACAGGTTTCTCATTACTGTTTCAATCTCTTTACTGACCTTGGTCTGTTCAGATTTTCTATTTCTTCATGTTTCTAGGAATGTATTTCTTCCAGGTTATCCACTTTGTTGGTGTATAATTGTTCATAGTAGTCTCTCACGATCCTTTGTATTTCTGTGGTATCAGCTATAGTATCTCCTCTTTAATTTCTTGTTTCATTTACTTGAGTACTCTCTCTCCATGTCTGTGTTACTCTAAAAGTTTGTCAACCTTTTTAAAAAAACTTTTTTAAATGTTTATTTATTTTTGAGAGACAGACTGTGAGTGGGGGAGGGGCAGAGAGAGAGGGAGACACAGAATCTGAAGCAGGCTCCAGGCTCCAAGCTCTCAGCACAGAACGGGATATGGGGCTTGAACTCACGAACTGTGAGATCATGACCTGAGCTGAAGTCCGATGTTTAACCGACTTAGCCACCCAGGCGCTCTGTCAACTTTTTTAATCTTTTAAAAAATCAGCTCTTAGTTTCAATGATCTTTTGTATTTTCAGTCAGTCTTTATTTCATGTATTTATCTGGTCTTTGTTAATTCCTTTCTTCTGCTAATTTGGGTTCAGTTTGTTCTTTTTCTAGCTCCCTTGAGGTATAAAGTGAGGTGTTTGAGCTATTTCTTGTTTCTTGAGGTAGAGGCTTGAATCACTATAAACTTCCTTCTTAGAACTGCTTTTGCAGTCTCCCATAGGTTTTGATGTGTTGTGCTTTCATTTTCATTTATTTAAAAATGTTTTTGGATTTCCCTTTTGATTTCTGTGTTAAACCATTCAGGACCATGATGTTTAATCTCCACATATTTATGTTTTTTCCAGCTTTCCTCTTGTTACTGGTTTCTAGTTTCATTGTGATTGGAAAAGATACTTGGTGTGATTTCAATCTTAAATTTGCTTAGCTTGTTTTGTGACTGTCATGTGATCTATCCTGGAAAATATTCCATTTGCACTTGAGAAGAATGTGTATTCTACAGTTATTCTACTGTTATATTCTGGAGACGTCTGTTGGGTTCATTTGGTCTAAAGTTTGTTTCAGGTCCATTGTTTCCTTAATTGATTTTCTGTCTCAATGATCTATTTGCTGTTGGAAGTGAGGTATTGAGATCCCCTACTATTTTGTATTGTTTCCTATTTCTCTCTTTAGGTTTGTTTAGATTTTCTTGAAACATGGATGCTCTAATGTTAAGTGCGTATATATTTATGTTTGTTTTATCTTCTTGATGTATTGACCCTTTATCATCATATAATAACTGTCTTTGTCTCTTGTTACCATTTTTGGCTTAAAGTTTATTTTGTCTTCTGTTAGGAAAGATTTTTGTTTTTGCTTGCATGGAGTGTCTTTGCCATCCTTCACTTTGAATCTCTGTATATCTTTTGAGCAGCGGGGAGTCTCTTGTAGTCAGCATATAGTTGGGTCTTGGGTTTTGTTGTTGTTGTTTTTTAAACCATCCAGTCATTCTATGCCTTTGATTGGAGAATTCGATCCATTAATATTAAAGTCATTATTGATAGGCAAGAACTTGCTAATTATATCTGATTAATTGTTCTCTGGCTGTTTGGTCATTCCATTTTATTTTATTTTTTTCTTCCTTTCTTACTGTCTTCCTTCGCAAATCAGTGATTTTCTGTAGTGGTACGCTTTGTTTCCTCTCTGTATCTTAGTGTATTTATTTTAGAGTTTTACTTTATGGTTCCCATGAGGTTTACATAAAACATCTTGTGGAGGTAACAGTCTATTTTATGCTGATAACAATTTAACTCTGCTTGCCTGCCAACTCCATCTTTTACTCTCCCCCTTTTTATATTTTTGATGTTCCATTTACATTTTTATTGTGTCACCATCCATTAACAAGTTAAGTTATAGCTATTTTTTATAATGTTTATTTATTTTTGAGACAGAGAGAGAGAGACAGAGCGTGAGCAGGGGAGGGGCAGAGAGAGAGGGAGACACAGAATCCGAAGCAGGCTCCAGGCTCTGAGCTGTCAGCACAGAACCCCCATGGGGCTCCAACTCACAAGCCTTGAGATCGTGACCTGAGCCGAAGTCGGACGCTTAACCGACTCAGCCACCCGGGTGCCCTTGGAGTTTTGTCTTGTTCTTCATTTTCCTTGGCTCTGCATTGGTTTCTGGTGGTCTTTTCTACCAGTCTTGGAGGAGTGGTATCATGTAGGAGATGAACTTTATTGGTTAGCTTAACCCTGGCTCTTGATTGTCCCTGAAGCCTTTGTGATTGTCCCAGTTGTCTTTTTTGTTCTTAGTGGGTCCCAGTCATTGAGAGTGTACCAAGACCTGTCAGTGTCTCAAAAGGGAGGATCTCACTCAGCGCCTAGATCCAAGCCAGTTGGAAGCTGGACCTTAAGCAGTAGCTTTGAAAGTATGCAAGTAGTTTTCTTTCATGGAAAGACTGGAAGCTAGTTGTTTCTCTTCACTGTCTCTGTGCTGAGCCCTGGGGGGATAGCCATGCAAGTCCTCAAGAGTCCCTTAAGAACTGTTTTTTTGCGGGGTCCCTGGGCGGCTCATTTCGTTGGGCATCTGACTTCAACTTAGGTCATGATCTCTTGGTTTGTGAGTTTGAGCCCGGCATTGGGCTCTCTACTGTCAGCACCAAGCCTGCTTTGGATCCTCTGTCTCTCGCTCTCTGCCCCTCCCGTCTTCTCTCTCTCTCTCTCTCACTCTCTCTCTGTCTCTTAAAAATACATGAATATAAAAAAATAAGAAATTTAAAAAAACCTGTTTCTTTGCTACAGTCTTGTGAGTCCCCTCGATACAAACCCCATTCACTTTCAGAGATAAGTATTTTGGGGGCTTATCCCTCATGTAACAGTCTTAAAAGCTGGGGCGGTAGATATTGGGTCCAAACTCTTTGCTCCTTAGAGAGAGACTGAGAGTTGTGAGTTCCCTTCTGATTGTGTGTTGCTATGCCAGCGGTGGGGTTTAGGGTGAGCGTGTGTCTCAGCCTTTCCTAACCATTTTGGTTTTTTCTCACTTGCCTGATGTGCAGGGGTCACTCAGCTTCTTTCTGGATTTCTTTCAGAGGGATTTATTCCACAGGTAGCTATAGATTTGGTGTTTCCATAGAGGAAGTTTCAGGAACCACCCGTGCCACCATTTTGGATGGGAACCCGATAATGATGTTCATGCCCTTTACTTGTGACATCAGTTTATTTTAGTCTGTACTTTTTATACGGTTTATTTTTTTGCAACCCGGTGTCTCCCCCAGAAATACTGTGCCTCTACTATCTTTCTGGCTAGCGTTATATAACTCACTGGCTTCATCTGTTAATGTTATTCCAAAACCATGTGGTCCTTATTTTTTCAATCAGTAAGCCCATGTTGGAGTTTTACCTTCTAGGATGTAAGTGAGTCAATGCTGTGAGTTCTTTCGCTTAGTTTTATCTGACTAATCCATAGTTTTGCAGCACACTATGAACCCTCTATCTACTCAGCTACTTTGTACTGATGAACTCTTGGTTTCCCTTTTTACCTAGCTATTAAATATAACAACAGGTGCACACTGGTCCGTCCTGTTGTTGGTAAAGAGTTGACTTTTTTCCAGGATTACTTGTCTTACCATTTCTGGTATCTATTATTTAGTCTTACAAACAAAGCAAGGAGATACCTGTGCTTAGAAATGTATACATTCTTGGG
Source organism: Herpailurus yagouaroundi (assembly GCF_014898765.1). Lineage (NCBI taxonomy): Eukaryota > Metazoa > Chordata > Mammalia > Carnivora > Felidae > Herpailurus > Herpailurus yagouaroundi. Next base: position 1,023,030 of record NW_024412572.1, read on the forward strand.
GCGCCTGGGTGGCGCAGTCGGTTGAGCATCCGACTTCAGCCAGGTCACGCGTGGGTTCGAGCCCCGCGTCGGGCTCTGGGCTGATGGCTCAGAGCCTGGAGCCTGTTTCCGATTCTGTGTCTCCCTCTCTCTCTGCCCCTCCCCCGTTCATGCTCTGTCTCTCTCTGTCCCAAAAAATAAATAAAAAACGTTGAAAAAAAAAAAAAAGAAATGTATACATTCTTACAGGGAGAAACAAACATATATATTAATGTACACATCATAATAAAACCTTTGTCTACCAAAATCAATTAAAAATAAACAAAGCTGTGGAGAAAAACAACTAAAAATAAACAAGGCGATCATATTTATTCATATTTTGTATTACAAATGTAAATGATTTCCTTTTGGATCATTGTGAATTCATAAACTTTTATACATTCAGGTAGTTCTAATTAACCATCATAATAAAAATATATTTATATAGAAATTGTTTAAACTTGTCCTTAGAATCCTTGCAAGTGAACTGCTTTATCTTTTTTAAAAAATTATTTTAATTTAATTTTGTTTTAGAGAGTGTGAGAGAGCACAAGTGGGGGAGAGGGCTAACAGGAGAGAGAGAGAGAGAGAGAGAGAGAGAGAGAGAGAGAGAATCCCAAGCAGGCTCCATGCTGAGCATGGCTCCCAACATGGGGCTTGATCCCATGACCCTGGGATCATGACCTGAGCTGATACCAAGAGTTGGATGCCCAACTGACTGAGCCACCCAGGTGTCCCAAATTCTTTACCTTATAATAGACTTTTTCTGTGATAAAGATTGTATCTTTCCCACAGGAGTTCACACTTCCTCTTTCTTTGCCATAACAACCGTGCTTTGTCTCATGTAGGAAAATCTTGGAGATTAATCGAGCTCTATTATCTCTTTCCCAACTCCAAAGCAAAGGTTAATACAGCATTTGCTCATTTTCATGTTGTCTTTTCATGATCTTAACTATATGGTGGACACAACTTTTCATTTGGCTCAGGAAACTTTCTAAAACAGACTATCTCTCATGTGTTTGAAATCATGTTTGTTTTCTGGAAGCACAGAATATGCCAGGTGCACTTTATTTTTTCCTGCCCTAGGTGGGATTTATATATCTTCTAAGACTCCTAGGTCCTTTAAAACATTTTTCAAATGTTTTTTTATTTTTGAGAGAGAGAGACAGAGTGTGAATGGGGCAGGGGCAGAGAGAGAGGGAGAGAGAGAGAGGGAGACACAGAATCTGAAGCAGGTTCCAGGCTCTGAGTTGTCAGCACAGAGACCGACAGGGGGCTCTAACTCACAAACAGGGAGATCATGACCTGAGCCGAAATCGGACACTTAACCCACTGAGCTACCCAGGTGCCCCACTAGACTCCTAGATAATTTTGATAAAGAACACATATTGGGATGCCTGGGTGGCTCAGTTGGTTAAGCGTCCAACTCCTGATCTCAGCTCAGGTCATGATCTCATGGTTCATGGGTTTGAGCCCCATGTTGGGCTCTGCACTGACAGCACAGAGCATGCTTGGGATTCTCTCTCTCCCTCTCTCTCTGCCCCTACCCTGATCACACACATGTGTGCTCTCTCTCTCTCTCTCTCTCAAAATAAATAAACAAACTTTTAAAAAAAGAACACATATTACTTTAGACAAAGATCTAGTTTCTAGGGTTGCTCGTGAGAATTTGTGGGTAGGTAATGTTGTTGCTCTGGGAATACTTTTGGTTATGACAGTGTTGAAAAATGTGTTGTCAAATTTATAATTTTACTTCCTTCACTCCCAACTTAACATAGCAAAGTAGTCTTTCATTCAAGATCACTAAATATATATGTGTATGTGTATGTGTATGTATATGTATATGTATATGTATATGTATATGTATATGTACATATACTTAAAGTAATATTGTAGCTTAAGGAAGAATGCAGGTGGATGGCCATATTTTGGAAGCTAGAATTTAAGAAAGATCTCTAAGTTGCTAGATACTTCTTTTTGTGATCTCAGGCTGCTGTAACAAAATACCATAGGTTGGTGGCTTAAACGACAGACATTTATTTTGGACAGTTCTAGAGGCTGGAACATTTGAGATCGTGATGCTGCAGCATGGGTGGGAGGGGACCTAAACATTCAGTCCATGACAGTACTGTAAATGAAGCCAGGGACCCTGATAGTGTCTCTGTCACAGAATGTTACATTTCCTTTTCCTTTGCCTTAACAAGCTTATTTTCTGTCATCAAGGAAGATTCGGGGAATTAATCAACAGCTCCACCATTCCTTCCTCAAATTCAAAATAGAAGTTCCTGTGTCTTTGCATACAGCACACATGCACTGTGTACATGAGAAGCTTTAACTCATTCCACACATTGTCTTTTGCCATCCTGTACACAACTAACTGAGCTCAGAGAACGTCTTAGGGGCGAATCTACCTCAAACATGTAACTGACTTTGAAAAAGAAAAAAGATGAGGGAATGTTTATTAAATTTTTATAAGACATAATAATGATTCTTTTGGGGGCATTACTAAACATTTTGTGTGAATGAATAAAAACAAATTGAGTAATTTCACGTGACATGCTGATAGTGATCTCAACATACTTCTGGAAATTTCTACTGACTGTTTTTGGGTGTTGCTTTCCCAATTTCCTTTTGTCTTTGCTCTGTGTCCCAGAGTGAATCAAAGGAAGCCCGTCTTTGAAAAGACTTCTTTTGACTTATTTTTTATACAGGGAGCTTTCTGATCTTATTTGGAATAAGATTAATGTTCACTCTCAAGTATTTCTGAGGGTATACTCCCTTACTCACAGGACTACACCCTTGTGGAAAAATACAAGAGGTTTCTGGTTCTCCCAACCACTGGACAACAAGAGAGTTAATACACAATGAGCCAAGAACCTCAAAATAAACGTGAGTACATTCTCTCCTTTCAATTTGAAAGAGACAAATGTGATTATGACTAAGATTTTTTTTAAGTTTATTTATTTTGAGAGAGAGAGAGAGAGCAAGTGAGGGGGGGGCGGAGGGGGGGGGGAGAGAGAGAGACTCCCAAGCAGGCTCTGTGCTGTTAGCACAGAGCCCAATGAGGGACTCCAACTCATAAGCCATGAGATCGTGACCTGAGCCGAGATCAGGAATTGGACATTTATTTATTTTTTTTAATTTTTTTTTTCCAACGTTTATTTATTTTTGGGACAGAGAGAGACAGAGCATGAACGGGGGAGGGGCAGAGAGAGAGGGAGACACAGAATCGGAAACAGGCTCCAGGCTCCGAGCCATCAGCCCAGAGCCTGACGCGGGGCTCGAACTCCCGGACTGCGAGATCGTGACCTGGCTGAAGTCGGACGCTCAACCGACTGCGCCACCCAGGCGCCCCAGGAATCGGACATTTAAACCACTGAGCCACCCAGGCGCCCCATAATTAGGACTAGGATTTAAAAATACAAATTAACAAAATTATAGTTATGAAGATTGAAGATGAGGAGGAGGAGGACATTAAAGGAAATGACAATGACTTTGGTGAAGAGGAAGGTCATAGATAGATTCGATTATGTTGTGAAGGGAAGCTTCTTTATGAAATGCAAACTGGGCCAAAAGAGGAGGGAAAGTATACAAAAGAAAAATAAGATGGGAAGAAAGAGAGCAATTCGGGAAGATTCTTTTAAAGGCAAGAGGAAGAAGGAAGATCTACAAAACACGATGACCAAGGCTCACAGTTTACCTGGGGGCTCTGCCGTTATCCCCTTTTATGCTGCACTTAAGTGTCACAATGTATTTGCTTTACAAGAATATTGAGTAATATTTTTGAGAAAGAGAACAAATGCAGAAATACATAATTTAAAAATTAATGTTTTGCTTCACCTCATCAACCCAAGCATGGCAAACTTCAGTGGGAGCACAGAGTATACTGGTCTTGAAATTTTTTATGTAACAACACATCTTGAAGACTTTTTCCGTTGATACTTACTGATGTATATGATTATTTTAATCGCTGTGAAGAATTCCATCATAGAGACTCGCCATAATTTAGAATCTGCACTAATACACAAGCAAGTGTTGGTTTCTGGTTCTGGTACTGCAATGAATATCCTTTCCTATAAATAAGTTCAGTTATTTTCATACGACAGATCTCCAGGATTGAAATTGTCGCGGCAAATGTAATGCATTTAAAAACTTTTGAAAAAGGCTGCTAACTTGGTCTGTCTGAAGCCTTTCTAATTTATATTTCGTCAGTTGCATTTATTTCCTCACCAAGAGAGTTAATTTCCCCCCCAACCCTACCAACACTGCATATTTTTTTGTTTTCCTTTAAAACTCTCATTTGTGAAAAAGTATATCATTGTATATTAGTTTACATTTCTTTGAACATCTTTTTTTTGCTTAATGGCCATTTATAATTTCAGAAAATTAAGTTTTCAGCAAATATCCGGATCCGGTTTTTGCTTAGTTTTTGAATTGACTTTTGAAATTCTCTACACAGCGTAGACAATAATATTGTGACAAAATTTTCTTTCATATGGTGCTTGTGTCTTAACATTATTCATGTTACATAGATGTTTAAACTTTTATGGACATAATTGGCATTATCAATTTTTTATTATTTGGGGGTTTTGTGTCTTGCTTATAAAAAGCCCTTCCTGGGGCGCCTGGGTGGCGCAGTCGGTTAAGCATCCGACTTCAGCCAG
>NW_024412572.1:1027811-1062321 GCF_014898765.1 Herpailurus yagouaroundi
AAATAAATAAACGTTGAAAAAAAAAAATTAAAAAAAAAAAAAAGCCCTTCCTATTCAAAAAAAAAATGTATTTTTATGCATGTATGTGTGTATCAGTAAGCTTTAAGACTGACTTATTCAGGAGGAAATCTTTAAGCTCTCTGCTAGATCTAAAATAGTTTGGATGATCTCATGTTTAGCTTGCTCCTCAGTAGAGTAGTTTCCTTAGTTCTTAGTTCTTGTGACTGAGAAGAATCTATTTATCTTTCTTTTTGTCCCTGTAGAAGAAGGCCAGCCTTCCCACCTGATCCCTTGGGCCATTGCTATTTTTTTCATCTCACTCCTCAGTGCTTGTTTTATTGCAAATTGTTTGGGTAAGTTATTACCAAAATTGGAACTCTTTGTGAATTATTTTCTCAACTAAACTTCACCAAGTTGCTCTAAGCCTTTTGTTATCTTGATTTTCCTCCAACATTTCAATTCATAATGTTTTTCAAGGTCTTGAATTTAAAATCCAGAGCTCTGGGGGCGCCTGGGTGGCGCAGTCGGTTAAGCGTCCAACTTCAGCCGGGTCACGATCTCGCGGTCCGAGAGTTCGAGCCCCGCGTCGGGCTCTGGGCTGATGGCTCGGAGCCTGGAGCCTGCTTCCAATTCTGTGTCTCCCTCTCTCTCTGCCCCTCCCCCGTTCATGCTCTGTCTCTCTCTGTCCCAAAAATAAAATAAAAAACTTTGAAAAAAAAATTAAAAAAAAATAAAATAAAATCCAGAGCTCTGTACTTAACCTTCTATTCTTGATGGTGCTGTCTTGTGTAAGGGAACAAAATATGGACGTTAGAGTCCCTTTTCTATACGTATGAAGGGTGGTGACTATAGTAAATCATTCCCCATTTTTACTGAGATTACTAAGGGCTGCATGTTGTCAGTAAAGAGTAACCAGCAAAAACCCAACTTTCTGATGGACCATAGTCTGGCTTTTTTTTTTTTTTTTTTTTAATTTTTTGATGTTTATTTATTTATGAGAGAGAGAGGGCATGAACAAGGGAGGGGCAGAGAGTTGGAGACGCAGAATCCAAAGCAGGCTCCAGGCTCCGAGCTGTCAGCACGGAGCCCAACGTGGGGCTCGAACTCATGAACCGTGAGATCATGACCTGAGCTGAAGTCTGTCGCTTAACCGACTGAGCCACCCAGGTGCCTCTTTGAAACGAAGAACAATGAAAGATTTGTTCTAATAGCAAGACCATGTGTAAAGTTATTATAATTACACTAATATAGCATAGGTGCAAGTATGGATGAATAGACCAGAGGAAAGATAAAGAGAGCTTAGTTACAGATCCTGCCTATATGAATCTCTATATAAAACAAAAGGGGATATTGCCGTTATAGGGAAAGGACAGATTTGTTCAGTTAATGTGCTAGAGGACCATTGATCATCCTTATTCAAAAAATGAAATCAGTCTCCTGTTTTATACCTTGTACAAAACCAACGCAAGGTGGATTATTGGCCAAAATGTGAAAAGCAAATTGATAATCCTTTTTAGAAGATACATGGAGGGGCGCCTGGGTGGCGCAGTCAGTTAAGCGTCCGACTTCAGCCAGGTCACGATCTCGCGGTCCGTGAGTTCAAGCCCCGCGTCAGGCTCTGGGCTGATAGCTCAGAGCCTGGAACCTGTTTCCGATTCTGTGTCTCCCTCTCTCTCTGCCCCTCCCCCGTTCATGCTCTGTCTCTCTCTGTCCCAAAAATAAATAAACGTTGAAAAAAAAAATTTAGAAGATACATGGAGAATATGTTCATATCCTCAAGGCCAGGAATAATTTCTTTTTTTTTTTAAATTTTTCTTAACGTTTATTTATTTTTGAGACAAAGAGAGACAGAGCATGAACGGGGGAGGGTCAGAGAGAGAGGGAGACACAGAATCTGAAGCAGACCCCGGGCTCTGAGCTGTCAGCACAGAGCCCGACCCGGGGCTCGAACTCGCAGACTGTGAGATCATGACCCGAGCTGAAGTGGGACGCTCAACTGACTGAGCCACCCAGGCGCGGCAAGACCGGGAATAATTTCTTGAACAAGTCATAAAGTGTGCTAGCCAGTGAAGAAACTGTTGACCAATTAGACTATATTAAAGTAAAAATTACTCTACAACGAAAACACCAAGAAATAAAACAGCCATTGGAGACGGTGTTTTTAATGTATAAAAAAAATGGATAAAAAAATTTAGTGGACAGTATATATAAACAATCCTTTCAACCCAATAGGAAAAAATACTGACAATACAGCAGAAAAATAGGCAAAATTTCGAATAGCCGTTGTAGAAAAGAAAGCCTGAAATGTGTAATGAACACATAAAAAAGGTCAAGTTTGGGGGGAAATGCAAATTCAACTCACAGTGAGGTACCTTTGCAAATATAACAGGATGGCAACAATGGAAAGGTCTGGCACTATTGACTATTGATGGTGTGGAGGGACTGGACCTCCAATGAATTGCTGCTAGTGGGAGTGTAGAACAGTACAACCACTTTGGAAAAGTCTGCCAGTATCATAGTTGGCAATATGCGTATCCTATTACCAGCAATTCTGCTCCTAGGCATGTAGCATCCTACAGAAAGACATGCTTATGTGCTCTAGGATACATGGTCAAAAACTCTCCAAGTGGTACGTACAGTTCACAGGAGTCAACACGGGAAGCGATGCAAATATTTACCAGAAGACGAATATCTAAATATATTTTAGCGCATTAAGACAACAGATCACTTTATAGCAGTCAAAATTAATCGATTATAGTTGTGTGCAGCAATATGGACAAATTTCAGAAGTTAACACTGAGCGAATGGCCGAAGGAAAAGAATGCATATTTTAGGATTTGATTTATATAAAGCTCAAAACCAGGCAAATCTAATCTGTATGGTTTAGGGATATGTCATTAAGGGGTACGATTGTGAGGCAAAGTACAAGGCGATTACTTTAAAAGTGGCATAGTTACCTTTAAGAGACTGAAAGTGGTTGTATGTGGGATGTGACTCATAAATCTTAGCAGGATGATCCCTGTGTTTACTAAATATCTCCGTCCTAACACAGGTTGTGAGAAAAAACAGAGGCTTGCAGGACTACTGCCATAAAGCACAGAATGGATAATGTGCTAATAAAAAAAATAATTTTAGGGGCGCCTGGGTGGCTCAGTCGGTTAAGCGTCCGACTTCAGCTCAGGTCATGATCTCACGGTCCGTGAGTTCGAGCCCCGCGTTGGGCTCTGTGCCGACAGCTCAGAGCCTGGAGCCTGCTTCGGATTCTGTGTCTCCCTCTCTCTCTGACCCTCCCCCGTTCATGCTCTGTCTCTCTCTGTCTCAAAAATAGATAAACATTAAAAAAAAATTAAAAAAAATGTTTTTTTTGCAACTCCTTTCAACCAGTTCACCCAGAGCTGGAACAAAGGAGCTGCCTAGTAAGAAAAGGGATAGTTACCTTAACTCTTAGGGGAAAAGAAAGGTCAGAGTGACCAGCCCCATTTCCCTACTTCAGTGGTTTTACAGGAAAAGAAAACTAACTTGTTTTCCCCCTTGACAGTGACTCATTACAGCTTTCTACACTGCAGGAGACGCATGGGAATGTTCAAGTTACCAGAGTATTACAGGAAGATAACATGCACCAAAGAGGAATCAAAACTGAAAGGTACAGAGAGCAAAGGACATAGGAGAATTTCTGTCTTACTTCCATTTCTATTCAGGTTCATAATCTGATTTAAATTTTTTTTAATGTTTATTTTATAAATAAGGGGGAGGGGCGCCTGGGTGGCTCGGTCGGTTGAGCAGCCGACTTCGGCTCAGGTCACGATCTCGAGGTCCGTGGGTTCGAGCCCCGTGTCGGGCTCTGTGCTGACAGCTCAGAGCCTGGAGCCTGCTTCAGATTCTGTGTCTCCCTCTCTCTCTGCCCCTCCCCCATTCTTGCTCTGTCTCTCTCTGTCTCAAAAATAAATAAACATTAAAAAAATTTATAAATAAAAGGGAGGAGGGGGGAGGAGCAGACAGAGACAGAGACACAGAATCTGAAGCAGGCTCCAGGCTCTGAGCTGTCAGCACAGAGCCCGATGTGGGGCTTGAACTCACAAGTGGTGAGATCATGACCTGAGCTGAAGTCAGACGCTCATCTGACTGAGCCACCCTGGCGCCCCTCATAATCGGATTTAAAGGAATCAGTAATAAACCAGGAGAGATTAAAAAACATGAGCATCTGGTGCAAGAATGAACATCAATAAATAGAAACAGATTTCTCACGACTGTAGTCAGTTGAATAACTGAAGAATATAACAATACATTTAGGGTCCATTTTTGGCATCCAAAACATAACATTAACTTAATTCCATTTTCTTTTGATTCAGACATATCTTAAGGACCGTTTCCTTCTAGAATATACAGCTTTGCTGAAGGGACTTTATCTCTTTTATCATTCTAGAATTTGTAAAATCTCATCTGGGAAAATGGGGAAATGCTTGACAGTTATAGTAGGTTCTCTGCTCCCTTTACATATAATTTCCTACAAAAGGCTTTATTCTAGAAGATACATGTAGGGACATGGAAAAATGATGATGTCTTCTAAGAGAATATCTTCTAATTTTCTCACAGTCACGATGTGATTCAGACAGTTTTGTTTAGAGAATATTTAGAATGTAGTTTTCAGGATTTTTTTTTTAAAAGGGGAATAGGATGATTTTGGTAATCATGGTATTATTTCCCAAAATGTGAACTGCATAGTTAGCAGAAAAGTTATGCAATCTGTTACAGATGATAGGCTCCTTGTAAGTAATTTTCATGTCAATTTCCTCACGAGGAAGCACCTGGAATTGCTGTCCTACTGGTTGGAGATCCTTCCAGGACAGTTGCTATTTACCTCTGAATGACAACAAGACATGGGCAAAGAGCGAGAGGAACTGCACGGACATGGGGGCTCATCTGGTCACCATCACCTCAGAAGCTGAGCAGGTATGTTGGGAGGCTCACATCAGTCTCTCTGCTGGTTTGAATCTCTTGGCATAGACAGGAATTTCTTTGCTCTGTCTCTGTGCCTTTGCTTTGTCTGTTTCCTCTTTCTTCCTTATTTTTCTTCATCTGGCCAACTTCTGTTCTCTCCAGATTTGATTCATGTATTATTTCCTCCGGAAAGTGACCCTGACCATCTTCCCTACTCCATCCTCCCTGTTCCCGTTTGGAGATACTTCCGTGGTACTTTGTGTATTGCGTGATCATGGCTCTTGCTTCGCTAGTGTTAACTGGGAGGTTACCTGTTCACTGCCCCATCTCTTCCAATGACTCTGACTTTGTAGAGGGCTGGGGCCATGCTTTCCTCACCTCTGCATCTCCAAAGTCTTGTGCAGCGCTAGGCACACTGGATGGGACCTGATACATGTTTGGTGAGTAAGTGAATACGTGAATGGTTAATCATGACTAAGTGAATACGTGAATGGTTAATCATGACTGAGATAGCTTCTCAGGATAAAGCATAGGAAAAATCATTCCGCTGTCTGGTTGTAATTCTAAATAAAAAACAATTCTTAAGTTTTATTCAGTTATTTTTTTTAAAAAACCAATTTATTTCGTCATAGAATATACTTCCAGAGATGTACCGTAACTCCTAACCTACTCTTTTCTTTGTGAAGGGGGTTTCCTGGAGAATTCTGTTCCAATGGCTTTGCAATCTACAGGTTCATTGACTCTTTGAATAAAATGGAACTTAATTTAATATGCAAGCCATTGAAGAGACAATTTTATTTTTTTATTTTTATTTTTTCAATATATGAAATTTATTGTCAAATTGGTTTCCATACAACACCCAGTGCTCATCCCAAAAGGTGCCCTCCTCGATACCCATCACCCACCCTCCCCTCCCTCCCACCCTCCATCAACCCTCAGTTTGTCCTCAGTTTTTAGGAGGAAGAGACGATTTTAAAAACAAAAGTTACAAAACAATCCGATCCTACTAAGCATTGTGCTAAGTGATTTGCAAGTATGACCTCACTTACTCTTCACAGTAATTCTTTGAAGTCATCCACTTTGGGAGATGAGAAATCTTGAGTTTGGAGGGGTATAAGCACTTATGACATTACATGATATATGGCAGAGGCAAGATTGAAAGGAGATCTGTCCGATGACAGTGCTTCTGTGCTTAGCTAGTGTTTTTTTTTTTTTTTTAATTTTTTTTTCAACGTTTATTTATTTTTGGGACAGAGAGAGACAGAGCATGAACGGGGGAGGGGCAGAGAGAGAGGGAGACACAGAATCGGAAACAGGCTCCAGGCTCCGAGCCATCAGCCCAGAGCCCGACGCGGGGCTCGAACTCCCGGACCGCGAGATCGTGACCGGGCTGAAGCCGGACGCTTAACCGACTGCGCCACCCAGGCGCCCCTGTGCTTAGCTAGTATTAATCCATCTGACCTTTCCCCACGTTTCCTAACATAACAGCTACTAAATGATACATGCAAATATACTTACAAAAGTTTACCTTTTTATGCAGAACTTTATTGTTCAATTTTTGGATAGACGGTTTTCATATTTCCTGGGACTTACAGATGAGGACCATGAAGGCCAGTGGTCCTGGGTGGACAAGACACCATTTGACCCACATATTGTGTAAGTATATTGACTGGGGTGAAAACTTTCTAGGCAAAGACAAGAAGATAGCAAGGAGAATTCATTTGCCCCGAGGCATACCGATATAGAAATGCCTGCTCAGAGAGGACCGTTATGTATTGAGCAACTTCTCTACTAATAAATGACTATATTTCTATTAGAGAGTGCAGCTCTAAATTTTTCACCAGAGGCGTTTTCTCTACATGTCTTCTGATCTACACACACACACACACCCACACAAATACAAATATAAAGATATACATATATATTTTTTCATTTTAGATTCTGGCATGAGGGTGAACCCAACAACTATAAACAGAATGAAAATTGTGTTATCCTTGTTAATGTCCAAGACAAATGGGCTTGGAATGACTTTCCTTGTAACTTTGAGAGAAGAAGAATTTGCAAGTTACCTGGAACAACATTCAACTAGAAACCTCCAAAGGAGTCCTTATGATGGCAACAGAAAAGGGGAACCAATTAGACCAGGGCAGAATGTACCTGCACCATTGGAGCAGAGAAAACATGCTGAGAAAATAGAACATTTTTCAGTTACGATGGCCTTACTTTTGTTTTATTCATTCAAGACAATGTGCTTTTGTGTGGTTTGGTGGCCAGAATCATCTTTTCTGTGAGAATCCATTTTCATGAACTTTGCTTTCTTGATAGTGTATCAAAGTATTTCCTTTTCGATTGGTGTGCATTGATTATATGTCAAACAGAATGGCTCAAATGAGGTGATCTCTTGGTCATTGTTCTCCTCTGCTCAAATTCTTAGCTCTTAAAATTCAAAGGCAGGGTATTCCAACTGATAGAGGCATGCCACTTTTTTTTAAATATGACAAACCCTTTGAAGTTTTTAAACAACATTCTTATTGTTCAATGTCTCGTTCCCAGACTTTTTAATAGTATCAGTCATTAGATTGACATTCCATGAGCAAAATATTTTCTGAACAGGAGTGTAGGAGTTCTGAATCGTAGTATTGCCAAGATGGAAAAAAAAGAAAGTCTATCTACCTTTAAAAACATTTTCTTCTTACTCTACCTTAAATGTCTTCCCAAAGCAGGGAGTCCCAAGCTGACTTAGTTTCTTTTCAAGCGGATAAATCCCTCATAGGCCACCTTAACCAAACTGCCTTCAACTCTGTAGCTGAAGAAACTGAACTGAAGGCAAAGAGCTCACCTGGAACATTGCTAGTTCATGAAGAGAAACAGGACTGTGGCCCAGAACTACTTTTCATGGGCGGCAAACTGTGTTGCCTTCGGTATTACAGGAAAGTTACTGGGGTGACTTGGCCTCTTGACTAATGGATGAAAGTTCTAGCATTGTATTCGTGTTTCTACATTTTCAATTTGAGTCAGGAAAAAAAATCATATTTTCAGCCCATTTATGTTAGCATGTCTTTTTAGAGCTATAAAGCTAGAGTTCAAACTAGAAGGGAAGTCCTTGTCTTAACAACATGACATGACACTTTTGTGATATCACTAGTGTTAACTGTGGAGCAGTGCTATCCAAAATATGGTGGTCTTTCTTAAAATTCTCAATTTGCTGATGTTTCCTGAATCGAAGCTAAACAATTCCAAGCAGTGGCTTTTTTTTTTAAGTTGATTTTATTTTGAGAGAGAGAGAGAGAGAAAGAGTGAGCATGAGCAGGGGAGGGGCAGAGAGGGAGGGAGGGAGAGAGAGAGAGAGAGAGAGAGAGAGAATCCCAAGTGGGGTCTGTTCTCTCAGCACAGAGCCCTATATGGGGCTCCATCTCACAAACGCGAGATCATGACCTGAGCCAAAGTCAAGAGTCAGATGCTCAACCACTCAACTGATTCGGCCATCCAGGCCAAGCAATGGCTTTTTAACCTGACTGCCTTAAAGCTATTTTTGAAAACAGCCTTTATTTTTTAAATTACTTAGTGATTTTCTGCGTTAGGAAGATTAGTGTTTGATTGATTGTGTGTATGTGTGTGTGTGTGTGTATGTGTGTGTCTGCATTTAAAGCTGATACTTTTAACTGAATGGGGGTGATAATGATTTTAATTGTTCGCCATTCACTAGTTACATAGCACAAAATCTACAAAACTTGTGGAAATAATTTTATGTATATGCTAAAAGGCTTTGTGTAGTTAACATCATCCACTTTCTCTACCATATATAGGTAGAGATTCAGTTGTCAATAAAATGTGATCTCTATGTGGTTTTATACATCTGTGTCGGCATCTATATCCTTAATCTCTTTTCTTGCAGTCTGATCATTTTTCATTACCTCCGTGGTGACCACCACAGACCATCGTTCTTACCCGGATTATTGCAATGGCCTTCTGATTGGTCTCCCTATTTCCACCCTCGGGCCCTTTCAATCTATTCCTAACTCTCATGACACTTGTATTCCTCATAATTTCTTTAAGACACCTGATAGTAATTTCATAAAAATAAATGCAAATTTAAAAAAAAAATTTTTTTTTTAACGTTTCTTTATTTTGGGGACAGAGAGAGACAGAGCATGAACGGGCGAGGGGCAGAGAGAGAGGGAGACACAGAATCGGAAACAGGCTCCAGGCTCTGAGCCATCAGCCCAGAGCCCGACGCGGGGCTCGAACTCACGGACCGTGAGATCGTGACCTGGTTGAAGTCAGACGCTTAACCGACTGCGCCACCCAGGCGCCCCAATAAATGCAAATTTTTTAGGGCATTGTGATAGTCTTAGAAATTTGAAACACTTAAAAAAATTTAAATATTGGTTTTGTGTTTGCTGTATATGTGTGTGTGTGTGTGTGTGTGTGTTTGCCACAGTAACAGTAAAATGTGTAAAAACAGTAAAAATGTAAATAAAAGTATCAGTTAAATCTTCCACCCCGAACTTCAGTCCCTTAAATGCCTCTTCAGAGTAGATATGATTATGTTTCTTATATGTATTTCCATGTATGTTTATATGTGTTATATAAATATATATACATACATAACCTACTGTTTTTATACTAATAGCAACATTATCTACATTGCCTTAAACATCTTACAATTTTTTCCCCACAAATCTAAGGGGTTTTTGTTTGTTTGTTTTCATCATGACAAGTGTATTCTTTGATCCCCGTTACCTATTTCCTCCTTTTCCCCACCCACCACCCCTCCGGTAACCATCAGTTTGTTCTCTATAGTTAAAGAGTCTATTTCTTGGTTTGTCTCTCTTTTTTTCCTTTGTTCCTTTGTTTTGTTTCTTAAATTCCACCTATGAGTGAGATCATGTGGTATTGGTCTTTCTCTGTCTTATTTCGCTTGGCATTATACTCTGTAGCTCCATCCATGTTGCAAATGGCAAGATTTCATTGTTTTTTTTTTTATGATGGAATAATATTCTGTTGTGTATACACGGCTTCTTTAAGCTTCCGTAATTTGGCTATTGTAGATAATGCTGCTATATACATTCGGTGCATTTATTCCTTTGAATTAGTATTTTTCCACCCTTGGAGTAAATACCTCATAGTGCAATTACTGGATCGTAGGGTAGTTCTATTTTTAACTTTTTGAAGAACCTCCATATTTCTTCCACAGCGGCTGTACCAGTTTCCATTTCCCCTAATGAATACAGGAGCGTTCCTTTTTCTCCACATTCTCCCCAACACTTGTTTCTTGTGTTTTTTAATTTTAGCCATTCTCACAGGTATGAGGTGGTATCCCATTGTGGTTTTTATTTGCATTTCCCTGATGCTCAGTGATGTTGAGCATCTTTTCACGTGTCTGTTAGCCATCTGGATGCCTTTGGAGAAATGTTTGTTCATGTCTTCTGCCCATTTTTATTTTATTTTATTTTCAATGTTTATTTATTTTGAGAGAGAGAGAGCAACATTAATAGAGTAGGGGCAGAGATAGAGGGAGACACAGAATCTGAGGCAGGCTTCAGGCTCCGAGCTGTCAGCACAGAGCCTGATGCAGGGCTCAATCCCACAAACCATGAGATCATGACCTGAGCCGAAGTCAGACGCTTATCCGACTGAGCCACCCAAGCGCCCATTCTTCCCATTTTTAAATTGATTATTTGGTTTTGGGGGGAAAATATCTTGCATTTTTTACTTAAAAATATAGTTTGGAAAATGATTTATACCTTGCCCCATATAAGTAAATAGTGTTTCATTATATTGGTATATCATAATCTGAGATAACTTTTGAGTGACAAAATATTTCTTTTATACATTAAAAATCAACAAAACTACATATTGTCACATATATCTAAGAGGAAAGAACACTTTAAGGAAAACTAATATAGATAAACCTTGGTTTGCGAGCATAATTCATTCCAGAAACATGCTTGTAATCCAAAGCACTGTGTATCAAAGTGAATTTCCCCATAAGAAATCATGGAAACTCAGATGATTCATCCCACAACCCCAAACTATTCATATAAAAATGATTACAATACTGTAATATAATACAAAGTAACAAAGAAAATATAAAATATAAAGAAAAATAAACAAATTAACCTGCCCTTACCTTTGAAAACCTTCGTGGCTGGTGTGAGGGAGACAAGAGAAGGAGGGTTATTGTGTAGGGTGACTTTCACTATCATGAATGGAATCACTGCTATTGGCTCAGTGAAATCTTCTGCATCGGGGCCATTGTATACACTTGCACGGATGTTGACTTCGGTACAGTATTGATAAACTCTTGTCACATGCTGTATTTAATGTAACTGGCAGTAAGGCAGCAGAAGAAAGGGTCTATATTGGCAGACAGCCTGACCTAGAATGAAGCAAAGCATTCCTAAGTTTACTTTTGTATAGAAAATCAGAGGACTGTCCATAGGTGCTTTGAAGTGACAAAAAATACACTAGTGCCTATTGTGGGCATCTTCCAACATTCTGAAAAATCACTGATTTTTCTGCCAAACACCACAGACTGAGACTGAGCATCTGAACATGGGAGATGAACACCCACAATCCCAGAGAGAGAGAGAGAGAAGAACCATTGGCTCAGTTGTGATCATATGACATTCGGTGTCACATACTACTTGTGTTGCAAGACATTGCTCTTTTATCAAGTTAATATTTATTAGAAATGTTTGCTCGTCTTGCGGAACACTTGCAGAACAAGTTACTCGCAATCCAAGGTTTTACTACGTATTATATTCACTTACCCAGTTGAATTTTCCATCTAATGATTACACATTAATTTCAGTGTATGAATTTTGTGTGGTGCCGTGTGCAAGAAGTGTGGTTATTCAAGGTACCAAGATATTTAAATATTCTTGAATAACCATATCAGCATTGATTAAAATATTATGCACGTAGTGGATAGGCTTGAGATAGAAAGTTGTCAAGCTGAATGTTCTCTTAGAACAATTTAGCTATTGGACCCTGGCCTTAGCTGAGCAATAGCCACAAATCCAAGTGAGATTCAGTTATCCAGTGGAGACATTTGCAACAGCGTGGATGGAACTAGAGTGTATTATGCTAAGGGAAATAAGTCAGTCAAAGACAAATATATGATTTCACTCATATGTGACATTTAAGAAACAAAACAGATGACCATAGGGGAAGGGAAGCAAAAATAACAGAAAAACAGAGGAGTCAAACCGTAAGAGACTCTTAAATACAGAGAACAAACTGAGGGTTGCTGGCGGGGTATTGGGGGTGGATGGGCTAAGTGGGTGATGGGCATTAAGGAGGACACTTGTTGGGATGAGCACTGGATATTATATGTAACTGATGAATCATTAAATTCTATTTTTGAAATCATTATTACACTGTATGGTAACTAACTTGGATTTAAATAAAAAAAAAAGAAATCTTCTATATCTATATTGAGTTTTATTCCTAGTAGAGCTATTTTTCTCAGGATGTGAATGAAATTATAAATCCTTTGGCATTCTGAAATGTTTTGCTATCCTATAGGAAAATATAAAGGCGTTTCTGCTTCATTGCAAATTTATGATCTATTTTATAAAAGTCGTTAGTATATTTCTTGGAGAGTTCATATATATCCACTTAATAATATAGCATTGGATAGCTTCTACAGAGGTGAGTCCAATGAGGTAGGTTTTAAAGTCAACAGTTTGTCTATATCTTAAAAATAAATTGGTTCATTGAGTTGATCTCTGTGACAACTACTTGGCTCTAAGCTTTGTCAGCGTTGGGCCAGCTCTTGGGTTAATGATAACTAGCTAATGTAATGGATTAGTTAATGGGATTCTTAGTCCCCCTTATCTGACTTATGGATATATGGCTTTGTTATTTGGAATTACAATTACACCTCTGATATAATTAACCTTTGACATACAAAATAAACACAAAATGTAAAAGATAAGAAAAGAAAAGAAAAATAAAATCCTCTTCTTTGCTGGGCTCTGTACTTGCTGTATGTCTCTATATGTTCATATAAATATTCACAAACAAAGCAGGAGTATTCTTTACTTTTCCCAGCATTTGTTAGAGAATTGCTTGGTAAATTGGGAGAAGTCCTGAGACTAATATAGAGAAAAATGCATGTCAATCAGGATCATAAATTATATCGTTCAAAAATACTTATTTTATTTAAAATCTTTTTAAAAAAATTTTTCTTTCATGTTTATTTATTTTTGAGAGACAGAGACAGAGTGCAAGCAGGGGAGGGGCAGAGAGAGAGGGAGACACAGAATCCGAAGCAGACTCCAGGCTCTGAGCTGTCAGCACAGAACCTGATGCGGGGCTCGAACTCACGAACCTCGAGATCATGACCTGAGCCGAAGTCAGACGCTTAACCGACTGAGCCACCCAGGCGCCCCAAAACTACTTAGTTTATTTATATCAAAAGCGACAAGTCCTTATGAAGTCTCTAGGTAGTCCTTATAAAGTGCAGTGCACAGTTTTCTCGTGTTGGTGTTGTGTTCATGCTCTTGTGCCTCTGTATTTATGCATTTCAGTTGTGCTTTCTGTTCTCAGAAGATTTTTTTGTTATTCAAAGCACTTATTTCAGGCATTTCACAAATCCGAAACACATTGAAGAAACAGGGCACGTCATTCCAATTTTTCCTCGGATTTGAAGAGTCTCGTATGGTAGCACAGTCCTCCACTGTAACTATATTATTGGGCTCCCCTTCGTCCCAGAAGCTGGAAGAGAGCAAGTGCAGAAGATTTTAAATCCCAGCTACAGGAAGCCAAGTGACCTCATATGTTAGACCAGTTGCATTTGTGTTGTGCTCCCTCGCAACAATTTTGTTGCACATTATAACCTCCATTAGGCATTATAGTTAGGCATTAAACCTCCATTTTATTGAAGAAAAGGAATCCCGGAAAAACCAAACCACTTGTCTTAAGTCTTAGAGTGGCGAAGCCCAGCTGGATATTCCTGACTTTCTGGTCTGTCAAGCTTCCTCAGCTGTAGACCCATAATGAGAAGTTACGGGAAGCACTGATGCTCATGAATTTGTTTCCTTCACGCTTTTGTCTCATCTTACGTTTAGTTCCCTTTATTCTGCACCGAGTTTGTATTAACCTAGGTGCATACTTTAGTGGTGTTACGGTGCTGTAGAGAAGCAACTTTCTAGAGTCTCAGTGCATGGCAGCTGTACTCTTAGAACTGAGCCTTTGGTTTCCTCAAATGCTAAATGAAGATTAATAATATCGATGTATCTCAGAAGGGTGCAATTTAGGTAAAATGAAATAATTAATGAGATCAAACCCATGAAAACTCCAATGTGCTGTGCTCTAAGGGTGTAAGGTCACTATCAAAGAGAAAAGAGGCCTTATCAAGGGAGTCCCCACTTTCACTCCATAAATCTCCTTTCTCAAATCACTACCCTCAAATCATTTACTAGTTTGGGCACAAGACTCTGAATTTCACTCTTAGTCTCTGCTGCATTTCTGATGAATCAGTCTTCGATTCTGATTCCCTCCTCATGTTCATCTGTTATCTCCCCTTTATTCTTCAGATGGTCTCAGGAAGCGAGAGCACGAGATCCTCGTGCTTCCTTCGACTATCTTCTTGCACATAAAATCACCAAGGATTGACCTGAAAATATCTCATGGAATGGAAGGAGGTTCTGAGAACTCCCCTCAACAATGGTCTAACTTTGGGACTTGAGATAGTGTTAAAATTGTCCTGTAAGAAGGAAATTACCTCAGAGCTTCTGTGAAAGGTGTGCCATCTACCCATTGCCACTGACCCTCAATCACCTGGTCTGTCAGTCCAATATAAAACTCTCTCCTTTTTGGTTTCGCGTAGAAAAGAAATTCCTAGAGGAGCAACACAATAGAAACACAAAGTAGATCAGTCATTTCAATTTTGGACAAATGTTGAAGGTAATTGTTATTAAAAGAGGTAAAGTGGATTATAGGTGACAGATAAATGGCTCTGAAATCGTAAGATCATGGAGGAGTATCTCCTGATTTTTTTTTTTTTTATTGTGGTAAAAATATACGGAACATAGAATTAAACCAACAAAAAGAGAATCTTTAACAGAGAAGCAGTTTCTTAATATCTCATTCAAAGCTGATCTACTGTTATTTGTAGCAAAAGCTACTTAGATATCCAGCATGAAAGATTATTAATCACAGCTTAAAGATAACGGACATATCTTGGGCATATCTGACATAATCATCTGATGTGTTCATCAACACAATAGTCATTCTAAAATGAACTGTCAGCGTCCCCCCCACCTCTTTTTTTCCCTTAGTAAGAAAGGCATTGACCATGGAAATTCCCCTTTCCTCCCCCCTTAGGCTCTTCTAGTGATGACAATAAATTAGAGTAGGTATCGACTTATAGAAATAGTAGGAACAGCATGCATTTTAATACATTCACTTAACAAATAGTAATTTTGGACCAAAGAGCGCATACACGTATGGAAAGAGGGATAGATCCTGGAAGGAATGTTACATTGACACTGGAGGTGACTGTGCTCCAACTACCTGCTCCTCCTGTGTGTTGATAACAACCAGATGTGCTCCCATGTTTGAGCAGTTTTTTACGCTTGATGCCCAGGACATGGTGTTAGTAGAAAATAAGTAGCAGCTAGATTGAAAATGGATCCAGCTCGACGGACAACAATTCTTGACTGAACCTAGGAGGACAGAAGTTTCCATGAGTGTCATATATCAACTAAGTAAGGAAACAGAAAGCTTCATCTAGCCTCATGAAGTTCATCATTACCAGTCTTCTGACTGGTACCTTGGAGCCCCTTGTCCTTGCCAGCTCCCCAACCTACTATCTAAGACTTTAGAGAATTCCTATGTCAGTAAACACAAATAGCAATTGTTTCGTCTTTTGAGACATAACCCTTGTTTTCTAAATTAAAAAAAATTTTTTTAAACGTTTATTTTAAAAAAAAATTTTTTTTAACGTTTATTTTTGAGATAGAGAGAGGCAAAGCATGAATGGATAGAGAGAGGGTCAGAGAGAGAGGGAGACACAGAATCGGAAACAGGCTCCAGGCTCTGAGCTGTCAGCACAGAGCCCGATGCGGGGCTCGAACTCACGGACCGCGAGATCATGACCTGAGCCGAAGTCGGACGCTTAACCGACTGAGCCACCCAGGCGCCCCAAACGTTTATTTATTTTTAAGAGACAGAACACGAGTGGGGAAGGGACAGGAAGAGAGGGAGACACAGGATCCGAAGCAGGCTCTAGGCTCTGAGCTGTCAGCACAGAGCCTGATGTAGGGCTCGAATCCATGAACCATAAGATCATGACCTGAGCCTAAGTCAGATGCTTAACTGACTGAGCCACCCAGGCACCCTGAGATATAATCCTTATTTTCTAAACTTGCCAGTAAATGCAGTCATACATACGATCTATCTCTGTTATGCTATTGATATAGAGCCTCATTAACTATTCTTAGAATGCCAAGGTGAGAGAAGGTTATGCATTTTATCTAAGCAACCATCTCTCATGTTGCCCAAGCAATGTGCCCTCAACAAAGTCTCCAAACTGGTTGTGGAGATGGGCTAAACTTCTTAGAATTGTAGAATGTAAGTCTTTGAAGTTTATTAGAAAGAAATAGTCCAGTGTTTCTCAATTTAATGGTGAGGAAATTAAGTTCCAGAGGAGCGTCATGTAGCATTTTGCTAAGACTTAGAACAAAACTATATATGTAAGAGTGTAGAGAGTATATTTCTGAGATATCTCCAAATTCCCTATTCTCTCTCTATTTTTTCTTCTTCACCTCATTGGGAAGCAAGTGAGGAATGAAAAGAAAGTGCACTCCTGGAGATAATACCTTCCACTTCTAGATTTTCTGTTCAGACATACCTCAAATTTCTTCTAAAAGTTTGCTATGATGTCCCCAGGATTTCCTGTCCAATGCTAATCACATTTTCAAAGTCCTAGACCTGTCTTATCAGTTCCTCATCATTCTCTGGTAGTACAGGCAAGATTTTATATTTTGTTTTTGAGACACCATCCAACTCCTTGTCCCCAAATCAATCTAGAAGCCAAAAAGTGGCAATATGTAAATGTTGATGTTCAAATTTCAGGACCATTATACCCGATACATCTCTGTAGCAGGAGAAGTCCGTTAAATCCTCATATGGCTGGAACTTTTTCTCATCACAGAGTTGAAAGCTATGATACGTCACTGTAAGGAAAGGGGCAGAGTGTATGTTCGTTATTCTTGATAAAAAAATTAAGTTTATCATGTGTGTATTTGTAACAAAAGTACCAGCAATCATCATGATATCTTTTTTTTTACTCTCTATTTGTCCTTCCACGCGGAGAGGTACCGAGATTTACTTACCCAAAGAAAAAAGGATTCACATTTCATGGTTTTTGCTGATTTATGAAGATGAATGTGCTTTACTTCAGGTCCAAAGACCCAGAGAAAACAAATATGCTTTCACTTTCTCTTATGCCCACCCTCCCTACCCTTGTTCCAAAACACAGTTTGTCATGTCTCTGGCTAGGTTCCCGTGGAGAAGTTTACACTCATGACAGAAGTACAAAGGCGAGGACTCAAGGCCACCAAGGAGATGAAAAATGTCTATCATGAAAAATATGTCAGAGGTCACTGCAATTTGGTAACCGTTCTGTACTAGTTGGGGTTCTAGTTGAGGAATAACCTGGAGATAAACAGGGAAGAAAGTGGAACAGAAATACCCTTTGGGGGAGAAGAGAACCCACAGGCAAGAAGAAAGATTTTACTCTTAATATTCACCAGGGAGATTAAACTTGACCTTTAGAACTCACCAACACATCTGGTGATAAAACAGATACTGAGCAGTAGAATGGAGACCCCAGCAACAGTCCATAAGAGCCTTTGGGAAGAGAAGTGTCCTTTCTCTGTAGAAAGAAATATGCAAACATGGTCAGTCTTCCCAAAGCAAGATACAAAAGACATTCTTATTCAACCTTACTTAGCTCCTTCCACTTGCGCTGTCTATATGGAGTAATTCTTAGACTTCAGCATGCCTCAGAATCATTTGGAGAGTTTGTTTAAACACCGATGATGGGGCCTCACTTCTAGAGTTAACAATTCATTAGAGCTGCTATGCAGCCAGCAAGTTCCTGGTCTGGGAACCAGCTTTTAGAACCGCTAGAATAAGCCATTGCTGATCTTAAGACTCATGAACTGAGACAGATGTGCTATTTTTCCTTCTTAAGTCTCTCAGGCTTTCCGTCTTCTTTTCCTATCTTTGTCTTTCCCTTTCTCTCACCCTCTCTGTTTTGTTTTGTTTTTTTTAATCTCTCTCCTGCCCTCCTCTTTCTGGTGTCTCATTTCCCAAGCCCTTTGTAAACCAATTCATATAAAACGTGGGCAATGTTCTTATAGTTCCTCTCCCCCTCCCACCCGATAAACATTTCACACACAGGGAAAGTGAGTTCCAGAGAAGGGAGGTGGCTTGCCCAATGCAACAGTGAAAGGGTGGGAACAGCAGTCTGATTCAGTTCTCCCCAAAACCCAGCCCAGCAACCCTCAGTACAACATAGCGTCACCTAACCACTGCCTGTTTCACCCCTTGCATTCTGTCTCTGTCTCCCTTCTTTTACTTTAGTGGAGACATTTCTAGAGTCCTATCCCCTCAGCATATTTATCACCGCTTCCCCCCAAAAAAAGATCTATGAAAGAAAGGGAGAGTTGCAAATTTTACCTGTGCCTTGTGATGTAGATGGTTGGGATGAATTCATTCTCTCTCTCTCTCTCTCTCTCTCTCTCTCCTTCTCTCATCAGTTTCTGAGTCCAGTACTATTTTGTTGCTAAGATCTAAGGAAAATGAATCCATTTCTGTTTTTTTTTTTTTTAAGGAAGTTCAGCCCGAAGGCATAATAATATTAATTTGTTCTGCGGCTTTGTGTTTCAGTCAGGGTTTCCTTTCTTGCATAAGGAGGACAAGGGAGTTTACCGGGCAACGAGTCTCCTCACTTAAGGAAACAACAAAGTGCGGAAATGATGATAATGGTAAGTACCAACAGAAATGGGCTGACCGAGGGGAAACATCAGGGGCTTAAAAATACTGTTTTCTTTGGGTGGATAAAATCTCTCTGTTTGGGGCCCCCCGGGGGGGCTCAGTCGGTTAAGCATCCGACTCTTGATCTCAGCTCAGGGCTCGATCTCAGGGAGGTGAGTTCAAGCCCCGCACTGGGCTCCGTGCTGGATGTGATGCCTATTTAAAAAAAAAAAAAAAAAAAAAAAAATTTGCTACTTTCTTCCAGGCCTCCCCACTGATGCCTCAGTTTGTCTCTGACATTTGCGGGGCCCGCCTCTGCACTCCCAGTTTTACTTCTGAGCCTTACTGTCACACATTTGTCGGCGGGAAAGAGGACAAAACCAAATCTTTGCACTCGGCACACAGCTGGGCACATAATAGAGGCATTTATAACTCCATGTGAGTTTCTTTTCATAGTTCAGGTGGGTTTCTTCCTCATTTGCTTGCAACGCTGGAACATTCTGGCTTCATGTTGGGCTGAATATGTCGCATTGTGGGTTTATAGCCCTTTTGTTAAAGCAATCTCCTATCTCTGCCCCAGTTGAACCCCCCCCACGCCTTGCATGATATGACTACTTTGCAATTCAGCTCCGTTCCTTGTTCCTTCTGTTACAACACAGCTTCTGCCACCTTCGAGACTCCGTGGGTAATCTCCTTCTATTCTTCCTAATTCTTTGGGAGTTTTTGTTTTATAATGTGACCTATATAAGAGAAATGAATTTGAATGTCAGAAGAAGCAATGTCAATTAGACATTAAAATATAATGCAGCTTTTCTCTGGATGGTTAGTTACCTATAGTAATTTTCCACTCTATTCCTTAAAAATACTTTGGAACAAGATCCAGCTGGCCTCTGTTGATTAAAATTCACAGGTGTCAGGAGGCGTTAGTAACATATATATGACTTGGTAATTCCCACAACAATGACTCACACAGTTTTCACATGTTAGAAAACATCCTTGTTCTCAAAGGGACTTTTTGTTGTTTCAATGTATTGTTCAACTTCCTCTGCATCTTCCATTTTACAGTTATGTAGATTTATTAAAGAATGTTTAAAAATTATACATGTCCATATTATAAAATATATGCATGTTTAACATGTGTCTTATCAGCAAATGGCTTTTGACCTACACAAAGAAATTATACAATGGTTGAGTTAAATGAATTATTAAATGATGAATCATAATGACTACAGTCAATTATTTATTAATCATGATCAATCAGCAATAACTAATGTCAATAGACAATTATGTGTTAATAATTTTATGAACATGCAATTAATGAATATTAATAGTTAATGATTAGCATCTTACCAGCCAAAATATGTATATGTTTTGATCCTTTGTTTTACCACTTTTTCCAAATTATAAAAGTAATATTTTTATGGTTAACAGTATGAGAAGAATACGGCAAGTAAAAGACCTCCCATCTGTCCTTGGTGTGTCCTTCTAAAGTCGACCATGCTTGATGATTTGTTCCTTTTTTTTTTTTTTTTTTAAATTTAATTTGTTTTTGAGAGACAGGGTGAGAATGAACGCGAGCTGGGGAGAGGGCCAGAGAGAGAGGGAGACACAGAATCTGAAACAGGCTCCACGCTCTGAGCTGTCAGCACAGAGCCCGACACGGGGATCAAACCCACAAACCTTGAGACCATGAGCCGAAGTCGGATGCTTAACTGACTGAGCCACACAGGCGTTCCTTGATGATTTCTTATATATACTTTGAGACATTTTCCAAGCTTATAGAGGTGGAGTTTATATAATAGATTGTTTATTCATTTTTTGTCAAATAAGATCATAACTTGCTTTCATGTTTTAAAAAACTTTCCTGTTTTAAAAATTACAGTTATATTCATCATTGTATTTGGGTACCTATCTTCCTAACTCTACTGTTTAAACTTTTCCATAATTTATAAACCAGGCACAAATAACTTCTAGTTTTTCCTTCCTCTAACGCATGAGGTACTGACTCCCTTTATACATATTTGCAGGTACACATTTTTGGCTCAATGATACATGGCAAACGTTTAAAACAAAATCAATATTTGGCTTGAGTTTTCATCACAGAATAACCTTCTGGGATATAAACATAATCATAAAAATTGTGCCTGAGGGGAATTTTCATGGCAATGTGTTGGAAAAGATTTCATTTTTTAAAGTAACACCTACCCCCGATGCGGGGATCAAACTCACAACCCTGAGATCAAGAGCTGCATGCTTCACAGGCTGAGCCAGCCAGGGACTCCTCATAGCAATTTAATATTAAAACCGTATTAGGTAAATGTAACACAGGGACATTACAGTATAGGAGCACTGATTACTTAACAGAGCAGTTAACTGATTACTTAACAACTGATTACTTAACTCTCACTGTGGGAGAATAGAGAACGAGATATTTTTGAACACTTTCCTTTTCTCTAATCCCTTCGTACCCATGCTCTTTAACGACAAGAAAAGTTTCTTTCTGTATCAAACATGATTTTCCATGAATTTTGTTAAATCAGATTTTGGAATTTTGCTCCCTTAGGACATTTTGAGGTGGCAAAATCAATATTCTTTTTAAAAAAGTTTTTTCTAACGTTTATTCATTCTTTGATAGAGAGAGAGACAGAGCATGAGTGGGGGAGGGGCAGAGAGAGAGGGAGACACCGAATCGGAGGCTCGGAACTGACAGCACAGAGCCCGACGCGGGGCTGGAACTCGCGGACCCTGAGATCATGACCTGAGCCGAAGTCGGACGCCCAACTGGCGGAGCCACCCAGGCACCCTGGCAAGATCAATATTCTGCTGTTAATTCTGCCATGTAAGATGCGGAAAATACCCAAGCAGAATTTCTCTTAAAAGATTTGTAACCTAAATGGAAGTTAAGTAACAGAACAAGTGATTTATTTCATTTTTATTTTTATTTTTTATTTCTTTCATTTTTCAAGATATTACATCCAACAGAGATATTCTACAAAGCTTAAAATTATGACATAATTGATTTCTGTTACATTTATTATTTCAAATTTTATAAATGTATGTTAACCATATTACTTAAATTTTTGTGAATAATTTTATTAAAGCTATCTAGACATTGCACTCTTTCTTTTTTTTTCCATCTTAACAACATATTTCATTTATCTGTCAATCTACACAAAATATTACCCTTTCGACAATATATAATTTTTTTTTATTAAAAAAAATTTTTTTTTCAACGTTTATTTATTTTTGGGACAGAGAGAGACAGAGCATGAACGAGGGAGGGGCAGAGAGAGAGGGAGACACAGAATCGGAAACAGGCTCCAGGCTCCGAGCCGTCAGCCCAGAGCCTGACGCGGGGCTCGAACTCACAGACCGCGAGATCGTGACCTGGCTGAAGTCAGACGCTTAACCGACTGCGCCACCCAGGCGCCCCTGGATGAGTCCCATTTCAAGTGCACAAAGCCACATGTTGCCCAGGGGCTACTGCACTGGGCAGCCTACCTCTATGATCCTTGCCTTTTATTTATCTTCCAAAGTCTGTCCATATTCTTTGGTTCGCCAACCTCTATTTCCACGGTCACGTCTCCTTCTCTGACTGATTTTTTCATGCCTCCCTCTTATAAAGACCTTTGTGATTACATTGGACCCACCTCCATAACCCAGGATGATCTCATGTCAAAATACTTAATCACATCTGCAAATTCTCTTTTGCCCTATCAAGGACCATACTCACAGGTTTTGAAGATGGACATATTTAGGGAAGGCATTCTACCTACCTCAGTTCCTCATGTGTTCACAGCAAGGTTAAGTGTAGAAAATTCTCCAGGAACTATATATTAGTCCTAGCTTAAAGACTTAGTGATTGAATTTAAATAGTGACACTGATATGAATGTAGTCCTTTGCCATAGATGTGCATAAAATAGTAGTAAGATGATCTTTCACTTTGCAAAATGCAGTAACCCATTAAAAAGCTTTTAGTAATTAGCAATGGCCAAATGTGTTGATTCACAAATTTTGTTCATTCTGCACAACTCTGCTTATTGGTAGCTGTTTCTATGTCTGGTCTCACTCTTTGTCCACATCTAATTCCTCTGAGTCTAATCTCTCTCTTTTTCTCTCACCTGCCTCTTCACCACACCTCATTTGATTCTCCAAATATGCCCAGCTTCCTCCTACCATAGAGCCTTTGCATATGGCTTCTTTCTGCCTAGGATGCTCTATACCTCCCTCTTTGACTGATACAAGTTTTTTTTTGTTTTTGTTTTTGTTTTTTCAATATATGGAATTTATTGTCAAAATGGTTTCCATACAACACCCAGTGCTCATCCCAAAAGGTGCCCTCCTCAATACCCATCACCCACCCTCCCCTCCCTCCCACCCTGCACTCTTTCTTTTTTTTTAAAAAAAAGAAAAAACAATGTTTGTTTATTGGGGCACCTGGGTGGCTCAGTCGGGTAAGCATCTGACTTCGACTCAGGTCATGATCTCACGGTTCGTGGGTTCGAGCCCTCATCAGGCTCTGTGCTGACAGGTCAGAGCCTGGAGTCTGTCTCAGATTCTGTGTCTCCCTCTCTCTGCCCCTCCCCTGTTTGTACAGAGGGGGAGGGGCAGAGAGAAAAGGAGTGAGAGAATCCCAAGCAGGTTCCTTGCCTATAGTGCAAGTCCCATGCAGCGCTCACTCTCATGAACCATGAGATCATGACCTGAGCCCAAATCACGGGTCAGATGCTTAACCCCTGAGCCACCCAGGCACCCCTGCACTCTTTTTTTTTTTTTAAATATTTGTATTCATCATCAATTTTCCTATTTACTTTATGATTTGAAAATAAAGAACTTTAAAACAGAGATGACGAGGATAACTATCTGAAGTAGGGGCTGTGATGATGACTAGAATAGAATACACATTCCTTAGTAAATTGCTTGGCGTGCATGTCCTAGGCCCTCAGTTAAGATTGGCTTTAACCTTTCCCCCTCAAGTTCATTCAGATCTGCTTGGAGCAGATTGGGAAAAGGCTGGTCCAGGTCTACTGAGGACTCAGAAATGAGCTAAGTCATAGAAATAGCGTGTAAAGCACAAGAGGGAAGCAAGCATCTTTCACTGAAGTCCTAACAAAATCTATTTGTTGGACAAGAACAAGTTACTCATCTGCTTTTTATCCAGGCACGTCCCAACTTAATGCTACTGCCTTTGGTTCCAAAGATTCTGCTTTGGGCTTTGGTCAGCTCCCACTGTATTTTGGCAGCTGAAAAATCATTAAATCTCTTTCCCCTGGCAATAGAACGTCCCCATTGATTTACCTTTGATACGTTGATAACGTTGCCCTTGTTCCTATCATGAGTTCAATGATCATCTTTTCCTTCAGTTTATAATCAGCAGTGGTCTTTCATGTTCGAGAAGATTTGCTCCGTGAGCTCTGTGATTATTTGTAAAGAGAAAGACAAATGCACAGAGAATTGGGAGGAGGAGAATGTTAGAGTTCAATGCAGTGATCTAATTTGATACATTTATTCACAAATAAGATATGTGTCCCAAATCAGATATATTGTTTGCTGAGTGGCAAAACAAGGTCTAAAACCCAGATCTCTCATTTCAGTGGTTAGTGCCTTTTTTCCCAATTTCATACTTGCCTCCTTACTAGTGAGTGATTTTTTCCCCAAAGGCAGTTGAGAAAATAAAGTTGCCTTTACACGGTCTGCCATCAAAAGACCACAAACCTTGGACTTAAAGGGAGGTCATTGAATTCTGACAGTCTATTTTCTGAATTTACAAAGTAGAGCAGAGGCAAATGCACCTGCTGTACACATTTGTTTTTTTTTTCAACGTTTATTTATTTTTGGGACAGAGAGAGACAGAGCATGAACGGGGGAGGGGCAGAGAGAGAGGGAGACACAGAATCGGAAACAGGCTCCAGGCTCTGAGCCATCAGCCCAGAGCCCGACGCGGGGCTCGAACTCACGGACCGCGAGATCGTGACCTGGCTGAAGTCGGACGCTTAACCGACTGCGCCACCCAGGCGCCCCTGTACACATTTGTAATTTCCCAAATGAATTAAACAATTCATAAATTTTTACGGAGACACAATTTACATATAACATACAACACATCACATAAATATTTCTTTTTTTGCCATGAGTATGAGTAAGACCTAGTCTCTTAGCAACTTCGAAGTTGTTGACTATACTCCACGTTGTTGACTATAATCTCTATGCTGTGGATTAAGTCTTCAGGAATTATTTCTCTACTGCTTGGCAAGTTTGTGCCCTTACATAATGTCTCCCCAAATATTTAACAGAGCATCAGCAGTGTGGATGGGATAGATATTATCATAGTAATTCAAGTAGGAAAGAGAAACAGTAGTATAACAAATCCTCCCCAGCGACCATCTACTTGTACTAGTCATTCATTATTTACTCTATGTCATTTCCTGTGTTAGGCTGTTTACACAAATCTCATCCAGCGATTACAGAGATCAGTAATGAGGTCCTGTTATTAATCACGTTTTAATGGTGAGTACATTGATGGAGAGGTTAAAGAACATGCTCCATTTCATTAGGATGTAAGAAATAAAGTCAAAATTTGGACCCATAAAAATTTAAAAAACCAACTTTTTAAAAACATTGTATCAAAGTTTATTTATTTATTCTGAGAGAGGCAGAGAAAGTGTGAGTGGGGGAGGGGCAGAGAGAGAGAGAGAGAGAGAGAGAGAGAGGGAGGGAATCCCAAGCAGGCTCTGAGCCACCAGCAGGGAGGGAGCCCGACATGGGGCTCAAACCCACAAAACTGTCAGATCATGACCTGAGCCGAAACCAAGAGCCAGATGCTCAACCAACTGGGCTGCCCAGACACCCTCAAATAAAGAAGTTTTTAATAGCTATTTAATACTATTTAAATAATTTTTATTAGTTAAATAATTTTAAATGAAATTCTTGATATTTGACTTTATATACAAACTTAATAGCTTTTTCAAAACAATTATTGTAGCATTTTATTCTTTTTTTTTTTAAATTTTTTTTTCAACATTTTTTATTTATTTTTGGGACAGAGAGAGACAGAGCATGAACGGGGGAGGGGCAGAGAGAGAGGGAGACACAGAATCGGAAACAGGCTCCAGGCTCCGAGCCATCAGCCCAGAGCCTGACGCGGGGCTCGAACTCACGGACCGCGAGATCGTGACCTGGCTGAAGTCGGACGCCTAACCGACTGCGCCACCCAGGCGCCCCAAGATACAGCTTGATTGATTATAGCCCATCAGCCATTCCCCAAATACGTGCATAAAGCAAATACGTCTCGCACAGAACTATATTTGAATTCTGAGGTAAATATACCTAATTACATTCCTTAGATCATAACACTGAAAAAGAAAGACCGTCTTTAATGGGAGAGAAACCATCTATTATACATTTGAATCCAAAATATCGAGCCAGAAAGAATGATGGCTCAGAGCCTGGAGCCTGTTTCCGATTCTGTGTCTCCCTCTCTCTCTGCCCCTCCCCCGTTCATGCTCTGTCTCTCTCTGTCGCAAAAATAAATAAATGTTAAAAAAAAAAAAATCAAGCTGTATCCCTTCTAGATACGTATGAACATCAAGGGTCCTGAAGACCCATATCCAAATAAACAGAGAAATCAGTTCCTTCCGCAAATTAGGACTTTTTCGTCCCATGAAGACCCTCTAGGATCTGTTATGGCCTTCTGGGCATTGGTTTTCTGTCCTCACTACTCTGATTTTAGGACTATTTCTCAAATAGGGAGACACATCTGTCGTCAGAGCAAATAATTGAAATCTCAGTTATATCCTCCTTGCTTCCTTAATGCTTTGCTTCTTCTGTTCTTTGACTTTTACCTGGTCTCCTTTTGCCTGGTCGCCTTCATCTTGAGGTAAACATTCTTTGGAGTTATATTTTCTGTAGTCATTTCTGCTATTTTAGCAAAGACCTTCCTTATGGTTGTGGCCTTCAATGCCATAAAACCAGGAAACTCTACAAAGGCCGATGGTGACCCAGTTCGCCAAGGTGATAGTTTATAGTGCCTCCTTCACGTATGTATCTGCACAGTCTGGCCGGGACCTTCTCCCTCTTTTGCTAACATTGGCACACGATCGGTTTGGCAAAATCATCCTTCAGTGTAATAAAAGGTCCGCTACTCCCTTCTGCTGTGCTCTGGAGTACTTGGGCTTTCTAGAACTTTTGACCTAGACTATTACTTTTCTGACTCTATGCCTACCAGGCAGGTCCAATAAGCCCAAAGCAATCACATTCAGCATGCTGATTTTCTGCAGTATGTGGATTTCTTTCATACCCACCTATCTGAGCACCAAAGGCAAAGCCATGGTGGTTTGGGAAATGTTTTCCATCTTGGTTTCCAGGGCTGGTTTACTGGGTTGGCTATTTCTTCCAGAGTGTTAAGTGATCCTACTGAGATCAGATAGGAATTCAAGGAAAAAATTATTTGAATATTTTCCTCCCAGAAGGTAAAAGGAATTAGTGTTTAAGTGACATCATTGATATGAAATGAACAATGGTATGAAAATAAAGATTGCAAAGTGTGGCACGAAATCAATGCATTTTGTCAAAAGAATGACAATTGCTTTTTTCTTTTTTAATTTTTTTTTCTTCAACGTTTTTATTTATTTTTGGGACAGAGAGAGAGACAGAGCATGAACGGGGGAGGGGCAGAGAGAGAGGGAGACACAGAATCGGAAACAGGCTCCAGGCTCCGAGCCATCAGCCCAGAGCCTGACACGGGGCTCGAACTCACGGACCGCAAGATCGTGACCTGGCTGAAATCGGACGCTTAACCAACTGCGCCACCCAGGCGCCCCGACAATTGCTTTTTAATCAAGTGACACTGTCATTATTGTGGCAGCAAATCACGGTGAAAGCAGCTCTGGGGCAGATAGAAGAGTGTTCAAACTCAACACCCCTACTGGCTGACTTTGACTTTCAGTGTATCCAGATGACATTTCTCTGATTCAGTTTTGTCATCTTTAAATAGCATGTAGCAGGTTAACAAGGGTTAGAGTGAAAATTAAATAAAATCATATATGTGAAAATATAATGGGTGCTCAAGAATATGCTTCCTTTCTGTTAGAGATCTTTTTCTTTCTTATTTCAATAAAAATTAAATTTTAAGGCATTTTAAGTTCTGGTAGTAGAAAGCCAGTGATATCTAGTTATCCCTCATTAAACTGTTCATAAACACAAAACAATATGAAATTTGAACTTTAGACAGTCTAAATAGCATTCTGTATGCTTCCATATGCCTGCTTGAAATATGGATCAAAGCTTATGTAAAACACTGAGGGAACCAGTGTTCCCTCAAAATTAGGGAACCTCCTAATTTTGGCTCAGGTCATGATAACAGGGTCGTGGGATCGAGCCCGGAGTTGGGCTCCGTGCTGAGCATACAGCCTGCTTAAGATTCTCTCTCGCTCCTTCTGCCCTTCTTCCCTGCTCACATGCCCTCTCTGTCTAAAAAATAAAAATTAAAAAAAAAAAAAAAAGAACTGGGGTGCCTGGGCGGCTCAGTCAGTTAAGTGTTTGACTTTGGCTCAGGTCATGATCTCACAATTTGTGGGTTTGAGCCCCACATTCTCTCTCTTCTCTCTGTCCCTCCCCTGCTCGCGTGATGCGCGTGTGCTCTCTCTCTCTCAAAATAAATAAACGTTTTTTAAAAAAGAAATGAGGTTTATTTATTTATTTATTTTTAAATTTTTATTTATCTATTTTTAGAGAGAGCACAAGCAAGGGAGGGGCAGAGAGAGAAGGAGAGAGAGCCCCAAGCAGGCTCTGCACTGTCAGCGTGGAGCCCCATGTGGGGCTCCAACTCCCAAACCATGAGATCGTGACCTGAACTGAAATCAGGAGTTGGACACTCAACCGACCGAGCCACCCAGGTGCCCCAAGAAATGAGGTTTAAATCCAGAAATGTGAGATACAACAACTGTAATTAAAAGCATCTGGATGAGGGGCGCCTGGGTGGTGCAGTCGGTTAAACGTCTGACTTCAGCCAGGTCACGATCTCGCGGTCCGTGAGTTCGAGCCCCGCGTCAGGCTCTGGGCTGATGGCTCAGAGCCTGGAGCCTGTTTCCGATTCTGTGTCTCCCTCTCTCTCTGCCCCTCCCCCGTTCATGCTCTGTCTCTCTCTGTCCCAAAAATAAAAAACGTTGAAAAAAATTTTTTTTAAAGCATCTGGATGAGCTATAGAATGATTCTCTCTGGGAGATGTAGTTTTTCAGTTATTTATTGTTTTCTGGCAAAGGAATTCTTTTGTAGGGACCACTGCTGATTATCCAATAACAGATCAATCCTGCACATGAGTCTTAAAAGGTAAAAGGCCAAGTGCACCAGGAAAGGAGAATACTCTCCTCAATTGCCAAGTCATCATTTGTGTTTATGCATGATAAGTGCCACATACTTGATTTCTGGAACTTAAGCTGGAGTTTGCCATGGTGGTAACTGTCCCTGCTGAGGCATGGCGGCCATGCCCCAAATAATAGAAGCATTGGCAATAACTGATGCTCAGAAATTTTCACATCAAGTAAATTTTTGTTGTTTGTTTGTTTGTTTGTTTGTTTAAGAGCAGGAGTTATGTCATTCAAAGTTCTGGAGCTTGAGAGGAATTGTGTTTGTACATAATGTTGAACACAGTACAACTGTAAGACTAAGGAACACTAAATTAAATACATTCTTAGCCCAACTCCATTCTCGCTTATCACCTCTCTTGTTTCTTTCTGTAACACAATAGATGTCTAAGTAAAATTAAGATATACTTTACCACTTTGGTTATATGGAACTTTCTCCTGGCCATAAAATTTGTAGAAAAGGGAATGAATATTCCATTGGAATCTGCTCTGATGTGAAGAGGCCAAATTATACTCACAGTTTATTACCTGATGACAATGGAAAAGACTGTGTTGTAGAAATTGTTTTGGAAAGTTTCTACAGCTTGCATTCATTCACTAGAACTTACTGTGGAAAAAGGGATAAGCTTATTTTTTGAAAGCTGGAAGGAAGATCAGCACCATTAGGACAATGTAAGGCCACATTTTCTAGAGTAAATCTTTCTCTGTTGAGGTTGTATCTCAAGCACTGAAATGCAAGGAATTGAGAGAGGGAATGAATGTCTTCAGAAACATTTCCATATAAATGGTAGAAATTTGACCTTCTTGCAGGAGCCTAACCAAGTGTTTGAGTGAACATTAACCAAATATGTATTTCATTTTTAAAATTTTATTATTATTTATTTACGTTTAATTTACATCCAAGTTAGTTAACATATAGTGTAATAATGATTTCAGGAACAGAATTTAGTGATTCATCACTTACATATAATACCCATTGCTTATCCCAGCAATTGTCTTCCTCAATGCCCCTTGTCCCTTTAGCCCATCCCCCCACCCACCACTCCTCCAACAACCCTCAGTTTGTTCTCTATATTTAAGTCTCTTATGGTTTGTCTCCCTCTCTGTTTTTATATTATTTTTGCTTCCCATCCCTTATGTTCATCTGTCTTGTATCATAAATTCCACATATGAGTGAAGTCAAATGATATTTGTCTTTCTCTGACTTATTTGCTTAGCATAATACCCTCTAGTTCCATCCATGTTATTGCAAATGGCAAGATTTCATTCTTTTTGATCACTAAGTAGTATTCCATTGTAGATATATATACCACATCTTCTTTATCTATTCATCCATCGATGGACATTTGGGCTCCTTCCATACTTTGGCTATTGTTGATGGTGCTACTATAAACATTGGGATATAGGTGCCCCTTGGAAACAGCACTCTTGTATCCTTTGGATAAATACCTAGTAGTGCAATTGCAGGGTCGTAGGGTAGTTCTATTTTTAATTTTTTGAGGAACCTCCATACTGTTTTCCAGAGTGGCTGCACCAGTTTGCATTCTCACCAGCCGTGCAAAAGTGTTCCTCTTTCTCCACATCCTCACCAACATCTTTTGTTGTCTGAGTTATTAATGTTAGCCATTCTGACAGGTATGAGGTGGTATCTCATTGAGGTTTTGATTTGTATTTCCCTGATGATGAGCAAAGTTGAGCATCTTTTCATGTGTCTGTTAGCCATTTGGAGGTCTTCTTTGGAAAATGTCTATTCATGTCTTCTGCCCATTTCTTCACTGGATTATTTGTTTTTTGAGTGTTGAGTTTGATAAGTTCTTTATAGATTTTGGATACTAACCCTTTATCTGATACGTCACTTGCAAAATATCTTCTCCCATTCTGTTGGTTGCCTCTTAGTTTTGCTGATTGTTTCCTTCACTGTGCAGAAGATTTTAATCATGATGAGGTCCCAATAGCTCATGTTTGCTTTGTTTCCTTTGCCTCTGGAGATGTGTCAAGTAAGAAGTTGCTGCAGCCGAGGTCAAAGAGGTTGTCGCCTGTTTTCTCCTCTAGTATTTTGATGGCTTCCTGTCTTATATTTAGGTCTTTCATCCATTTTGAGTTTATTTTTGTGTATGGTGTAAGAAAGTGGTCCAGATTCATTCTTCTGTAGCACCATTTACTGAAGAGGCTGTCTTTTTTTTCCATTGGATATTCTTTCCTGCTTTGTTAAAGATTAGTTGGCCATACGTTTGTGGGTCCATTTCTGGGTTCCCTATTCTGTTGCATAGATCCGGGTGTCTGTTTTTGTGCCAGTACCGTACTGTCTTGATGATTAAAGCTTTGTAATATAGCTTGAAGTCCGGAATTGTGATACCTCCAGCTTTGGTTTTCTTTTTCAAGATTGCTTTGGCTATTCGGGGTCTTTTCTGGCTCCATACAAATTTCGGATTGCTTGTTCTAGCTCTACGAAGAATGCTGGTGTTATTTTGATAGGGATTGCATTGACTATGTAGATGGCTTTGCATAGTATCAACATTTTAACAGTATGTGTTCTTCCAATCCGTGAATATGGAGAGTTTTTCCATTTGGGGAGGAGTCTTCTTCAGTTTCTTTCATAGGTTTTCTATAGTTTTCAGTGTATAGATTTTTCACTCCTTTGGCTGGGTTTATTCCTAGGTATTATGGCTTTTGGTGCTCAAATATGCATTTCAAGCGAGATGTTCACAAGTTGAAATGGACTGTAAGGACCTTGCCATCCAACAATCCTTTACAAAGTAGTACACCTAAAATAATAGATAATGTCCATGTACTGTTTAAAGAATTTTCATTATATAAACCCCTTTTCATGACCACCTTGCTTAAGAAGTATGTGCACCTATGAAGTTCCCTGGATGTCCTTGCCTGAGCACATTCTTCCCCCTGCAGTTCTCTAGAGCAAAGCCCTACTTTAAATTTTGTGTTCATCAAGGGGCACCGGGGTGGCTCAGTCGGTTAAGTGTCCAACTTCTGCTCAGGACATGGTCTCACAGTTGATGGGTTCGAGCCCTGCATTGGGCTCTGTGCTGACAGTTCAGAGCCTGGAGCCTGCTTTGGATTCTGTCTCCCTCTGGCTCTGCCCCTCCCCCACTCACACTCTGCCTGTGTCTCTCAAAAATGGATAAACACAAAAATTTTACTTTTGTGTTCATCATTTCTTTGCTTTGCTTTAAAATAGCTTTCCGTCCCCAAATAATATATTGTTGGATTTTGGCAGTTTTTCAACTTTATATAAATGTATTATATTGTATATATTATTCTGTGATTTGCTACATTTTAAAAGCCTGTTTTAAGGATTTACACACATAGTCGTATGTAATACAGTTTTATTTCCTTCTTTGTCATGGCTGCATATTGTATCTAGCTATTTAAGAATATAATATAAACTAGAAAATTCTCCTCAAAAAAGATATTTGAACTATTTCCTTTTTTTTCCTATTGCAAGTGATGTTGTTTTCTATTCTTGTATAAATCTGTTCACATGTGTACCTTTTCTCGGGAAGTGGAATTTCTGTGTCATAGGGTATTTCTTTGCTGGGAAATATCACTTTTAAATTCTATTTCTAAGTTCTAAATTTGAACTTTCAACAGCTGTTTTATAAGTTCCTACTGCTCCACATCTTTACCAACACTTGGTCCTTGTCAGGCTTTTAATTTTGTCACTTTGAGATTGTGAAATGGTATTTCATTTTGTTTTATCTTATTCATATTGCAATTGTCATTTTACTTCCCCTTTGCTTTGGAATTCAACAATGTCACAATGACATGACTGAGTGTTGGATTTCTTTTTTAAATCATGTCTAGGATAGTCTGGTCTTTCTAAATATGTCAAGTAACTTTTACTGTTTTAGGAAAATTCTCAGACATTTATAAAAGTATTTTTTTCTCCCCTCGTCTCTATCTCCTCTCCTTAGGGACATGTAGTCTTGTTCTATGCATCTTAAACTCCATTTTATATTTTTAAATGTCCCTTAAACTCTATTTTATATTTTTCATCAAAGAGAAGAATTATTTATCTCTATAAATTGCCTTCAGCATTCAAGGATCTTGACAAAATTTAATATCCATTTCTTTTTTTTTTTTTTTTAACATTTTTAAACATTTTTTTTTCCCCAACGTTTATTTATTTTTGGGACAGAGAGAGACAGAGCATGAACGGAGGAGGGGCAGAGAGAGAGGGAGACACAGAATCGGAAACAGGCTCCAGGCTCCGAGCCATCAGCCCAGAGCCCGACGCGGGGCTCGAACTCACGGACCGCGAGATCGTGACCTGGCTGAAGTCGGACGCTCAACCGACTGCGCCACCCAGGCGCCCCAATATCCATTTCTAACAAAAACACTTGGGAAGGTATAAGCTGGTTATCCCTTAAGTCAGCTTCTAACTTAGTGGGGAAATGCTATGAAGTTGTCACTAAGGTCAAGAACAAGGTGAGAAGTCTCACTTATTTCCGTTCCTATTCAGTACTATGCTGGAAGTATGGGCCAATGCAATTTTTTTTTTTTTTTAAGGAAAATAACTAGAAACATGGCAACTGGAAAAGAAGATACAAAACTATCTCTACTAGCAGATGACATGGTAATATATCTGAAACATCTAAGAGAATCAAGGATGCAAACAATAAAGCAAGTTCAATAAGAGAGTAGAATAGAAAATGAGTACACAAAATCAATGTGGATACAGACGTAACCAGTTGGAAGAGAAAACCCCACTTACGATAGCAACAGATAAGATACACAGCCTGGGAATAAACATAACAAGATATACAAAAAACAATGTGAGGAGGACTTTAGCACACTTCTGAAAGTGGAGGTGAATAAATGTAAAACCATACCTTGTCTGTGGTTGTCAATCCTTTTTTTTTTATTTAAAAAAAAATTTTTTTTTTCAACATTTATTTATTGGGACAGAGAGAGACAGAGCATGAACGGGCGAGGGGCAGAGAGAGAGGGAGACACAGAATCGGAAACAGGCTCCAGGCTCTGAGCCATCAGCCCAGAGCCCGACGCGGGGCTCGAACTCACGGACCGCGAGATCGTGACCTGGCTGAAGTCGGAGGCTTAACCGACTGCGCCACCCAGGCGCCCCAATCCTTTTTTTTTTAAATATGAAATTTATTGTCAAATTGGTTTCCATACAACACCCAGTGCTCATCCCAAAAGGTGCCCTCCTCAATACCCATCACCCACCCTCCCC
>NW_024412572.1:1067321-1095187 GCF_014898765.1 Herpailurus yagouaroundi
CCTGGGTGGCTCAGTCGGGTAAGCATCCAACTTCAACTCAGGTCATGATCTCGCGGCTTGTGAGTTTGAGCCCGGCTGCAGGTTCTGTGTTGACAGCTCAGAGCCTGGAGCCTGCTTTGGGTTCTGTGTCTCCCCTTCTTTCTGCCCTTCCCCTGCTCACATTCTGTGTCTCTCTGTCTCTCAATAATAAATAAACGTTAAAAAAATTTTTTATAAAAAAAAAAAAAGAAAAAAGAAAGAGAAAAACCCAGCGACACCCGGATGTCTAGAACACTTACTCCTTAGATCGTGGCTC
The DNA here is from genome assembly GCF_014898765.1 of Herpailurus yagouaroundi. Classification (NCBI taxonomy): domain Eukaryota; kingdom Metazoa; phylum Chordata; class Mammalia; order Carnivora; family Felidae; genus Herpailurus; species Herpailurus yagouaroundi. The sequence continues at coordinate 1,067,617 of NW_024412572.1, forward strand.
TGAGGCACCATTTCTCGCTAAAGGGAACTAGAGAATCTTGGAGAAAAGGCTGATTGTAGGTCTGACACAGGGAAGGCACGTGGCAAGCCTAGTCCCTCTTTTTTTGTGCAGAAAGCAAAGCAGTGTTCAAACACTGACAGAGAGTTAACAAAAGGACAAGAATCAACTCAAAGAGAGTCATGCTGGCCACATTTGGGGGAAACTTAAGCGCAACAAAAGCCAATAATGAATTAGAAAACACTGCATGAAAAACGGAATCTAGAGCCCATAATGTTACTCAAAATATGGGGGGGGGGGGCAGGGGGGCTCTTCTTTATAGAAGATGCCAGCTGACACATATGCAAGAAATGACAGAATTAGAAAATCATGGCTTTGCATCAATCTCAAATTTTCACAACTGTTTTAGTCCGGAGTCATCAATGGATTTTGAAATCGGTGGTAGAACGCTGTTGTGGAATTAGCCTAGCAAATTTACTGGGAACAGCATTACAGGCAGAGGGACTAACAATGGTTACATTAAGCAGGAGTAAGTAGGATATGAATCATACTGAAGGAACCATAGAGGAGTAGAGCGAGGGAAAAAGAGGGAGGAGGAGAGGAGGAAGTCAGGTGGCTAGATCACGTGGAGACTTGAAGGCAATTGTAAGGACTGGCTTTTGTCACATTGAAATGGGGAACAATGACAGGGTTTTGAGCAAGAGAGTGGTATAATCTGGCTTAAATTTCAAAAAACAAAGTCGCTCTCCGAATAGTCCGGAGGGGACAAGGAGAAAAGAAGAGACACCTGCCAGGATGGTATTGCTGTCATAAGCACGGGGAATCCAAACAGGAGTGTTGCTTAAATGTGAGTGTAAACACACATCACACAAATGTGAGTGTGAGGGCTAATTGTATGTATCACCTTGATTGCATCATCACTTGAGTATCCAGATATTTAGCTAAATGTGATTTCTGGGCGTGTCTTTGAGAGTTTTCCCCAGTGGCATTAGAAGTTGAATCAGTGGTCTCAGCAAAGCAGATTGCCTTCTCCAAGGTGGGTGGACAGTATCCAATCCGTTGAGGAAGCGAGGAGAACAAAAGTTAGAGGAAGGGAGACAGCGTCCCTTTGAGACCACGTCCCTTCTCAGCCCGACTGAGCTGAGACATTGTTCTTTGCCTGCCCTTACCTGAGAAGTACACCATCAGCTCGCCTGTCTCAGAACTTTGGGCTTGGACACCACCTGCTTTCCCGGGTGTCCAGCTTGCCGACAGAAGATGGCGAGACCTCTCAGCCTCCCTAACTGCGTGAACCCATGTTCCCCGGAGGGCCCTGTCTAATACACAAAGATAGAATTAATGGCAAAGAACACATTTTCTTTATACAATTTGTGAATACTGCACACATCGGGAATAAAAAGCAAAGTAAAAATTTTGGAAAATTGTACAATATGTTAATCATTTCAAGAATGAGCAGAGATTACATCTTAGGTATGAATAGAATTTAAAAAATAAATGAACTTGCTTTATACCAATGGCAATCTTAATAATATTCATTGTGTTTCAAATGTAGCACTACATTTATTTCAGGAGAGGATGAAGTTTTTTTCTTTTTGAATTTATTTTTGAGAGAGAGAAAAAGAGAGAGAGAGAAAGAGATAGAGAGAGAGCATGAGTGGGTCAGGGGCCAAGAGAGAGGGAGAAAGAGAATCCCGATAATCTTATGCTATTAGCACAGAACCCGACACAGGGCTTGAACTCAGACCAGTGAGATCATGACTTGAGCCAATGTTGAGAGTTGGACGCTTAACTGACTGAGCCACCAAGGTGCCCTGAGAATGTACTTTTGTAGGAATTAAGGTAGACAACGTAAAATGACATTTCAGAGAAGACTACCGTGAGAAAAAAATCAATGTACTATAGCACTTTCCCGAGATGTTCCAAGCAATCAGGACGTGCAAAATGAAATTTTAGGGAGAGGCCACTGACACTGACATTGCCAATGACTTTGTGAACATTAAAAAAAAAAATGTTTTCTTCTTCTTTTTTTTTTTTTTTTTCTTTTTCGGACAGTGAGGATACACTTTATTTATTTTTAGCTTTGGCATTTCATTAGTAGGAGAATACAACCTTAGTAATAAACTTATGTTTCCGGCACATCCAATAGCTCCCTTGGCTATTGGAATGGGCTTTGAAGACTTGATGGGTACAGATTGTAAAAGGATGCACAGAGGGCCAGGGAGAAATAAAAGCATGTGTTAGCACAGTAAGGTGAATTGTTGAGAAATAGGAATCATTATCTTGGTTCCAAAACCGAACATGTCTGCTTTCTCTCTTTAACGCTAAGACCTGAACGCTTCAGTCCTGTCTCAACAAACTTCCACCCAACAATTCAATGTTTTACGTGAAACAATTTTCCAATCCACCGTGTTGTGATTTGTGTGTGCGTGTTGGTTTGTTTTGCCATTGTATGACCCAGTGACAAGTTTACATAAAACATCTAGAAAATTCACAATCCGTTAAGAAAAATAATCTCGAAGGTGAACGTTACCAAACGCACAATGCTGCAATTTCTCCCAGATGCACACATTTTACTTGTGAGGAGAGCCCATGATAGGCCAGTAGGGACGAAGAGGAAATAACTGGAATGGCTAAAACAATTCTGTAATGTAATGGTTTCATTGTCATCATTTCAGGAGCTCACATCTGTGATGATGCTGAATCTGCTACTAATTACATAAGGCCGTCACAGGAAATAAAACATCTGGACCAAAATCATGGCTGAGATAACCATCAGAAACATGACCTAGCTTTCACACTTTCTTTTCACTTGACAAGGCTTTATGAAGGGTCCTTTTCTCCCTTAAATATTTCTGAAACAAGATTATTACCATAAATATCTATGCTATCCATCTCCTTCTATAGGGATATAATAGTATAGATAAATAATTAATTAGTATAAATAGTATATTATTAGTATTATTTATATAATATAATTATTCTATTCTATAATATAATATAATATAATATATAATATATATTAATTAGTATAATTAGTATATAAATAGTATAAATAAATAATTCCAGATTAGTTCTATTAAAATCTTTTTTCCTCTGATAATCTAGAAAATTAATCTTCTTTCGTATCTACCTCGGTGGGGGAGGCAACATTGACCTTTTTTCATCTTGTAATTCTCCCAGTTCTTTTGTTTGTTTGTATTAATGTTCATTTATTTTTGAGAGAGAAAAAGAGACTAGGTGAGAGCGGAAGAGGGGCAGAAAGAGAGAGAGAGAGAGAGAGAGAGAGAGAGAGAATCGGAAGCAGGCTTCAGGCCCTGAGCTGTCAGCACGTAGCCTGGTGCAGGGCTCGAACTCACAGACTGTGAGATCATGACCTGAGCTGAAGCTGGACGCTTAACTAAGCCACCCTGGCGACCCAGTTCTTTTTATTTTGTTTTAGTTTTTTATTTTTTAGAGAGAGAGGGGGCGAGAGTGGGGGAGAAGGGCACAGGGAGAGAGGGAATCTTAGGCAGGCTATACGCTCAGTGTGGAGCCCAGCTCGGGGCTCGATTCCACAACCATGTAACCTAAGCCAAAATCAGGAGGTGGTCGCTCAACTGACTGAGTCATAAGTCACCCAGGCACCGCTCCCCCATAGCTCTTACCACTTTATATATATATATGTGTGTGTGTGTGTGTGTGTGTGTGTGTGTGTATGTGTATTTATTTATTTTATTTAAAACAATTTTTTAACGTTTATTTTTGAGAGACAGAGAGACAACATGAGCAGGGGAGAGGCAGAGAGAGATACACCAGAATCTGAAGCATGCTCCAGGCTCTGAGCTGTCAGCCTGGAGCCCACATGGGGCGTGGGGCTCGAACTCACAAACCTGGAGATCATGACCTGAGCCAAAGTAGGATTCTTAACTGACTGAGCCACCCAGGTGCCCCCTTACTATTATATTTTTAAGGAGTTTCTTCCTGTCTCATTTCTTTAGCAGCCTAGTGATATAAATATCTTACAATGTCCTCCTTAAAAGTTTGAAATCATCTTTACCTCGTGCTAACACTATAGAATGGCATCGGGTTCTATATTAATGATCAAGAATACCATTCAAACAAATAAACTCTTCAGGGTAAAAATAAAAAAGCATAGAGGCGCCTGGGTGGCGCAGTCGGTTAAGCGTCTGACTTCAGCCGGGTCACGATCTCGCGGTCCGTGAGTTCGAGCCCCGCGTCAGGCTCTGGGGCTGATGGCTCGGAGCCTGGAGCCTGTTTCCTGCCCCTCCCCCGTTCATGCTCTGTCTCTCTCTGTCCCAAAAATAAATAAAAAACGTTGAAAAAAAAATAAAAAAAATAAATCTACCATGTTGTTTTAAAAAAAAATAAATAAAAAAGCATAGTTTTTTATTTTGTTTTGGGAGAGGGTTCATAAAGGAGAGGAACTTGAGACACATCATGGTGGGGAGGGGTGCTACAAGATTCCGACCTGAAGCCAAAATCGTTCAATATAGTTAGTAAGTGTCACCATCCTCTAGAAATGATCCAATTCTTCCTCTCTTTCCCATATTCATACAAAGAGGAAATTGAGACCTCTGCTGTCGGTTATCGTCAGTCAGACTTTTCACGGTATGGGTTTCCTCTGCATTATTTCAGCTAAATATTAGCTTTTATCTATTCACTGAAAATGCATGGGTGTGTAAGTCCTGGCGTTTTCCTGGATGTATGTTCAACATTAGTCTGCCCTGGCTTAGTCGCATAAACAGCCAAACATATTTGGTTCTGCTTGAAAACAAGAAAGTTTAAGAGTGAATAAAATAAAATAAAATAAAATAAAATAAAATAAAATAAATAAAATAAGATAAAATAAAATAAAATAAGATAAAATAATATAAAATAAAATAAAATAAAAATGTACTTATATGTAGTTCACATTCTAGCTGGGAAGAAGGCTAACTAACAAAAAGTTAAGTTGATAACGATTCAAGGAGAGAGAGGAGTTTCCTTTGTGTTATTTTTCAGAGACTGATGATTTATGTTGAATTTCAGTATAATTATGCATTTATATTTATATATAATCACTAAATAAATATTTAGAAGGAATGGGCAGATAATATGATTATGTTTGTTACCCTTTGAGCTGTTACCTTTGGTTTCCACCCAGAGTTTTACGTTTTTTTGTCTTGTTTTGTTTTTCCCTAGAAACATAACATTTTCCCCAGCTTTACTGAGGTATGATTGACAAATAATACTCACTTATGTGAGCGCCTGGGTGGCTCAGTCGGTTGAGTGTCTGACTCTTGGTTTTGGCTCAGGTCATGATCTAACAGTTCATGGGTTCGAGCCCCCACATCAGGCTCTGTGCTGGGAGCACGGAGCCTGCTTGGAATTCTCTGTCTCCCTCTCTCTCTATCCCTCCCCCGCTCATGTGCACACTCACTCTCCATCTAAATAAACATCAAAAATTAGTTATGTTTAGATTGTACATGTGATCTTTTGTAAGGTGTACAACATGGTGATTTAATATATACATAATACTGTAATATGATTATATATTTTTTAAATTATTTGTTTTGTGGGGTAGGCACCAGGTCTGTTTGGCCACAAGGCTATTGATAACAACAAAAATGGAGGAATGTTGAGATTATTCTTTGACACAATTCTACAATAAGAATTCTTGTAAGGATTTCATTATTTATTGATATTTTATTTTGGGGGGATAAATTTTCAAAATATAAATTCGTTAAAATGATGGATGTGCCATATGCAGTTTTCAAACAGAAGGCATCAGTTTGTGTTCCTACCAACACTATACAAATGTGCCCCATCCCTATTAACCTCACTAGCTCTGGAAGTTACTATTTATTTTAAATATTTCAAATCTGATAGAAAAAGTGTTATTTTATTGCTGTCTTAATTTACATTTTCCTCTTTACTGGTGAAGAGTATATGCTTAATGTATTTATCAAAAATTTGAATTTCTTTTTAAAAAATAAATTTATTTATTTATTTATTTATTTATTTATTTATTTAAGTAGGCTCCACACCCAACGTGGGGCTGGAACTCATGACCTTGAGATCAAGAGTCACATACTATATACCAACTGATTCAGCCAGTTGCCTCTGTATTTCTATTCTTCTATTGAAAGATTTGTTTTATTAATTCTAAGAGCTTGTACAATCATTTTTATTGTTGACATATCATCTTTATTTCAGAAAAGAGATAATTTTGTGTTTTTAATTTTTACAGTGCTTTTCTGTGTTCTCTCCAAACTATGTCCTCCAGTTTTAAAATTCGTTTTTTTTTCAACGTTTATTTATTTTTGGGACAGAGAGAGACAGCATGAACGGGCGAGGGGCAGAGAGAGAGGGAGACACAGAATCAGAAACAGGCTCCAGGCTCTGAGCCATCAGCCCAGAGCCTGACGCGGGGCTTGAACTCCCGGACCGTGAGATCATGACCTGGCTGAAGTCGGACACTTAACCTACTGCGCCACCCAGGCGCCCCATATGTCCTCCAGTTTTAACTGAAGTGATCAAGACTTTCATCCCTCCTGCCATTTTCCTATTCTGATTGAATTTCTTATGGAAGGTTTGAAGGAAAATGCTAACACTTCTCCTATGACAGAGCAACCAGTTCTAGTCACAAATCAGTCCAAAACCACGTCCAGAGGGGTAGTGGTGTACTTTAGAACGTGGAAAGGGACTTTTTAATTAAAATGGAAGACAGCAATTATCCCCATATTTTACGGAGAGCAAGAGATAGCAGACCACTCATGAGTCCACCGAGGACATGCAGAGGTGTTGCAAAATGGGTTCTTACTCATATCAGCACACACACACACACGCACGCACACACACAGAGCTGAGAGTTTTTTATTCTTTCAACAAGCATTTATGGATACAGGCATTCTTCTAGGCTCTAGGAATACTGAACTGACAGAACAGAGAAAAGTCCTTGTCTTTATGGTTGATATTTTCTAGTGAGTGAAGAAACAGTGAGCAGCATCATTAGAATTTTAAGTAAAATATGTAGTATAGTAGAGGATGGTAAATAATAGGGGAAAAATTAAAGCAGGAAAGGAGACAGGAAATTCTTTCCAGAAGAGAGTTGAGATCTTAAATAGAGTGGCCAAGGAAAGCTTCGTTGAGAAGGAGGCAATCAAATAGGACTCGAAAGAAGTGGGGAAGCAAACCATGAAGGTATCTGGGGGAAGAGGCAGAGGGAATAACAAATGAAAGCCTCAAATCAGGAGCAAATCCAGCAGTAAGATTAAGAGGCAGGAAGTGAATGGGCGAGGGAGGGGCTGAGCAGCAGCGAATGAGCTCAAAGAGGTCATGGAGGGCAGGATCTCTGAGAGCCTTGTCCACAGTTCAGAAAAAAATTTTTTTAATGTTTATTTATTTCTGAGACAGAGAGAGACACAGCGTGAACAGGGGAGGGGCAGAGAGAGAGGGAGACACAGAATCCAAAGGGTCCAGGATCTGAGCTGTCAGCACAGAGCCCCACACGGGGCTCAAACTCACGAACCGGGAGATCATGACCTGAGCCAAAGCCAGATGCTTAACTGACTGAGCCACCCAGGCACCCCACCTTGTCCATAGTTTTAAGGATGACTTAGGCAAGAAGCCATTGGAGGTTCTGCAAAGAGCAGCGTTATAATGTGAGTTACCTTTTCACAAGACCACCCCAGCTACAGTGTTGAGAGAGAAAAACAAATCAGGGAAATCTTTTATACCTATAATAAGAACTATAATCCCTATGAGAGATGATGCCATCTTGGGCTAAGGTGGTAGAGATGACAAGAAGTCTTCAAATTCCAGATATATTTTGAAGGATAAACCAGTAGGAGTGTGGATGGATTGGTATGAGTGATTAGGGAAAGTAGGAGTTGAGGGTAACTCCAGCAGTCCAGACTTTGGGCCTGAGCATTTATAAGGATAGAGCTGTCCAGTTGGCTGTTTGGTACCCATCCCTCATATATAGGGACGGGGATATGGAACTATTTTGTCCACCTTTTCAAAAGTCATTTGATGTTTTAGGGGATAGCTATCCACACAATTAGCCAAAAGCTTTAGTTTTCAATTTAAAGATTATTCCCTGATTCTCACAGTCCATTTTGTTGATCTTAATTTTAGAGCTACTGTAGCATGGTTGGATTTTATGTATAATTATTATTTTTTTGGTTTCCTTCTTACCTCTGTATTTCCATCTCATCTCTAATAGTTTTCAAATAGATCAGTGTGTTCTTAGGACATACTCTTTTGTCTCTATACCTTTGTGTATTGGGTGTGGGGGGTGGGTAATTTTCACAGTTGTGATTGAATATTTAATTGCAGAAGTATTGCTTATTTCCCTTGCTAGAATATGTAATTCGCGAGGGCAGGACAATGTCTGTTTGTTCATTGCAGTATGCCCACATTTATCACACTGCCTGATTTATAATTGTTTCTTAATAAATATTGACATTCCAAATGCATGCATAAATTATATAGGTATTTTAGTGGGGCCGTGTTGTGCAAAGCTTGGGGAAACTAGGCAGGGAAATTTTCATTTCAATCAAATTTACCATGTTTATTCTCTAAGAACATAATCTCATTTGGGGGCTCATTATTTTTTAAAATTTTTAAAAAAATGTTTACTTTTAAGAGAGACAGAGCATGAGCAGGGAGGGGCAGAGAGAGAGGGAGACACAGAGTCTGAAACAGACTCCAGGCTCTGAGCTGTCAGCACAGAACCTGACACAGGGCTCGAACCCACAAACCGGGAGATCATGTCCTGAGCGGAATTCAGATGCCACCCACGCACCCCTGGTGCTCATTATTAATGGTACTAGTTGTTTGTTTCAGTTTGAGATTCTGAATGTTCTGGTGCTCTGCTTTCCTATCCCCAAGTGGTTAACTAATATGTAGCATGAAATGACTTCACTCTTCTTTTCTCGGTTCCTTACCCTAATTAAGGCAGCACCTTAAAGGTTATGGTGACAGTAGGGTTAATAGAATGCAGGATACACAGTTACAGTTGGATTTCAGTTAAACAATGGGTGTCATGAATTTTTAATTGTTAAATCTGGCGGCTGTCTGTGATAGTGATGCCGATGCTTCTGTTCATGGTGGCTTTTTAGTCTCACTCTAAGAGTTAACAGAAAAACAGCTTCCTGGCAGCTTCCCTCTTGTGGGCCCGTACAGAACCTGGCATGGTAGCATTTAGAAAAATCAACCTCCCCGGCTATAAAATGTGCCTCCGCTCACTCTTGGTAAATGGACGTGAAAATTTGAATTTGACTAATGCGTGCAGGATGGTACCATCGCCATATTCTAGATTTTCTTGGTTACACGAGCTTTCCTGCCAGAGTAAATTTTGCTGTGATATTTTGGACAGAGTCTTGTCTGCTCGGATCAAGGAAATCAAGTATGCCAGGGTCGTGGTGTCCTCTCATGGAGCTCTCCTTTCTTACGAGGTCACTAAGACCCCAGTTTGTCCTGAATCAGCACCATTTTCCTCTCACAGTTGTCTTGTTGAGCTGTATTTCCTATCCGCTTAAGGAGACAGGAAATGGGAAATCTAAATTTCATAGACGCACATTAATTCTTCGCTTTGTTCAATATGTTTGACTTCATACAATTTTGGATCCGTGAATTATTCACTGAGTCAATGAATATTTAGTGGGTGGCTACCATGTGCCCACTAATGTTTTAAGAATTATGAGTGCTACGTGATACAACAACATAAAGTAATCGATGCAGGTGAAATATTTTCTTATAAATTACTTGGTGTATCAAGTCTTATTCCTAGAGTAATGATGCCCTCTTGTGGCTCTAGACCTCTGCCAAACCATTTCTTCCCCATTTCTTCTGGAATTCAGGGTGCTTATTAGGAAACGCCATGACGTGTTTGTATGTTAATTTAATATTAACCAATTATAGCAGTTAATTAATTGTATTAATATATGTTAATTAATATTTAATATATTATCATTGATACAATTAATTAATTATAACTGTTATAATTAATTATAATAGAGAAATTCACATTAAGTCAACTTTCAACTCACTCTATATCCTAGGACATAGATTTCCAAGAAATAAAAATTTACCTGGAATCCAATTTTTTTTTTCTGTTGGGAAAGTAACATCATTAATTTGGTGACAGAACATCTGTGTGAGCGTGTAGTTTATTCGTGGCACTTATATTGTGTAAAGTCACTAAGAACACAGAATTAGTGAATACCGAACCGTTGATTTAGAGACAATTTGGAGTTAGGTGTCTGTGAACCTCTGGTCACATTTTTGGTCAAGGGATCAGTATATCTTTTTTATGTATTTTCTGTTTAAAGACACTGAATTAAGTATATAGAGTTGGTTCATTAACATTATAAGATTCATTAACAGCCAACAGCACTCCAGCTCACGCCGGAAGGAAGTTTATCAAAGTCATGTATTTTCTCCAGTAGGCACATCACAGCCTTCTTGCCCTTGGGAACACCACTAGACAGCACTCCAGCACTGCTCTTGAGGATCGTTTTAGACAGTGACCTCACCAGCAAAAAGCACAAATTGCGCACAAAATACCGCTTGTACTAAATAAACCACAGAAAGGACATTCGTTTGGTTTTATGGGAGTGGAATCAAGAAGGGAGGGCGCCTGGGTGGCGCAGTCGGTTAAGCGTCCGACTTCAGCCAGGTCACGATCTCGCGGTCCGTGAGTTCGAGCCCCGCGTCGGGCTCTGGGCTGATGGCTCAGAGCCTGGAGCCTGTTTCCGATTCTGTGTCTCCCTCTCTCTCTGCCCCTCCCCCGTTCATGCTCTGTGTCTCTCTGTCCCAAAAATAAATAAACGTTGAAAAAAAATTTTTTTAAAAAAAGAAGGGAGAGCATTGGCTTGCTTGCCCTCAGCTGGGAACATGTGCCTCAAGCAACTCCATGCATGTCCACAAATGACCATGAAAGCCTCATGAGTATTGATTTTGAGTGTGCAAGTACATTTTAGCCAATAAGTGAATTGAATTTGCCAATACAGAATTCATGAATAATGAAGATCAGTTGTGTACACGATAGTTTCTGAGAGATTTAGGGATGTGAGGTTAGGTAAAAGCTCAAGAATGACTATGGTTTTTCCCCCTACCAAACAAAACAATATAAAACAAAACAAAAAAAAGTTACAATCTTGTTCCTAAAAATAAAGCGACAAAGGGCCAACTAAAGTGATAATTGCCTTCATCTCTGCTTGGAAGGAAAAAACATACTTTGAGTATTGTTTCTGATTCATGAAGAATAATGGCCAGGATGGATGTCCCTATTATATTGTTAATTCAAAACAATGCAAGTTGAAGGTAAAGATAATCTGACTGTAATAAATTTAAGAAAAAAAGTATGTTGGTGTTAGCACATTGAAAGACTCATTCATAACAATATATTAATATTTTTTACTTAAAATGGGTTAAGATAGGGAAAAGGATAATAATATCTTGGGCCAAACTCTCTAAATTAGAATCCCAGTTCAGCCATTAAGTAACGTGTGACATTTCCGATAACCTAACCTCTCTGTGCCTTAATATCTCCATCTCTAAAGTGAGTATAATAGTGTCTGTCTCCATTGCCAGTTTCCTCCTTAAAATATCTGGCAAATTCGGGACACCTGGGTGGCTCAGTGGGTTAAGCCTCCGACTTCAGCTCAAGTCATGATCTCACAGTTTGTAAGTTCGAACCCCACATCGGGCTCTGTGCTGGTAGTTCAGAGCCTGGAGCCTGCCTCAGATTCTGTGTCTCCCTCTCTCTCTGCTCCTCCCCTACTCATGATCTGTCTGTGTCTTTCTCTGTCTCAAAAATAAATAAACATTAAAAAAAAAATAGTTGGCAAATTCTGAACTTTGCCAGGTCAAGATAGTATAAACTAAGCCAAAGACTTTTGAAAAGTAGAACAGACTTTTTGTAGCCTAGGGATGTTAAAGAGACAAAGACTTGATTTTAGAGCTCACCAAAGATGTCTCTAGAGAACATACCGAGCTTCTAGTTGAAAGCCCTGAAAGACTATCTCAGGAACAGGGTGAGCAGAGGTAGGCTATTCCTCAGCAAAAATGAAACCTACACTTAGCTGAGCATCTCATTAGGATTGAAGGGATCTAACTCCTCCAATCGGTGAAGTAAACTAGCTTATGGATAAAGTCAAGAAGTTTAAAAATTCCCAAGCAGGATAAACAAAAATGAAACTTCCTTTAGCTATACCTTAGTTGATGAAAATTGAAGCAGAAAGGGGGTGCCTGGCCGGAGTAGAATATGAGACTCTTGATCTGGGGGTTGTGAATTTGAACCCCACATTGGGTGTAGACATTACTTAAAAATAAAATGTTTAAAAAAAAACGGACTCAGTCGGTTGAGCGTCTCACTCTTGGTTTTGGCTCAGGTCATGATCCCAGGGGTTGTGGATTGAGCCTTGCATCAGGCTTGGCATTGTGTGTGCGCCTGTTTAGGATTTTCTCCTCCCTCCTCTCTCTTTCTCTCTCTCTCTCTCCTTCTGCTCCTCTCCCACACTTGCCACCCTCTCTATCTCTAAAAGAAATAAAAGTGAAAAAGAAAAAGAAAATTGAAGAAAAAAATCTTAAAAACATCTAAAAGAAAATAATACATACTTTCTTAGAGGAACAAAACTAAGACTGAAACTGAGTTCTTTTTTCTTTAACGTTTATTTATTTTTGAGAGAGAGAGAGAGAGAGAAAGAGAGACAGAATGCAGGTGGGGAGGGGCAGAGAGAGGGAGACACAGAATTGAAAGCAGGCTCTAGGGTGAGCCTGATGTGGGGCTCAAGCTCACGAATCGTGAGATCATGACCTGAGCCAAAGTTGGACACTTAACAGACTGAGCCACCCAGGCACCCCAAAACTGACTTCTTTTTTTTTTTTCAATGTTTTTATTTATTTTTGGGACAGAGAGAGACAGAGCATGAACAGGGGAGGGGCAGACAGAGAGGGAGACACAGAATCGGAAACAGGCTCCAGGCTCTGAGCCATCAGCCCAGAGCCCGACGCGGGGCTCGAACTCACGGACCGCGAGATCGTGACCTGGCTGAAGTCCGACGCTTAACCGACTGCGCCACCCAGGCGCCCCACAAAATTGACTTCTTAACAGAAGACAAATAGGCACTAGAAATAGAAGGATATACATGTTTATGGATTACTCTGTATATTAAAAATCAGTACTCAAAATATATTAAAACTATTGATTTCCCACAAATTCATTTATGAATTCAAAATATTCAGGGAAAATTCCAGCAAAGGTGTGTGTGTGTGTGTGTGTGTGTGTGTGTGTGTGTGTAGTTGACAAAGTCACTCCAAAACATGTATGTAAATGTAAATGGTGAAAAACAGACAAGGTGATCTTAGAGGGTAAGGGCATACGAGGGCACTTAACACTGTTAGATACCAGACCTATTATAAAATCACAGTAATCTAGCCAGTATAGTATTTACCTCAGTACAGATAAGCCAATAGATAGTTTGTACAATCCAGAAAAAGACTCTCACATTTATCTGACTTATGAGAAAAGTGTCACTGCCCCACAGTAAGGGTGGACTTTGCAATATATGGAAAAATTGGTTATCCCTGTGGAAAAATTGATGAATGAATGAAGAAGAAGTGGTGTGCATATATAATGGAATATTATTCAGCCATAAAAAGAAGGAAATCTTGCCATTTGTGACAACATGGATGGACCTTGAGGGCATGACACTAAGTGAAAGAAGGCAGATGGAGAAAGATAGACACCGAATGATCTTACTTATGTGTGGAATCTAAAATTAAAAAAAAAAAAAGCCAAAACACAAAAACAAAAGCAAACCTAAGCTCATGAATACAGAGAACAGATTGGCGGTTGCTTGGGAGTGGGGAGCTGGTGTGTGTGTTGGGAGTGAAATGGGTAGAGGGAGTTAAAAAGTACAAACTTCCAGCTATAAAACAAATAAGCCCTGGGGATGTAATGTATAGCGTTACATGTGGTGACTACAGTTAATAACACTGTATTTTAAATTTGAAAGTTCCTAAGAGGGTAAGTGGCTCTTAAAAGTTTCATCACAAGAAAACACAATTTGTAACTCTGTGATGAGTGTTAAGGAGACTTATTGTGGTGATCTTTTAGCAATTTGCACAAATATGAAATCATTCTGCTGCACATGTGAAACTAAAATGATATTATACGTCCATTTTATCTACATTAGAAAATAAAGTGTATGTTATGTTAAAAAAGAATCCTTATGCCTAAATTCTGATATATGATAGACCTTAATGTAAAAGTATACCAACGTTGCTTTTAGACAAAAGATTAGACAGTTACTTCATAAACTTGGCATACAGAAAGTTGTTTTTAAAGGACATGAAAATCACTTACCGTAAAAAAATGAGCTGATTAATTGGACTACATTAAAATGTTAAACTTCTGTTAATCAAAAGACGCCTTTTTAAAATTTTTAAAATTTTGTTTAATGTTTATTTTTGAGAGAGAGAGAGAGAGAGAGCGCGCGCACAAGTGGGGAAGGGGGCAGAGAGAGACACACACACACAGAATCCAAAGGAGGCTCCAGGCTCTGAGCTGTCAGCACAGAGCCTGATGTGGGGCTCGAATTCACAAACTGTGAGATCATGACCTGAGCCGAAGTTGGACACTCAACCAACTGAGCCACCCAGGCACCCCAAAAGACACCTACCAGAGAGTAAAAAAGCAAGTCACAGAAAGGTTGAAGATAGTACAAAATATATATTCAACAGAGGACTCATATCTAGGATATGTAAAAAACTTCCACAAAATCAACCAGTTGACCCAGGAGAAAAATGATCAAAAGCCTTTCAACATTTATTTCACGAGAGAACCTTCCAACGGCCCATAAAAACATGAAATGTGCCCAACTTTCTTAGCCATCAAGACATGCAAATTAGAACACACCCACAAGACTACCAATAAACAGACAAAAGCAAGCAGTACCAATTGTTGGAGAGAATGTGGAAGGACTTGATGTCTTGTTTGCTGCTGGTGACGTGGGCCCTTTGGAAAACTCTTTGGCCATGTCTGCTAGAGCAGAACATAGGAATATCTTTTGACACCGCCGTTTCACTCTGAGGCACAAACTCAACAGGAGGGCATACAAATGTTCACCTAAGGTAATGTATAAAAAGGTCCAGAGTAGCGTTTTGTCATAGGCCCAAATCGGAAACCACCTAAAGGCCTATCAAAAGTAGTAGATTGACAAGAATGGAATACTGTACAGAAATTAAAATGAGTGAACCTGCACTACAGGAAACACCATAATGTGAATATCACAATTATGTTGAGGAAGAGTCCAGACACAAGCCATTACAGAGCAAGCATGATTGCGTGTATATAAATTTCCAAAACAGGCCAAAATAATCTGCAGGGTAAAAAGTCAGCCTAAGTGGTTACTTGCCCTTGGGAGAGAGAGGTAACTGAGGGCACAGATGTTGTGGCTTCTGTGGTGATGACGTTTTTGCATTCTTACCAGCATATTGGTTACAAAGGAATGTTAATTTCATGAAAAGTCATCGATCTGCACACTGTGACAAGCCTTTTGTGTTTGTATTGAAAGTTAAATAAAAATCTTGCTTACAAAATAGTGCTTATCATCCATCAGTTTGTTGGGAATATCACTTCATTTAACATAAGTTCTCAGAGGGGCGCCTGGGTGGCTCAGTCGGTTAAGCGTCCTACTTCGGCTCAGGTCACGATCTCACGGTCCGTGGGTTCGAGCCCCACGTCGCGCTCTGTGCTGACCGCTCAGAGCCTGGAGCCTGTTTCAGATTCTGTGTCTCCCTCTCTCTCTGCCCCTCCCCCGTTCATGCTCTGTCTCTCTCTGTCTCAAAAATAAATAAACGTTAAAAAAAAAAAAACATTTCACATATAAGTGGACCCATGCAGTTCAAATCCATGTTGCCCAAGGGTCATCCATATTTCCAAATTCCCTTAATAGAATGGTCCATTCTTTCGTTCACAAATTGTTTCAAAGACTTAGGACAATTTTTAGAGTAGGTGAACTTTTTCCTTGTTGTCTCCTCTCAGTACCTTTCATGTATTTTTCAAGATGCCCAGTTATTTTGTGATGCCCTGACTTCTCCTTTCATAGTGGAAATGAATCATCATTATCTCTCCAAAGACATTTTCTTAATTTTCTAATAGTGAAATGTTAGTTGTTTGGCCACAGTGACAGGCATAATGTCTACCCGGAGTTACTCACTTATATCATGAGGCAAGCACTTAACCTAGTTATTAGGAGCTCAGCTTTGCCTTTCCAATTGTATATTGTTTTTGCTGTGATATATTAGTTAGTTCATGCCCAGAAATAATGCGTAAACAAGTTTCTCATTGAGCCTGGTTTTGCGTAAGAGAATTTTTACTAGTTTTAGGCAGTCAATTATCAACCTCAATCAATAAGCTTTTCCTCAGACTTATACTTTGATGGATTGGGACAAGATGGGTTATAGTAATAGTTTTGTTCTTGTTCAAAGAGAAAGAGAATGAGTGATTTATATCAACTTGTGCTTCCAGAATGGTTCAACAGAAATAGTACCTAGAATATTTTTCTGTTTGAAATATATTTACCAACCAACAAGATGAAATCCTTTAGACTAAAAGTTTTTGCCTATGTTCCCCCCACCACCCACCCCCATTGGATTGATCATTTTAACCGAATCTACTGAGTTCGTGGCTTTGGTTTGGTGATTCAAGGTTTTTAGCTACTTGCCCGTTATGACCTGTTGACCTCATTCAGCATCAACCTCCAGGCAGCAACGTGAACCTTTAGTCCTGTTGAAGCTTGAAGGAATGGACTAGAATTCCCACTCACAACTCTCCCTGGCCTTCTACTTGCCAAAGGCAGATGCCTCCAGAGAGTTGGAATATTCCAAACATATTCTTTATCCGTTATCTCTATTCTGATTGAAAGCAGGTGAAGAGCCACAGGGCAGAAACTATTTAAGGAGTGTAATTTTTGTCTGAAGTTGAAGGAGGGGTGGGGGGGGGGGAAGGGTGAAGTTAATGGAGTGATTAAAAGTTCTCCTCCATAGCAACAGAAGTCAGCAGGCCCTGTGGGAAGTATTAGCTCTTGCATTGGTTTTCAGCAAAGTCCTCAAGTGTATTCTCCAAGGAGGTTGATCCCTAGGCACAATTACGAAGTTGCTAAAGTTTGTTTCAGCAGTATGAGTCACTCTGTCACTGTTCCCGTCTGTTTGTTAGCACGTGTTTTCCTAGCCTTGGAAAGAGACTTTATTTCTGTTGTATGCCTCAAAAAGTTTTTTTAGTGTTTATTCATTTTTGAAAGAGAGAGACAGAGCATGAGCAGGAGGGGCAGAGAGAAACGGAGACACAGAATCTGAAACAGGCTCCAGGCAAAGAGCCTGAACCAAGCCTCAAACTCATGAACCGAGAGATCATGACCTGAGCCCGGACACTTAACCGACTGAGGCACCCAGTCACCCCTGTTTTATGCCTCTCCAATGCCTCATGGATGTGTAGACCCTGCCTTTGGGGGCAACACGCCATGGTCCAGTCCTCTATATTATTTTAAATCAGAACTAATTAAATCAGGCCTTTGAATTAAATTACATAATATTAAATCAAATCAAATTAAGTGTTTATATCAGAACCGATTGATGACATGTCATGTTCTTTCCGGGGTTATGTCTACTGAGTAAGCTGAGATAATCTTCACTTTTACAGACACACAGAGATACGTATGTCCCATTTAGTACACGAACTCAAAAGGCTAACTCAAGAAATTGTAGGAATGTCAGTCATGTTGACAGGTGGGTAAGAAAAAAAGGTTCTCCAGTGAAACTTGCACATATTTGTTTATATTCCTTTTGTTCAAATCTCTTCCTCCTATTCGTGGTGTTTTCCCTTTCCGCATGTGCTCAGCACTGGGTATGAGCTAACTCTTAGTAACGGATTTTGTGTAAACCTGTAGACATTTCTGCTTCTAAAGAGATTTTCCTACAATAAAAGACACACAGATTGGATAAATACCTCTAGCAGGACCAATTAAAATCGGATGAAGAGCAAATTTGTACATCTCTTTCCCCTTGCTTTAGGTGAGGAAAAGTCCTCTATGTAGACATCACATCCATTTTTATAACACGCTATTTTCTTTTTTTTTTTTAATATATGAAATTTATGGTCAAATTGGTTTCCATACAACACCCAGTGCTCATCCCAAAAGGTGCCCTCCTCAATACCCATCACCCACCCTCCCCTCCCTCCCACCCCCCATCAACCCTCAGTTTGTTCTCAGTTTTTAACAGTCTCTTATGCTTTGGCTCTCTCCCACTTTAACCTCTTTTTTTTTTTTTCCTTCCCCTCCCCCATGGGTTTCTCTTAAGTTTCTCAGGATCCACCTAAGAGTGAAAACATACGGTATCTGTCTTTCTCTGTATGGCTTCTTTCACTTAGCACCACACTCTCCAGTTCCATCCACGTTGCTACAAAAGGCCATATTTCATTTTTTCTCATTGCCACGTAGTATTCCATTGATAACACGCTATTTTCATCCACAAATTCGTACTTGCAGTCATACGTTCACCTGCAAACGTCCTACAATTGCACCACTGTAGTCTCTTAATTCAATTACATCGATCTTTCACTTTTCATCAGCAGGTTTAGGCTGGCGGTACATTAAGCGTCTGTGCCCAGCAATCCGAATAAAATGTCCTCACCGCCCTCAGACCATTTTATCCATACCGATGCATAGTGCCTGGTGTCTTCTGTTGGGGACCCTGCCAGGAGATCCTGGCCCACCAGTGACTGAGAGTCGTAATCCTCTCTTTTATCTCGAACTGTTGTCAGTCACACTGGCTCTCAAGCTGTCGTCTATTCTTTTGTCTTTCATGCAATCAACGGATTTTGCAACTGAGATGAAAATAAGTTGAACAAACCTGTTGTGGTCCTTTCGACAGTTTGAGGAGTTGGTGGGAACCACCAATCTTTCATAGTCGTCCGTTAACATTTTTGTCACTACTCCATCTCTTATGCCATTTCAAAAGATATTTATTTATTTATGTGTTTATTTTCTTTAAATTTTTTAAATGTTTTTATTTATTTTTGAGAGACAGAGAGAGAGAGAGAGAGAGAGAGAGACAGACAGAACATGAGCAGGGGAGCAGCAGAGAGTGAGAGAGGGAGACACAGAATCCAAAGCAGGCTCCAGGCTCCATGCTGTCAGCACAGAGCCCGACACAGGGCTCGAACTCACAGACTGCGAGATCATGACCAGAGCCGAAGTTGGACGCCCAATTGACTGAGCAACCAGGAGACCCAGAGGTTGTTGTTGTTGTTTTTAAGTTTATTTATTTTTGAGAGAGAGAGAGAGAGAGACAGCCTGAGCAAGCAGGGGAGGGGCAGAAAGAGAGGGAGACACAGAATCCGAAGCAGGTTCCAGGCTCTGAGCTGTCAACACGCTTGAACTCATGAACCATGAGATCAGGACCTGAGCCAAAGTCAGACGCTTAACCAACTAAGCCACCCAGAT
The DNA here is from genome assembly GCF_014898765.1 of Herpailurus yagouaroundi. NCBI lineage: Eukaryota > Metazoa > Chordata > Mammalia > Carnivora > Felidae > Herpailurus > Herpailurus yagouaroundi. The sequence goes on from NW_024412572.1 coordinate 1,087,110, forward strand.
GACCCTAAGTGTTTATTTATTTTTGAGAGAGAGAGAGAGAGAGAGAGAGGGGAAGAGAGAGAGGGGGGGGGGGGCAGAGAGAAAGGGAGACACAGAATCCAGAGCAGGCTCCAGGCTCTGAGCTGTCAGCACAGAGCCTGACGCGGGGCTTGAACTCACAAACTGTGAGATGATGACCTGAGCTGAAGTCAGATTGTGGTAAGGTCTCCTCCCTAAGGAAAGAAAAAAAAAAAAAAACCTCAAGAGAACCTGACTATACGCTTAAGTGACAATCCTCTCATGACCTTGTAACATGAGACCACTTAAGCAGACTACATGTTTGCGTGTTACCATATATGGGAGACAAAGAGGTAAAAAATATATAAAAAACTACACCATGTGGTGTTCAGGGCTCAGTTCTTTGGGTACAAACCCCAACTGAGTGGTGCCAGCAGGAATAAAGTTGCTTCCTAGAAAGAAAAGCCTCGGTGTCTCAACTCTCTGTGTGAGAATCCTGCTACAGGATGCTTAACCAAACTGAGCCACCCAAGTGCCCCTCAAAAGATAATTTAAAATAACTTTTAAAATACCCTTTTTGGTTTTGAATAGCTACAGATATATAGAAAAATTATGAAGATAATACAGACAGTTCCCACTTGCCACACATCCAGTTCCTCAATTACTAATATCTAACATTAATATGGTACATTTGTCATAAACAATGGATTGATATTGATACATTATTATTAAAAAAAACCCTATACTTTATTCAAATTTCCTTAATTTTGCCTAATGCCCTTTATCTGTTCCAGGATCCCATTCAGGATCCTTGGCTATGACAGTTCTCAGACTTTTTGTTCTGATGACCTTGGCAGTTTTCAGGAGTATTGGTTAAGTAGAATATTCTTCAACTGGCGTTAGATTGATATTTTTCTCATGATTAGACTAGCTTTATGAGTTTGGGGAGTAAAACAACAAAAGCAAAGTGCCACTCTCATCACATAATATCAAGGGTACCTGCCATCAATAAGACGTCACTATTGATATTGACCTTGAAGACCTCACTGAGGTGGTATCACGTTACTTCACAGTAAAGTTATTCTTTTTTCCTCCCTTTTTAATACTGTGCTCTTTGGAAATAAGTCACTATATCTGGCCCACATTTAGGGAGTTATGTTCCATCTTCTTGAAGGTGAAGTGTATATATAAATGATTTAGAATTCCTCTCCATTGGAAACTTTTCTATTCTTCCACATCGAATCATTTATCATTTATTTGTATCAGCACAGACTCATGGATATTTGTTGAGATATAGGTTGGGATATAGGCTGATGTAACATTATTTTGTTGGTCAAGTCATTCTAGCTTCAGACATTGGGAGCTCTTCAGTTGACTCCTGTGTCCCTTTGACGTATGCCTATCATTGTGCTTGAGCATTTTCTTACTTTCTGGCACTATGAGATGCTCATCTTGTACACGTCCTGCTCTAGTCCTAGAACTATCCATTTCTGTGAGGAACCCTGGTACTTTTTGTTAGAGAATGGTATTAGAAAAAAAAGATCTGGGGTGCCTGGGTGGCTCAGTCAGTTAAGCGTCTGACTCTTGATTTTAGCTCAGGTCATAAGCTCAGGTCATTTTAGCTCAGGTCAGCTCATGGTTGTGAGACCGAGTCCCATATCAGGCCCTGGGCTGACAGTGCAGACCCTGCTTGGGATTCTCTCTCTCTTCCTCTCTCTCTGCCCCTCCTCTGCTCGTGCGTGCTCTCTCTCTCCTTTTCTCTCTCTCTCTCTCTCAAAATAATTAAATAAACATTTTTTAAAAGATCTGAGTGCTGAGTGTTTCATGTTATTTTCAATCAGCTGTCGGAATGGTTTCATCCAATTCATTTGTCCCAAGGTTTTTCCACCTTCTTAATTCTTATCGTTCTCTTTATTCTGAATAACTCTAATCTCCACCCTATCATTAAGCCCATTTGCAGGACCTGAGCAAGGAGATCCATGACAGCTTTCCTTAGTTTCCTTCGTGTCATGAGGTCACTCCAATAATAAAATCACTTTAGGTGTCCAAGCATGATTAATTACAGCATCAATCACCACCCGGGAGAAGGGGAGCATAAAGTTAAGAAAAACCTCTGTGTCATCACATAAGCGATCCAAAACTGATGACATTCTCAACATTTCAGCAGCCTCAAAGAAGCATTTCAATTAATATCTGGTCTTCAAATGGCAGCATTAAGAAAGTGAAAAATAAGGTACAGATTCAGGGGAAATATTTGCAAATTGCATATCTGATAAAGGACTTGTATCCAGATATATAAAGAACTCTCAGAGCTCAAGAGTAAAAAAAGAAACGCAATTTTTCAAAACGGGCAGAAGACTTGAACGGGACATTTCGCCAAAGAAGTTACACAGACAGAAAAGAAGCAGGTGAAAAGAATCTCCACACCATGAGCTGATAGAGAAATGCAACTCAAAACCTTAAGGAGATGTCACTATGTATCTTTTAGGATGTGTAATTTAACAGTTTGAATACACCAATATTGGCAAGGATGTAGAGGAATGGAAACTCTCATGTATTGTTGCTGAGAATGTAAAATAATAACCATTCTGCAAAACATAATATCTGGCAAGTCATATATACATGTGACACAGCCATTCCATTCCTAGGTATTTACCCAAGAAAAGATCATTACATTACTGGTGAGCACCCTTCGGTGCTCATTTACCGAGCGGTAGCAAAATCTGAGGCCTGCTGTTGAGATGTTGACACCAATTGATAATAGAACATCCATCCGCCTTAGTCCTTGAATAACTATAGGAAGTAGGGCTTTGTACTCCCACCCTGGATCCTTGCTGGGTTGTAGTATGAGCAAGAAATACATTTTTAAATTATTTTTTAAGTGTATTTATTTATTTTTGAGAGAGAGAGAGAGAGAGGAAGAGGAGCAGGGAGAGGGGAAGAGAGAATCCCAAGCAGGCTGTCAGCACAGAGCCTGACACGGGGCTTGAACCCACAAACCATGAGATCATGACCTGAGCCGAGATCAGGAGCCGGCGCTTAACCTACTGAGCCGCCCAAGTGCCCCAAGAAATGTATTTTTCGAATGCTTCTAAGCCACTAAGACTTTGAGGTTCACCTGTTGATACAGCTATTAAGCTGGAAGTTTTTTTAGCTTCTTAAAGCTTTTTGCCTTCTTTCCTGAGACTTAATTCTGCTTTGCCTGTTTTTTCTTTTTACTCTTTCTCTCTTCTTCTTCGTACCTTCCATCTTGTCCTCTTCTGTTCCACGTGGCTTCTCTCTATCCTTCTCATCCTTCCGTATGAATGTAGTCAGTTCCTGTGATGTCATAAGTAATTATGTCATCATGGTCTATTGCTAGACTAGGCAGATATGAAAGTGATGGCAAAGAAGGAGTTGGGTAAGAGAAATAAATAATTTACTCTCTCTATCTTGCTGTAATTTACCAGACGACAGGTTAGATTCAGAACCCATACCCAGCCATCACTCAAAGCCCAACACAGGGTGCCCGGGTGGTACAGCTGGTTAAGCGACTGACACCTGATCTTGGCTCAGGTCATGATCTCACAGTTCATGGGTTCAAGCTTCCCATCAGTCTCAGTGTTGATGGCAAGGAATCTGCCTGGGTTTCCTTTGCCCCTCCCCTGCTTGTGCTCTCTTTTTCTCTCTCTCAAAATAAATAAACTTAAAATTAAAAAAAAACCACATCAGTTATAGGGGTGCCTGGGTGGTTCAGTCGGTTAAGCGTCCGACTTTGGCTCAGGTCATGATCTCACGGTTCATGAGTTCGAGCCCCACCTTGGGCTCTGTGCTGACAGCTCAGAGCCTGGAGCCTGCTTTATATTCTGTGTCTTCCCCTCTCTCTGCTCCTCCCCTGCTCATGCCCTGTCTCTCTCTCTCCTTCAAAAATAAAAACGTGAAAAAAAACCCCATCAGTTATTGATTAAGGGTAAAAATACCTAAGTATCCAAACCACTAATGAGCCAATGTTGAATCAGTCTACCCCAACCCCAATATACTACAATGCAGTGAGATGCATTTTCTTTTAAGAAAAACTAAGCGGTGTTTAGTAGTGAGAATAAATTCTACTTTGAAAAAACAAAGATGCACATAAATACTAATTGCACACTAATGCACACTAAACACTATGTGCACACTAAACACTAAACACTAATGCACAGAAGGGACTAATTAACGGAGTTTCATTTCTCTAAGAGTACCAGTCTGGCGGGTCTGAATTGGTTAGGTAGCCCTGATGCATTTCCTTTCAAGGACAAGTAATTTCCTTTCAGGACAACAAGGTCAAAATTGTGTTTGTTCTTTCAGTCAGGTATTGTTAAGAACTCAATCATACGGCCACCCTTAAGGATTAAGAATACCAGAAAATGGGGCCTCTACCAAAGTGGGCAAGCGTTAGGAAGAAAGGAAGAATAGATTTTGAGATACAACAGTCTACCACAGGAGGATTGGGGTGAGGCGGTTGGCTTATCCACTGTGGGAAGTCTCCCATTTGGAAGAAACTATTACCTGTGATGATCTCAAACGGACTCTACTCACAACTTTCTTGGCTTTTTCTCTGATCTTATCCTTTTAACTCAGCCCGGTAGTCATGTCCTAGAATGACAGTTTTGCTTTATTACAAACCCTGTTATAGTTCTTTCTTTCCAGTTTTATTGAGATACAATTGACTATATAAACTTGAGTACAGCATATGCTTTGACTTACATGTATTGTGAAACGATTACCACAAAAAGTTCAATTAACATCCATTAACTCAGATACAAAGAACAGGAAAAAATGTTGTTTTTTTTTTCCTTTGGGGAACTCTTAGAATTTACTTTTTGAACGACTTTCGCATATACCATACAGCAATATTAACTATAGTCATCATGTTGTACATTATATCCCTACTACTTTTTATCTTATAACTGGAAGTATCTTTTGACCAGCTTCATCCGATCCCCTCTACCCCCACCACTAACCTCTGGCAACCACAAACCCGACATTTTTCTATATCTTTCTATATCTTTTTTACATCTGATCTCTCTCTCGCTCTTTCAGATTCCACATATCAGTGAGATCATACAGTATCTGTCTTCCTCTGTCTGATGTATTTCACTTCACATAGTGCTCTCAAGATTCATTCATCTTGTCATAAAAGGAGTTCCTTCTGTTTCATAGCTGAAGAGTATTCTATGATGTGTGTCTGTATATATGTGTATATATACATTTTTTTATTTACCTATTTATCCCTCGATGGACACGTAGGTTGTTTCCATGTCTTGGCTATTGTAAATCACGCTGTAGTAAACGTGGGGGGTACAGATATCTTTTCAAGTTAATGTTTTCATTTTCTTCAGATAAACGTCCAGATGTGGAATTGCTGGATCGTAGGGTCGTTTTATTTCTAATTTTTCCAAGAACCTCCATACTGTTGCCATGGCAAATTGGCTGCACCGATTTACATTCCCGTCAACAGTGCACAAACAGTGTGGTTTTCTCCACAACCCCGCTAGCATTTGTTATCTCTTGTCTTTTTGATGACAGCCATTCGGGTAGACGTGAGGTGATACTGGGCTTTGGATTTGCATTTCCCTGGTGAGGAGCAACGTGGAACACTTTTTCATGTTCCTGTTGGCCACTCCTGTATCATTTTTGGAAGAATGTCTATTCGGGTCCTTTGCCCATTTTAAATGGGATTATTTATTTTTACTTGAGTTGTAATTGTTCTTTATGTACTTTGGATATTAACTTCTTTATCAGGTATATTATTTGCAAATATGTTTTCCCATTCCTTAGGTTGTCTTTTCATTTTCAGGGTTTCTTTTTGCTGTGCAGAAGCTTTTTACTTTGGTGTAGTCCATTTTTTATTTTGTAACTTGCATGCTAGGTGTCATTTTCCAAAAAATAATTGCCAAGACACATGTCAAGAAGTTTTTCTCCCATGTTTTCTTATAGGAGTTTCATGGTTTCTGGGCTTCTCATTTTCTTTCTTTTTTTCTTTCTCTCTTTCTTTCTTTCTTTCTTTCTTTCTTTCTTTCTTTCTTTTGGTTTCATATCTCACATTTAAGTCTTTAGCCCATTTTTTTAAATATTTATTTTTGAGAGAGAGAGAGAGCAAGCAGGGGAGGGGCAGAGACAGAGGGAGACACAGAATCAGAAGCGGGCTCCAGGCTCCGAGCTGTCAGCACAGAGCCCAATGCAGGGCTCGAACTCACGACCTGGAGATCATGACCTGAGCTGAAGTTGGACACTTAACCAACTGAGCCACCCAGGTACACCTGTCTTTAGCCCATTTTGAGTTAATATTTCTCTCTTCAGACAAGTTTAAAAATCCCACTGATTTGGGATAGATTTGGGAAGATAAGCTAACTGGCGGTTTCCAGGAACTTAGTCGCTATTCAACGTCATAATATTTATCACCATTTTACTGACTGATGTTGATGGTTAGTGATCTTTCCCAACTAGAATAAAAGCTTCATGAAGGCAGAGATTATCGTTTCATTGTTGTCAATGCTCACTGCTGATGCTCAGCACAAGGTTTTGATAATAACTGATGGTTATACGGTACTTACTATGTGCTTTGTAACTGGGATGACTATGTAATTCATATTCCGAACCGCGACGCTTTTTAGATCAAATGGAAGGCCCTATTAATAATTATGCCAAGACAACAGGAATAATCAAGAATGTCCTGGGCAAAGTAGGATTCACAGTTACTCTGCGTGTTACTGCTCTACACCAACTACATGCGTGTTTTACGGATATTTCGTTTGCTCCTCGTCACAGCACTTGAGGGGATTACTGTTCTCCCTGTCTTACAGACGAGATCCGTACCGTTGTTATCCCCATTTTACAAATGAGGAAGCCGTGACTTAGAAAGACTAACTAATTTAGGTAAGACCGCACCACTAAAGCCAGGGTTTGAACCCAGGTAGTCTGGCCTCAGTGCTCATGATCACATATTAACTTGCAAAATATTTGTGGCTTAACGAATGAACTGGCTACACTCTCTTCCATATCCTTTGTAGTTTCAAGTTCTTTCCATCAGGACACGCTGAAGAGAGATGAGCCCGTCTTTTTTCCCCATAACGAAGCATGTAGCTCAGTGAGTCCAAAGGAGAAAAAAACCCGGGAGCAATTTGAAACTCAGTGTGAGCTGGTGTATGCATGGTGGCTTCACATATGAATTCATATGCAGGAAATATATTCTGGCTATAGAAAAAGGGAAAACAGATACAAATTACTTGAAAACAATTTTATTTTTACTGTGTAATGTGTTCTGTTAATTTGTTGCATAACAGTTTAATTCCACAGAGTAGAATTCTTTCCAATTGAATCTCAGGTCTATTCTATGCGATACATTTCTCTTTTTTTAAGTTTATTTATTTATTTTTGAGTAAGAGAGTGCATGAGCAGGGGAGGGACAAAGATACAGGGAGAGAGAGAGAATACCAAGCTGACAGCACGGAGCCTCAAGCAGGACTCGATCGAACTCATGAACCATGAGATCATGACCTGAGTCACCCAGGTGCCCCAATTCTATGTGATACATTTCTTTTTTTTAATGTTTATTTATTTTTGAGAGAGAGAGAGAGCGAGCAAGCGGGGGGGGGGGGGGGGGGGGAAGGAGCGGAAGACCCAAAAACCGAAGCAGGCTCCAGGCTCTGTGCTGTCAGCACAGAGCCCGATGTGGGGCTCGAACTCACGAACCGTGAGATCACGTTTCCGAGCTGAAGTTGGGCGCTTTGGGGGGGTATATAATTTCTTTATTCATTCACAGATAATTATAGGCTCTAACCAGGGTCTTTGCTAGGCACGAGGATGAGGTACTAGGAATGACTAGGAACATACAAGATGCAGGGGGAACTGCATTCCTTCTGGAGGCTCTAAGACAGAATTCACTCTTTGCCTTTTTCAGCTTCTGGAAGCTGCCTGTATTCCTTGGCTTATAAGCCCTAAAGGGAATTTTCAATATCGTTCCCACTAAAGAGGAAGAACATACATGGTGAATTTTGGAAAGTCCATGAACTTTGGAGCCAGACCCTGCATTTAGGCTATGTAATCTAACTTGGTTTTCT
>NW_024412572.1:1095287-1095646 GCF_014898765.1 Herpailurus yagouaroundi
AGTGAGGAACATTAATACCACCAGTGATAGACATCAGCGTTAAGTGCCCCTTGATATGGTGCACTGAGAAGTACATTACCTCTGCAGCATCCCTCCTAACCGTGCGTAGCCTCGATCTCATAGTGAGAAATCACCGGAGAAGCCCACCCTTAACTGATGGGCACCCTTCAAAAAATGTCAGAGTCGTAAAGACAAAGAAGAACTGAAGAATCGTTCCAGGTTGGAAGAAAGTAAGGAGAGAGGACAAAACGAAATCCAATGCACAATCCTGGATTGGATCCTTGGGTAGAGAAACAGTGGAAAAACGGGTGAAATTCGAACAAGCTTTGAATTTAGTTAATAGTATTAGACCAATATTA
>NW_024412572.1:1096046-1168299 GCF_014898765.1 Herpailurus yagouaroundi
GAGAGAGAGGAAGACACAGAATCCGAAGCAGGCTCCAGGCTCTGAGCTGTCAGCACAGAGCCCGATGTGGGGCTCGAACTCACGAACCGTGAGATCACGTTTCTGAGCTGAAGTTGGGCGCTTTGGGGGGGTATATAATTTCTTTATTCATTCACAGATAATTATAGGCTCTAACCAGGGTCTTTGCTAGGCACGAGGATGAGGTACTAGGAATGACTAAGAACATACAAGATGCAGGGGGGAACTGCATTCCTTCTGGAGGCTCTAAGACAGAATTCACTCTGCCTTTTTCAGCTTCTGGAAGCTGCCTGTATTCCTTGGCTTATAAGCCCTAAAGGGAATTTTCAATATCGTTCCCACTAAAGAGGAAGAACATACATGGTGAATTTTGGAAAGTCCATGAACTTTGGAGCCAGACCCTGCATTTAGGCTATGTAATCTAACTTGGTTTTCTCATTAAAGGTCTCTTTCTTCACTTATGAAAATGATGATGAAAAGCTTGCCATGACCCTAGCCGAGTGAGGAACATTAATACCACCAGTGATAGACATCAGCGTTAAGTGCCCCTTGATATGGTGCACTGAGAAGTACATTACCTCTGCAGCATCCCTCCTAACCGTGCGTAGCCTCGATCTCATAGTGAGAAATCACCGGAGAAGCCCACCCTTAACTGATGGGCACCCTTCAAAAAATGTCAGAGTCGTAAAGACAAAGAAGAACTGAAGAATCGTTCCAGGTTGGAAGAAAGTAAGGAGAGAGGACAAAACGAAATCCAATGCACAATCCTGGATTGGATCCTTGGGCAGAGAAACAGTGGAAAAACGGGTGGAATTCGAACAAGCTTTGAATTTAGTTAATAGTATTAGACCAATATTAGGATGTACCATCATTTCTTTTGATAAATATCTGATGGTTCTGTAAGATATTAACATAAACATGGGGCGCCTGGGTGGCGCAGTCGGTTAAGCGTCCGACTTCAACCAGGTCACGATCTCGCGGTCCGGGAGTTCGAGCCCGGCGTCAGGCTCTGGGCTGATGGCTCAGAGCCTGGAGCCTGTTTCCGATTCTGTGTCTCCCTCTCTCTCTCTCTGCCCCTCCCCCGTTCATGCTGTCTCTGTCCCAAACATAAATAAACGTTTAAAAAAAAAAAAAAAAAAGATATTAACATAAACAGAAGTTGGGTAAAGGGTATACAGGGACTCTGTTCTGTTTTTGCAATTTATAAAAAAGTCTAAAGGTATCTTTTTAAAAAGCCTATCTTGAAGACTTTTAGAATAAAATGTTCTGGGAAATCTGTAGTTTGATTTTTATTTTTACTGCTCTTAATTGAGCTCAGTTTGTTACATTAGTGAGCCTGCAAAGCTTTCTTGTTTACGGTAACTTATCAGAGTTACTTTTTCTTCTTTTTAACTTTCCTAATTTATTCAGCCTCTTGGGCCAGGCAATAACCCAAAGTGCCAGGGGCCTTGGTTTTGTTGATAATTCAACTGAGGGTACAGTTTCACAGCTCAGAACTCTTCTGAAGTCTCAGGCTTAATGAGGACATTAACCTGCCCCCGGAGGTTTGCACGATTCCAAACATATTTTTCACCTATTGCCTTGGTACTAATTGGAGGTAGGTGTGGGACCAGAGGCCATTAATTTCTCAAGGACCAAGGACCCTAATTTCTGGTTGAGAGTGAAAGAGAACAGAGAGCAGTGCTAATGAACGGACTCCAGCTTCTCATCAGAACAATGAAAACAAGAACCCTTTAGAAGATGCTATCTTTGGCATCAGATCTCCACATGGCAATGGGAGATGTGCTCAGCACAATTACAAAGTTGCTAAACTTTGTTACAGCAACGCCTGCCTCCTGTCATTTTTCTGCTCCTTCTTACCTGATGCTTTGCCTCATACCCTCAACCATATCGTGCCCATTCTTTGCTAGAGACCCCCTAGTGCTTCTGATTGATCACTGAAGTTAAGATATATCTGTTGTAGCTGAATCAGATCTGTCCTCCCTGCCTAATTCTGCCTCCATAACTTCATGTGGCCTTGTGAGAAATTAACAAGGACTTCCTTTTGTATTTTCTGCCATTGCACTTTAGAGAGGTCTTTAAGACCCAAAGAAAGGATGTAATTTCCTCTGACGTGTGGATTGAGGCAGAAAATTTTCTAAAGGCGATTTTTATCAGGAATGTAAGAGCTGGGATGTCACAGATTTATGTTGCTTGTCTATGTCATTGATCACTTGAAGATTAGCCTGATTTTCCACTTGTTGAGAGGACGCCACACCCTTCCAAATGGTTAGTCCAATGAATATGAACTTAGATTCTGATCTTATCTAATTTATAATGATTCAAGATCCAAGGATTTGATTTTAAGTGTTAACTCAGCCCAGATATTTCTAATGTATATTTTTTACTGCTTAAATAATGCAGGTCCAGATACTTTAAAAGAAATTATCTGGTAAGTAATGAGAATGCATACAGTTTTGCTGATAGTTTCTTGCCTTTTCCAACTCTTACAAATCTGAATGCCAACTACTCAAAAAATTAGAATTTTAGATAAATAATGCATATTTTTTGCTAATCTGCTTCAATCCCATCATTTTACAAGTAAATAAACAGAAAGAACAAGTAATTTACCTAAAAACATAATTCGCTTGTGTTCTAGATAGAACTGGAATCTAGACTAATAGGTGGCCAGATGTTCTTTCCACCATAGGTTATTGTTTTTAATTTTTATTTAAAAAGTTTTAACATCTTTACTGAGGTATAAATTGATATACAAAGAATTGCATATATTTAATGTGTACAATTTGATGAGTCTGGGCATATGCAAACACGCATGATGCCATTACCACAATCAATAGACATGCCCCACACCTCCCAAGTTCCTGTGTGTGTGTGTGTGTGAAGCACATTTAACATAGGTCTGCCCTCTTGACAAATTTTGGCGTGTACAGGACTGTATAGTTAGCTATACTGTATTTCTTGTACAGCAGATGTCCAGAATTTATTTATGTAGTATAACTAAAACTTTACACCCATCGAACAACAATTCCCCATTTCTTTTACTCCGTAGCCCCTGGCAACCACTATGGTATTCTTTGCTTCGATGAGTTTGACTATTTTAGATACCTCGGATAAGTTGAATCATGCAGTATTTGTCCTTCTGCAATTGGCTTAAGTCACATAGTATAATGTCTTCTAGGCTTATCAATGTGGTCACAAGTGGCAGGATTGACCTTTTTTAAAAAATTTGTAATAACCGTATTTAAACTGACATATTAAAATATAAAATTATATTAAAGTTTAGTGCAATAAGAAGAGAACTTTGCACATTCCTTCCATTTGACATTTTGTAAGAGTATGCTATATATATATATATATATACACACACACTGTATATATATAATATAATGTATATATAAAGTGTATATAGTGTGTGTGTATGTATATAATGTATACATATATATATCATAAAGGTTATTTCTCTATAGTATAGCATGAACTGCAGATGTAGAAAGTTATAGAATTTCATTAATTATCCTAATACTTTAAAACACCATTTTCTACCAAACACATCGTAGAGTTTTAATTGACAATTTATACTAACCAAACTTAATTGTCAAGTTAGCACCCTAGGTTTAAAAACTTGGAGAATGTATATAAAGATTTTTTAAAAATGTTTTTTAATGTTTATTTATTTTTGAGGGAATGAGAGACAGAGCACGAGTGGGGAAGGAGCAGAGAGAGAGGGAGACACAGAATCCAAAACAGGCTCCAGGCTCTGAGCTATCAGCACAGAGCCCGACGCGGGATTTGAACCCACAAACCGTGAGATCATGACCTGAGCCAAAGCCGGACGCCCAACCGACTGAGCCACCCAGGCGCCCCTGTACATAAAGATCTTTTAAGTGTAAACACAATGGTAAAATTGATCACAATTTCATAAAAATATTAAGTATCTTATTGCTTATGTGTTTAGGCATACTGCCTTCCTCCAAAAAGCTTTGTTTTGTTTTGGTTTGGTTTCAGGAGTAGTCTTTAGTGATCATCACTTACATATAATACCTAGTGCTCATCCCAACAACTGCGCTCCTTCATGCCCATCACACATTTAGCCCCTCCCCCCCCCCCCACCTGCCCCCATCCAGCAACCCTCAGTTTGTTCTCTGCATTTAAAAGTCTCTTATGGCTTGCCTCCCTCTATGTTTTTCTCTTGTTTTATTTTCAAAGAAAAAAAAATGGAAGGAAAACTTCCAAATTCACCTTATGAGACCAGCATTACCCTGATTCCAAAACCAGGCAAAGACTCCACTAAAAAGGAGAATTACAGACCAATTTCCCTGTTGAACATGGATGCAAAAATTTTCCACAAGATACTAGCAAGTCAAATCCAACAAGAATTATTAACCACGGTCAAGTGGGATTTATTCCTGAGCTGCAGGGGTGGCTCAATATTTGCAAATCAATCAATGTGATGCACTACATTAATAAAAGAAAGGATAAGCACCACATCATCCTCTCAATACATGCAGAAAAAGCATTTGTCAAAATATAGCATCCTTTCTTGGTAAAAATCCTCAAGAAAGTAGGGATAGAATGAACATAGCTCAACATCATAAAGGCCATATATGAAAGACCCACCGCTAATATCATCCTCAATGGGGAAACACTGAGAGCTTTCCCCCTAAGGTAAGAAACACTACAGGGATGTTCACTCTCACCACGGTTGTTCAACATAGTACTGGAAGTCCTAGCCTCAGCAATCAGACAACGAAACAAAATAAAACACATACGAATCAGCAAGGAACAAATCAAACTTTCACTCTTCGTAGATGACATGATACTCTATGTGGAAAACACAAAAGACTCCAACCAAAAAACTGCTAGAACTGTTACATGAGTTCAACACAGTTGCAGGATAGAAAATGAATGTACAGAAATCGGTCGCATGTCTATACACCAATAATGAAGGGGCAGAAAGTGAAATCAAGGAATCAATTCCATTTGCAATTGCACAACAAACCATAAGATAACTAGGAATAAATCTAACCAAAGAGGTAAAAGATCTGTACGTTGAAACGATAGAACGCTTATGAAAGAGATCGAAGACACACAAAAAAGGAAAAACATTCCATGCTCATGGATTAGAAAAATAAATATCGTTAAGATACTACCCAAAGCAGTCTATGCATTTAATGCAATCCCTATCAAAATGTCACCAACATTCTACACAGAGCTAGAATGAATAATTCTAACATTTGTATGGGACCAAGAAAGTCCTTGAATAGCCAAAGTAAGGTTTAAATGAAAAACAAAACTGGAGGCATCACAATTCCAGACTGTAAGCTGTATTACAAAGCTGTAGTCATCAAAACAGTATGGTCCTGGCACAAGAACAGACACATAGGTCAATGGAACAGACTAGAGAACACAGAAATGGACTCACAAACATATAGCCAACTAATCTTTGACAAAGCAAAAAAAATATCTAATGGAAAAAAGACGGTCTTTGCAGCACATTCTGTGTTCTGAAAACTGAATGGCGACATGCAGAAGAATGAACCTGGACCATTTTTTACACCATACACAAAAATAAATTCAAAATGGATGAAACCACCAAAATCCTATAGGAGAAAATAGGCAACAACCTCTTTGAGCTCAGCCACAGCAACTTTTTATAGACATGTCTCCGGAGGCAAGAGAAACAAAAGCAAACATGAACTATTGGGACCTCATCAAGATGAAAAGCTTCTGTGCAGTGAAGGAAACAGTCAGCAAAACTAAAAGGCAACTGACAGAATGGGAGAAGATATTTGCAAATGACATATCTGCTAAAGGCTTAATCTCCAAATCTATAAAGAACTTACCAAACTCAACACCCAAAAACCAAAAAATTCAGTGAAGAAATGGGAAGAAGACATGAATAGACACTTTTCCAAAGAAGACAGTAAGATGGCAAACAGACACATGAAAAGATGCTAAACATCACTCATCATCAGGGAAATACAAATCAAAGCCACAATGAGACGCCACCTCAAACCTGTCAGAATGGCCAAAAATTAACAACAGATGTTGGCGAGGATGCGGAGAAAGGGGAACACTTTTCCACTGTTGGTGGGAATGCAAACTGGTGCAGCCATTCTGGAAAGCAGTGTGAAGGTTCCTCAAAAAATTGAAAATAGAACTACCCTATGAACCAGCAATTGCTCTACTAGGTATTTATCCCAATGTTACAAAAATGCTGATTTGAAGGGGAACATGCACCCCAACCTTAACAGCAGTGCTATCAACAATAGCTAAATTATGGAAAGAGCCCAAATGTCTATCCACTGATGAATGGATAAAGAAGATGTGGTATATATGTACAATGGAATATTATTCAGCCATCAAAAAGAATAAAATCTTGCCATTTGCAACAATGTGGATGGAACTAGAGTGTATTATAATAAGCTAAATAAGTCAGTCAGAGAAAGACAAATAGGATATGATTTCCCTTATATGTGGAATTTAAGAGGCAAAACAGACGAACATAGGAGAAGGGAAGGATTTACTTCTTTTTTTTTTTTTTTTTTTTAGATTTATTTATTTTTGTTAGAGAGAGACAGAGCACAAGTGGGGTTGGGGAAGAGAGACAAGGAGACACAGAATCCGAAGCAGGCTCCAGGCTCTGAGCTGTCAGCACAGAGCCCGATGCAGGGCTCAAACTCACAAACCGCAAGATCATGACCCGAGCCGAAGTCGACGCTCAACCGACTGAGCCACCCAGGCGCCCCAGGATTTACTTCTTTTTTAAGGCTGCATTCCATTGTGCGTATATATCACACTTTCTTTAGCCATTCATCCATTGATGAACACCTGGGTTCTTTCCATATATTGACTATTGTGAATAATGCTGCTACGAGTGTGGGGGTGCAGATATCTTTAAGATCCCGATTTCAATTCTTTGGGATACACACCCCGAAGTGGGTTGCAGGAGCACATGGTAGTTTTGTTGTTAGTGTTTTTAGGAACCTCCATACTTTTTTCCATGAGGGCTATACCGATTTACATTCCCACCAAAAGCGTACGAGTGTTCCAATTTCTCCAAACTTGTCTTCTTAATATCTATCCTAATGGGTGCAAGAAGCAGGAGGGGAAGTTTAGGATACATCTCTGCAAACTAGGAGTTAGCCCTTGCCCAGACCACTTCTATGTGCATTGCCATCTACCACCATCAAGTTTTAGTCACTTGAGTCTGTGGCGTCTGGGAGTCAACAAGTCACTGAGCAAGTCGTTGAGTGAACCCTTAGATGATCTCAGACTGAACTTGTTATGTGGGATAAATTGGATTTTTAGAGGAATGATTTTTTTAAATGTGTGTTTATTTATTTTTGAGAGAGAGAGAAAGAGAGAGAGAGAGAGGAAGCGGCAGAGAGAGGGAGAGAGAGAATCCCAAGCAGGCTCTGCGCTTGTCAGCACGGTCCTGTGAACCACAAGACCGTGACCTGAGCCGAAATTAAGAGTCGGATGCTTAACCGACTGAACCACTCAGGCACCCCAGGTATTCTAACAGCTAAAACAAGGCAACAGATACCTGTATATTTAATTTTCAACCCAATTTTGTAAAAGATATACTTTTTACTCCCCTCTTGCCCGCTTTCTTTCTTTCTTTCTCTCTTTCTTTCTTTTTTCTTTTTTCTTTTTTTCCAATAAGGGTACTGGGGCTGAAAGATTAAAAATTAATTTACTTAATTTAAACAGCTGGTGTAAACCGGGATTCAAAGGACAGCAGTCTCTTAAACAGCATACCGTGCTACCCTCTGTCAATGTCCTCCATCCATAGACTACCACAAACATACCTGAAGTTAAAGAAAGTGCGTTTATTTTTCTTGGCAGTGAGCAGAAATGCACTCCATGGGGAATCTTGTGGTGCTTCCTACAGGGATGTGAGAAATGATTTGTTATAAGATTTGTGTTGGGTGACTTGCGGGGGAGTTTAAGGAGGCAGGGCTTTGCTCTGGATTGGATGCTGTCAGGAAATGAAGATAATTGTATGACTGGGTATTTTCACAAATCTTTTCTGGAAGAAAGGAAAACTAGAGACAGGCTAAGGCTTTATTTAGTAAAGAAGAAGCAGTCGTTCCTATTGGCCAGAATAGAGGACGCATGGTCATTTTTGTGGTTTGAACAGTGTGCATACTTTTGTTGCGTGTTCCTGATTGTGGAATGGACTTGTTTTCATCTCGATCCGTCATGGTCACGTAGAGCGGCCTTATCGAGTGTCAGTGTTTTGTGAAATTTCTTATGTTCGACAGGAGAAAGCCAAGGTTGAGCTGTTGAGGCCAGCTCCCAGGTGTCACGGGCTGCTTTTCTTTCTCATTTCTTTTTCTTTTTTTTTTAATTTTTTTTTTCAATGTTTATTTATTTTTGGGACAGAGAGAGACAGAGTATGAACGGGGGAGGGGCAGAGAGAGAGGGAGACACAGAATCGGAAACAGGCTCCAAGCTCTGAGCCATCAGCCCAGAGCCTGACGTGGGGCTCGAACTCATGGACCGCGAGATCGTGACCTGGCTGAAGTCGGACGCTCAACCGACTGCGCCACCCAGGCGCCCCTCTCATTTCTTTATCTATTTTCATCGACTATCGTTTTTCTCAAGATGAATATTTCAAGCAATTTAATTACCGTTATAAGGTGTTTTTAAAAATTTGTTTTGTTTTACCGCTTTCAAACACTTTTGGCGAACATCTTTCTAAAGATGGGATTTATTTTCATTCTTCTTTTTTTTAATGTTTATTTTTGTGAGAGAGAGACAGAGCACGAGCAGGGGGAGGGGCAGAGAGAGAGGAGACAGAATCAGGCTTTAGAGACAGAAGCAGGCTTTAGGCTCTGAGCTGTCAGCACAGAGCCCAATGCGGGGCTCAAACTCACGAACAGCAAGATCAAGACCTGAGGTGAAGTCGGACACCGACAGAGCCACCCAGGGGCCCCTCATTCTTTCTTAATCGGAATATACTGAAGATAACTGATTATGTTTTAACCACTCAAGAGTCATCATTATAAATGACCTTCACTGTACACCATTGGAACTATAGTGAAATGGGATGTTGACCTGTTTGCTCCTTCACTATTTGATTTCAGATTGAAACAGTTGTATCTTTTGATATATCACTAATGTTGGCGTTCTTTGATTTTTTTTTTTTTTTTTTTTAGAAGCCAGATCACTTGGGGACCAGAAGTCTACCCTTTGCCAGGTGTTAACACTCAATGAGATGCAGGCTAACGCTTTTTTATTTATTTATTTATTTATTTATTTATTTATTTATTTTTTCCGACGTTTTTTATTTATTTTTGGGACAGAGAGAGACAGAGCATGAACGGGGGAGGGGCAGAGAGAGAGGGAGACACAGAATCGGAAACAGGCTCCAGGCTCCGAGCCATCAGCCCAGAGCCCGACGCGGGGCTCGAACTCACGGACCGCGAGATCGTGACCTGGCTGAAGTCGGACGCTTAACCGACTGCGCCACCCAGGCGCCCCGATGGCTTTCTTTTCATTGGTATCACTCCTCGGAGTTTTTCCTCCCTTAAACATCTTCAGACTTGCTATATCTAATCCCTGTGAAGATTTGAAAATGATATGGCCAATGACATCTAAAGGTAACATTATACCTGATCAGAGACCACAAATAAATAAAGTTCGTGGGGCTTGTAAGATCGAAAATAGTAATGTGGGGGCACCTGAGTGGCTCAGTAGGTTAAGTTTCTGACCGGCTAAAGGTGATGATCTCACGGTTCCTGAGTTCGAGCCCTGCGTCGGGCTCTGTGCTGACACCACGGAGCCTAAAGCCTGCTTCTAGTTCTGTGTCTCTCTCTCTCCCTGCCCCTTCCCCGGCTCACTCTCTGTCTCTCTCTCTCAAAAATAAATAGGCATTAAAAAAAAAAAAGAAAATAGTTATGTGGTTGGAGCATGGCACTCTAGATATCGGAGCCATGCTGGACAATACCTTTCTGAAGTAAGATTCTGATGAAAACATTGTTTGTAGTGGTGAATCCATGGACCAAACCAAGCCAAAGGAGGATTTACCCCAGGAAGCCAGAGACGGTGTAGGCGAGACGGAACCAGAAGTAGGGGAGCCACAAATCCAGAGAAAGCAGGATATTGCTGAGAAAATGGAGCTCTACCCAAAGGTCAAGGCATGAAGCGGTGGTGGAAATAAGATGATGAACACAAGTGGGGAGAGTTAGAAGCCGGACAGGATCACACGTAAGGATCAAGTATAGGAAACCTGAATAGGTAGGAACAGCTGTGCATGGCCAGTCGTGCCTGCTCTACCCTTTCACTTGGAATTTGGAACACACTCTGGGTCAAATACGAAAACAAATTTTGTTGGTTATGAGAAGCAGGAGTCATTATAAGTCACGGAAGACAAGCTGGGTAAGCGAAAGGCTTTCCCTTGACTTTGTCGTCCGCAGTTGGTCAGGAAGAAGATTGGTGAAGGCAAGTTGAAAAAAGTGAAGGTAGAAGTTTACTACCCAGGGAGTTTTATCCTTTTGTTGAATTTCCCCCCAAAATGTTTAATATTTTCTGCCAAATAGCAGTAGAAAGAGAGACAGTACAGTGCAGTGGCCGAAAGCTACGCGTCCAGCGTAAGGGGACCTGGGTCCAAATTTAGTTTCTCACATTTTAGCTGTATAAACTCAGCAAATTGCTCACACAGGATTGAGAAGACAGAAATGGGCCTATCCAAATATAGTCAACTGGTCTTTGAAGAATCAGCAAACTCAATGCAATGAAGAAACGATAGGTATTTCAACAAGTATTTGTTTTTTTCATATGTAAAAAAAAAAAAAAACAAACCAAACAATAACATAGCTCTACAGATTTTATACCTTCCCCCCAAATTAACTCAAAATACATCTTACGCCTACATCTAAATCTACGTCTCTAAAACATCCAAAAGAAAACATAGGAAAAAAATCTAAGTGATCTTGAGTTTGGCATTGAGATTTGGATACAACTCCAAAAACACAACCCACGAAAGAAAAACAATTAATGTTGGGCTTTATCGAAAATAAAAATGTCTGTTCCATGAAAGGCACTGTTAGGGGAAGGAGGAGACAGTATTTTTCAGTGACTCAAATGTAGCTTCTTTTTTGGAACTCCAAACTTCTTCACAAATACGTTCTCTGCCCCATCTTCTTAGAAAATCAGTGTCTATCTAGGACTGTTGCGTGTGGTTGTGAAGGCTGATTTTTGCACAGTCACCACATCCCTATATCCTGGTGCTGGGCTGCATCCCGCAGGATACACACAGGTGTTGTGTGGACCAGCAGCTTCCTGCCTCTATCTCAAGGATAATTATTTCCTCTGCAACTTGCTCTCTTTAATGGACAGTGACCCTTATCCATGCTTCCTGTTTCACGGTTGCTTATGGAAGAACATTTCAGAAACCTGAGGCTCCCCAACTTGCCTCCAAATATGGGACGGTATACTCCAGTTTGCCTGCAACAGTCCCTGTTTGCACCTGTTGCTGCTATGTAATTATTCTCAGTGTTCCTTTTCACTGTCTGTAGTAGGCTGAATGATTGCTCCCAAAACATATACACATCCTGTTCTCTGGACCCTCTGAAGGTTACCTCACATGGCAAAAAAGGTCTTTGCAGATGGGATTTTTTTTTTTTAAGTCTATCTATTTATTTTTGAGAAAAAAAGTGTGAGAAGGGGAGGGGCAGAGAGAAAGAGAGAGAGAGAATCCCAAGCAGGCTCTACACTGTCACTACAGAGCCCAACACGGGGCTCAAACTCATGAACCGTGAGATCATGACCTCAGCTGACACCAAGAGTCGGAGGCTTAACTGACTGAACCACCCGGGCGCCCCTTCAGATGGGATTAAGTTAAAGATTTTGAGATGTGGAGACTATCCTGATTATTTGGGTGAGCCCTAAATGCAATCAGAAATGCAAAGAATGCATTTGACAAATTTTAACATACATAAATAATAAAAGTCTTCAGAAAATAAGAATAGAAAGGGACTTTCTTAACCTAAGGAAAGGTCATCTACAAATACATCTACAGCAACCCTATACTTAAAGGTGAAAGAATTAATAACTATTTTTAAATTTTTTTAATGTTTATTTATTTTTGAGAGAGAGAGAGAGAGCACCAGGGAGGGGCAGAGACAGAGACACAAAATTCCCAGCAGACTCAGGCTCTGAGCTGTCAGCACAGAGCCCAACGCAGGACTTGAACTCATGAGCCATGAGATCGTGACTTGAGCCGAAATCAGATGCTTAACCGACTGAGCCACCCAGGTGCCTGCCCCTAACTACTTTTTAAATTGGAAAGAAAACAATGAGGTCTGCTGTCACCACTCCTACCCAACATTAGAGTGGAATACCTACCCAGTGCAATAAAGCAAGAGTAAGAAATATGAAGCATATATATTAGAAAGGAAAACCTAAAATTTTCTCTATTTGCAGACAACTTTATTGTCTGCACAGAAAACAATAAGGAATTAAAAAAAAAGTTTCTAGAACTTATACATGCATTTAGCAAAGTCGCAGAATATAATGTTGACATACAAAATCCTGCATACATACATATACAATAAAAGAGTTGGAAATAAAATAATTAAAAAAAATTTTTTTTTCAACGTTTATTTATTTTTGGGACAGAGAGAGACAGAGCATGAACAGGGGAGGGGCAGAGAGAGAGGGAGACACAGAATCGGAAACAGGCTCCAGGCTCCGAGCCATCAGCCCAGAGCCTGACGCGGGGCTCGAACTCACGGAGCGCGAGATCGTGACCTGGCTGAAGTCGGACGCTTAACCGGCTGCGCCACCCAGGCGCCCCAGAAATAAAATAATTTTAAAGTACCATTTATAACAGCACCAGGAAAAATAAAGTATGTAGGTAAAAATATAACAAAATATGTTCAAGATCTTCATGTTAAAAACTACAAAACATGAATCAAAAAGAGATTGAAAAAAAAAGAAGACCTAAATAAGTGGAGAGAGAAATTGTGTTCATAAATTGGAAGAGTGAATGTGGTCAAGATGTCAATTTGGCACAAATTATTCAGTAGATTCGAAATAGGCTCAAAATCTAAGACAGCAACAAGTGCATTCTAAAATTCATATGGGAAGGCAGAGTAATTAGACTAGCCAAAAAACTGTTGAAAAATAAGAACAAATTTGGATGATGCACAGAACCTGATTTTGAGGCTAATTTTAAGTCTACGGTAATGAAGAATGTATAGGAATGGTGAAAAACCCAACAGAGAGACTATGGAACAGAGTAGAGAGTGCAGAAATACACCTCACAAATATGGTCAGTTATTCTTCACAGAGACACAATAACCCTTCGATAAAGAAAAGATACCCTCTTCAGCAAATAGTGTAAAAAAATGGAATCTATGTTTAAAAAGAAACCTCTTCCCATGCCTTCTGTAGAGAGTAACTCAAATCCAATTATTGATCTACCTGTAAATTGTGGAACAAGAAAACTTTTTGGAAACAATCATAGAAACCATCGCGACTTTGAGTTACGCAAAGGATTCTTAGATACAATAAATCCTAAAAGAAAAATTTCATGAACTTCACTTTATCAAAACTGAAAGTTTTTGCTCTGTGAAACACACCATTGAAAGAATGCAAAGACCAGCCACAGATTGAGAGAAAATATTTGCAAATTATGTAATTTGACAAAGAACTTGTATCCAGAATATATACAGAATTCTCAAATCTCAGTAATAATCACACAATCAATCCAATAAAAATGGGAAAAAGATTTGGACAGTTGGATATATAAGCCCTTCTAAGATTTCTTTATATGATATACTGGTATTTCTAACAGTACGTTAATCGTATGGGCCACAGTAATATTTCATTTAATAATTTTTTAACGTTGATTTTATTTATTTTGAGAGAGAGGGAGAGAGAGACAAAGCAATTGAGTAGGGGAGGGGCAGAGAGAGAGAGAGAGGGAGAGAGAGAACCCCAAACTCCACACCATCAACACAGAGCCTGACATGGGGCTCGAACTCATGAACTGTGAGATCGTGACCTGAGCCGAAATCAAGAGTCTGGTGCTTAACCGACTGAGCCCCCAGGTGCCCCTGTTTCATTTAAGAATTTTATCTGCAAATAGTTATTCAATGTATACAATGTGTTTTAACCTTACGTGTAAGTTAGGAAGCAAATCAGACATATTGTCTGTCACGAAAAGGTTGTATCTTGGTGATAAAGGCAAAAAGCCACTCATGGCTACAAGTGTCAGGATTAGGTAAGAGCACAGAATCACAGAATGAGTTCTCTTCACTCAGACTTGGAAGAGCCAGGAAGTCCTCCTGCAGGGGGTGACATCTACGCTGAACTAGCAGAAGTTAGGTAGATTCAGGGAATGGGAATCAGGGTTGTTGTGAAAATGGTCACAGTTGGAAAGCAGAGCTTGAGTGAAGTCTGAGAGGTCAAAAAGAGCATTGCATTATAAGGCACTCTAACGCTTGGATGGAGCGTGAAGTGTGGGTGTGTTGGGAGGTCATGGTCAAAAACGAGACTGGATTGCTAAATAGGAAGCTAACAAAGTAGAGTTTTGTAAAAAAAAAAAAAAAATTTGTGAATTTAAACTTTTGGGCCGCCTGGGTGGCTCAGTCAGTTAAGCGTCCGACTTTGGTGTTGGCTCAGGTCACGATCTCAGGTTCTTGAGTTCAAGTCTCACATTTGGCTCTCTGCTGTCAGCGCAGAGCCGGCTTTGGATTCTCTGTCCCCCTCTCTCTCTGTCCTTCTCTTCTCGTGCTCCCTCCCTCTCTCTCTCCCTCTCTCTCGAAAAATAAATAAACATTAAAAAAAAAAAAAAGAGTTTAAGGTTTTTCTTAGGACAATGAGGAACCAAAGCATAGAAATGGCAACAGTATTGGGAGGTGGTCAACATAAGACAGCTATTATTGAGATCCAAGTGGGATATAATCATGTAATAGTAAAGAGTGAGAGTGATGATGGAGAAAATTGGACAGATATTACCTACACATGTCAAATGAATGGCATGATAGGTATTTAATTTCTATTGAGAAGATGATATAGATATGTCTGAAATGGGCCGTGGAGATCATATGGCTTGTGCCTTGTCTTCCTGTGTCAGAAATTATAGACATCTGGGATCACCTAAAGCGTAATCTACAGGTAGCATAACAAGAGGAGCTCGAGGGGAGGGGCACACCAATCACCAGACGTTCATCCTGCAAGTTCACTTGACTCTGGATGGAGTTCAAACTGAGATCCATTAACAGGGACTCTCAGGCTTCCATTCTAGTACTGCATGCCCATGCCTGACTCTAGAAATACATCTATCCACACAATAGCATCTAATCTCATCTTCTAAGTTGCTGTTTGTTTTGTGGTGAGCACCTGGGTTCATAAGGAACAACTTTCCTTGCTCACTAAAGATCCGTAGGATATTTCCCCAGCCCCCAAATGTATCCATACCCCCCCTAACAGCAGCAGTGCCTGCATTTATAACTGAAATCTACCAACGGAGAATCTTCAATTGTTCTATGAAGAATTCGCTTCTCAAATGTAATCACCTCTACATAAATTGGTTCAGCTTGCTGAAACTAAGCTAGTAGTTGGTAATGACTAAATAAAGTGCCAAAGGGAAATAGATGTCGTTCAAGTGCAGAAATACATGTGCTGCTTGTTTTCTTTCTCTCCCTTTCCTTAATACGCATCTGAAGCTAAATCATCTACTTGGAAGCTCTGAGGGCATACTGTTTCCTTTTTTTTCTTATTCATTCACGTTTTCTACTTTCGCAACATATTTCGTATTAACCTTCCTTGAAACGTCTGCACTGAAGTCTTACTCAAGTAGGAAATCCCAGAAGATACTGATGGAAGAACGCTGTACGTCGTAGATACGAGTCTAAATATACTAAAGAAGCTATGACGTTGGATTACCTGTAGTTTTCCCCTGTGTCCCTCCCTCTAAAATTCTCATCATGTAAATCCCCTTAATCTCAATCTGAAGTTACTAACCAACAAAACGGAAAAGAATAGCCCTTAAAATGTCGCTGTGATCGCATATCAAAACTGGTAGGGTGGAATGCTCTCTCAGTCCTCTCTTTATAATCCTCTGAAAATGATTCTAATTTTTTCTTTAGGAAAAATTGATTACCCCAAAGAGAAGAAAGCAGGCTTGTCGTATCCAAGTTTTATTTTCCTAAGACCAGCAGGTCCTGGGGACTGTGAAAGAAGGATGAAGTCTGTATTCTTCCAGGATGAGACTGCTACAGGCCTCCTTTGCAATCATTCCACGTTTTGTAGTCAGTGATAACCATCAGGGCTACTCTGAGGATGTCATAGAGCCTCTGTGTTCCTCAGAGAAACTTACGTCCCATGGCTAGGTATGTGTTAATGGTGTACAGGAAGAACATGATACAAAACATCATGATGACCACAGAGTATGTAGCCAGAATTATAATGGACATCATCTTTTCCTGTGTCCCCAATAGCACACATTCATAGGGCCCGTGACACATGGGGGTACTGCACCAAATGGGGGTTTTAATCAGTGGTAGGTGATAGTGAATAAGAATGGCCAAGAAGATCACCTGTATAGACAACTGTATCAGAAAGTAGACAAGATACATTGCCAACAGGGGCTTTTCCCGGGATAAGTCAAAAATTCCATCTTCATTTGCCTTCACGCACTCCGTGTTGCCGTGAGTGTCGCCAGGCTTCTTTCCTAAAGATTCCTTCCTAAATATCTCGGTCAGTTTACGCACACTCTGACAGACCAAAAACTCCATCACAAAAAAGATGGTGGAAAAGGCAAAGCCAACCGTATACCAAACTCCTAACACAGGCCTAGTGAAGTGACTCTCGTAGCATGCTGCTAGACAGACTTTGGAGATGTTTCCGTGGCACTGGAAGTCTCGGAACAGACGAAGCCAGGTGATTTGCACTACATACACAACTGAAACGTAAAGAAAAGTAATGCTGAACCAGAGTGCCCGCCCTATGTAGAAGTTTGTGGGGTCTTTGCTCATCTTCAGTATGACAGGCGCCACACCCCAAAGTTTAGTAGTCTCAGCCATCTTGGAATCTAGGAAGACCAAAGCAAAGTAGGGAGGAAGAATGACTGTAGTTTTGCCCCCTTTAGCCCAGTTTGCCCATTTGTACCATCCCTGCTATTCTCTTATTAGGTGCTCTCTGTGGGGGAACTCAATTGTCTCAGGTGAGAGAACAACTCCGAAGAGAGTTTAGGAGAGGGTTCAAAAAAAAAATACTATGCCCACTTACTAATATTTCCTATTCTTTCATATGCCAACCCCTTCTGATTTTTCCTTGCCCATCTCTCTTCCCAACCCCATTTCATTTCCCAACCTCTTCCCACAGGTTATTAAATTCTCTATACCACTATCCCTTTTGCTCTCAGCACACACCCTGTGTCGTTTCCTTCTTTTTACAATCTGCGTGCCAACCTGTGTCAGTCAACCCACTCTGATCAACAGTATAGTTCCAACACTCATAGAACTCCCACAGGTGTCTGAATATGAGTGCTGAAAGGTAAGTCTTCAGCGCTTCTCCCTGAGATGTACCTATCTGACAGATTAACTGAATTGACTAGTGTCAGTTGAGGTCAACTTTCCCGTTACCAGTTTCAAAATCTGCTCCTGATTAACCAGTCGAGATGCAGGGATTGCCTTTTACTGAGGGAGCGTGTAAATTTCTTACTTGCGCTACATTCGGCTGCTCATCACTTTGAGCGGACTCTGAGCACCAAACACAGTCCTGAGCATAGAAAAACGAATGAGGTAGTTCTTGCCTTTAATTACTGATCTGATTTGCATTTCCTTGGTGATTAGTGATGTGAAGCAAATGCTTCAATAACAAAACAGAAATTAAAAAGAATTACAGATCTGATGGTGTGAGGAGTGCTTTTGCTCCAATAAGTTTATTGTGACCTCTGTGCTTTCTGTAATTCGCTATCCCTCCTATGAACTGGAAAGAGATTTTCAGAGCAAATTATTACAGTTACTGGGAAGTCAAGCCATGCTGGAAAACGCCATGCTTAATCCTTGCCCTGGGACTCTCTGAAAAAACTCTCACACGGAGAAGGGACAGGCTTGCCTCAACTTTCTCTATGGGGATTTTCTACGGAGCCTGAAGCCACACCTGATGGATTGGTGGCTCTGGCTGCTGCCCAACTTAGGAGAAGGGGATGTGTTGACATTAAAATTGGAGGAGGGGTGGGATACATTCAGACTGAAGTATTCCCAGCCTTCCCTCCTAACGTTTCAGGTCTCTTAAAATTATGTTTGTAGTTTCTGGAGTAGATTTTCAGTACACTTTGAAGTAAAATTTTTTTTTTTTTAATTTTTTTTTTCAACGTTTATTTATTTTTGGGACAGAGAGAGACAGAGCATGAATGGGGGAGGGGCAGAGAGAGAGGGAGACACAGAATCGGAAACAGGCTCCAGGCTCTGAGCCATCAGCCCAGAGCCTGATGCGGGGCTCGAACTCCCGGACCGCGAGATCGTGACCTGGCTGAAGTCGGACGCTTAACCGACTGCGCCACCCAGGCGCCCCTGAAGTAAAATTTTTGAAGGGCAAACATACACAAAAAAGTACGCAAGTCACATTGTTCAGTCCTCTGAATTTCACAGAAGGGACGCGCTCAAGTGATTGTCATTTAGATGGAGAAAAGAACATACCAACATCCCCAAAGCCCCATTTGTACGCTCATTTAGTTACCATTCTCCATTGTGTAAACAATATCTGAACGTCTAACAATATAATTTGTTTGCTCTGGAAATGTATATCAATGAATCATAAATTATGTAATCTTTTGTGCCTGGAATTTTTTGTTTGTTTTATATATTGTTTGTGAGATCCATTTATAATATTGTTGAGTGTAGTTGTGGTTCTTTCCTTCTCTTTGCTATAGTTCCACTGTGTGAATATACCATATTTTATGTATTCATTTTATTTTTATTTATTTTTATTTATTTATGTTTTTAATTTATTCATTTTAATGCTGGTGATTTTAAAGTTGGGGCTTTTACAAATGGTGCCTTTATAACTATTCCGTACATGTATTTTGATATATTCGTTACACCTCCCAAGCAGGAGAGATTTCCTCTGCATATTCACCAACACTTTGCATTGTCAGTTGGTTTTCATTTTAGTTTTTTTGTGTGTGATAATTTTTTAATTTATTTTGAGACAGAGAGCATGAACAGAGGAGGGACAGAGAGAGAGAGAGAGAGAGAGAGAGAGAGAGGGAGGGAGAGAAAGAATCCTAAGCCGACTCCTGTCAGTGCAGAGCCTGATGCGGGGCTCGAACTCACGAACCTTGAGATCATGATCCCAGCTGAAGTCACACGCTTAACTGACTGAGCTACCCAGGCGCCCCAGGTGTTTTTCATTTGAGCTATTCTGCTATGTAGCTGTATTCCATATAGATTTAATTTGCATTTCCTCCATGATTAATGAAACTGAGCAATGCTCATTGGCTATTTGAATATTGTGTTTTGTGAAGTACTTGTGCAAGTCTTTTGCCCATTTTTCTTTAATAAGTTGTATGTCTTTTTCTTCTTGAACTTAGGAGTCCTTTATGTGTTCTGGATATGAGTCCTTGGTAGATATGTGAATTGTAAATATCTTCTCTCACTCTGAGGGATGCCTTTCCATCCTCTTAATAGCATCATTTAATTAACAGAAGTTTTTCGTATTAATATTGTTGAAACCTCTGTTTATTTCCTTTCAAGTTAGTGATGTGTGTGTCCTATTTAAGTAACAACTTACTCCAATGTCATGAAAATGTTGTTTTCTACTGAAAACTTTATTGTTTTACCATTTAAAAAATATCTTGGGGGCACCTGAGTGGCTCAGTCGGTTAAGCATCCAACTTTGGCTCAGGTCACGATCTTACAGTTTGTGAATTTGAGCCCCGCATTGAGCTCTATGCTGACAGCTCAGAGCCTACAGCCTACTTTGGATTCTGTGTTTCCCTCTCTCTCTGCCTCTCCCCGGCTCATGCTCCGTCTCTCTCTCTCTCTCAAAAATAGGTAAACATTAAAAAAAATTTTTTAAATGTCTTGTACTAAGGTATAATACAGTAAAATTCTCTCCCTTTTAGGCTGTACTTCTGCAAGTGTTTACAAAAGCCTATAGTTGTGTAACCACCATGAAAATCAAGAGGCAAAACTGTTTCACTACACCCACTGAGCCACCCAGGTGCTCCTATGGGGTTTTTTAAATTAATGAAATATCCTTTAATGTCTCCTTGAATATCTCACTTTCAGTTATTTTATACACCTTGTACATTTTCTAAAAATGTTTCCTTAGTTATAAGATGTTTCGTTTGCTGTGTTTATTGTCTCTCTCTCATAATATTTATTTTCTTCAGACACTTTGTGCTTTTTGGCCCTGCAATAATTTTCCTGTTAAAGTCTTTTGGGCTTCCTGGAATTTCTATTTGTGAATCCGACTTTAGGACATGAATGTTATTACCCTGCCAATTGCCCTTGGATTTCTTCCTGTGCTAAATTTGAAGTATTCTTGGAGCTACAACTCATATGTCTCAATAGTATTATATATGGTTTTAAATATGCATTTGGAGGGTTGATATACTTATTTCATATTATTCTGTATGTTATCTCTCTCCAAGAATTGTATACGAATCTGGTCTATTGAGTTTTCACCTACTGAATTTAAGCACAGTTACAGGTTTTTAGGAAATACTTTCCTTGTCATTCTGAAAGTTTTTGTGCAAAAGGAGTTTTTATGCAAATGGAGGTCAGCAACATTTTTCTGCTGTATTGGAATCATACAGAAGCTTCCCAGTGATGGGCACCTGGATGGCTCAGTCAGTTAAGCATCCGACTTTGGCTTAGGTCATGATCACACGGTTCATGGGTTCGAGTCCCATGTCGGGCTCTGTGCTGACAGTTGAGAGACTGGAGCCCTGCTTCAGATTCTGTGTCTCTCTCTCTCTGCCCCTCCCTGCTCACACCTTGTCTCTCTCTCCCTCAAAAATAAATTTTTAAAAAATATCAATAAAAAAAAAAAGAAGCTTCTCAATGACAAACAAGGAGATAATCCCTGCATTTTGGCATGACAGTTTTATATCTTACTTCTCCCACCATTGATCACTGCCTCATTTTGGGAATTTGTGTCAATAGCAGTAACAGAAAGTAAGCTACTGTTTCTCTGTGTTCTCATCTCAAACCCTCTCTTTTCCCTTTATTCTACCACATATTTTAAAGTTGTCTCTGGGAAAATAAATAAGTAAATAAATAGTCTCTGGTATATTTCTTTATGGTAATCATTAAGTTTCAAAGACCTAGACTGTTTCAATTATAGATGTTTGGTGAAGTTCCTCAATAAACTAATAAGAAGAAACAGAAACCCTGTTTATGGCTTTTTTTTTTTCACTTTCTCAAGAGACAGAGAAGAGTTAGAGAAAATTATTAAATTTAGGATTAAGTGATAATAGATCTCTTTTTATAGGAGACTGCAGAAATCATTCCTTTGATGCTATGTAAATGGGATTGTTTCTTAATTTTATTTTTGGATTTTTTTCACCATTAATATAGAGAAATTCAACAGATTTTAAAAAATTTTTTATTTAGATTCCAGTTAGTTGATGAATGGATAAAGAAGATGTGGTGTGTACATATGTATATGTATGTATGCATCTTCTTTATCCATTCATATATATATATAGAGAGAGAGAGAGATACACATATACATATATATATATATACACATACGTATACACATATATACACCACATCTTCTTTATATATATATATAAATATATATAAATATAAATATATAAATACATATATAAAGAGAGATACACATATACATACATAGAGAGATATATACATACACATATAAATACATATGTATAGTTAACATACAGTGTAATATTTAACATACACTGTAATATTCCACTGTAATTTAATTTCAGGTGTAAAATTTAGTGATTCAACACCTACATACATCACTCATCTAGCCCATCTCCCCGTCACCGGTCTCCATCAACCCTCAGTTTGTTCTTTATGGTCTGTTTCTTGGTTTGCTTTTCTCTCTCTTTTTTCTCCTTTGCTTGTTTGTGTCTTAAATTCCATATATGAGTAAAATCATATGGTTATTTGTCTTTCTCTGACTGACTTATTTCACTTACTATTATACCCACTAGATTCATCCATGTTGTTGCGAATGGCAAGATTTCATTCTTTTTTTATGGCTGAGTAACATTCCACTGTATGTATATAACACCTCTTCTTTATCCGTTCATCATTCAATGGGCTTTTGGGCTTTTTCCAGAATTTGGCTATTGTAAATGCTGCCATAAACATAGGAGTGCATGTATCTTTTGAAATTAGTGTTTTTGTATTCTTTGGGGTAAAGACCCAATAGTGGAATTACTGGATCATAGGGTAGTTCTATTTTTAATTTTTCAAGGAACCTCCATAGTGTTTTCCACAGTGGCTGCACCAGTCTGCAATCCCACCAACAGTGCACAAAGGTTTCCTTTTCTCTATATCCTCACCAACACTTGTTGTTTCTTGTGTTTTTTATTTTGGCCATTCTGACAGGTGTGAGGTGATATCCCATTGTAGCCTTGATTTGTATTTCCCTGATGATCAGTGATGTTAAGCATCTTTACATGTCTGTTTGCCAACTGTATGTCTGATTTTTGTGGGCTGATTTTGTATCCTGCAGCATTACAAATTTTTTTATTAGCTGAAATAGGTGGGTTTTATTTTGGTGTATTCATTAAGATTTTCTTTTAAAAAATTTTTTTTTCAACGTTTTTTATTTATTTTTGGGACAGAGAGAGACAGAGCATGAACGGGGGAGGGGCAGAGAGAGAGGGAGACACAGAATCGGAAACAGGCTCCAGGCTCTGAGCCATCAGCCCAGAGCCTGACGCGGGGCTCGAACCCACGGACCCCGAGATCATGACCTGGCTGAAGTAGGACGCTTAACCGACTGCGCCACCCAGGCGCCCCTCGTTAAGATTTTCTACATATTAAATCATGTTATCTGAAAATAGAGGTAGTTTCACTCTTTTGTTTCTGAATTAGATGTCTTTATTTCCTTTTTATTGAGTAATTAATTGTTCTCGCTGGAAATTCTAGTAAAATCCTGAATAGAAAGGGTGAAAGCAGACATCCAAGACATAATCATAAATATAATCTGTTAATGTAATACCTCCCATACGATGTGCTCTATTACATTGATTTACTTTCTTATTTTGAACCACACTTACATTCCTGGAATAAACACCAGTTGGTCATAATGCATAATACTTTTAATATGCTATCAGATTCAATCTGCTAGTGTTTTACAAAGGACTTTTGCATCTATATTCATAAGAGATGTTAGTCTACAGATGGTGTTAATTCTTCTTTAAACGTTTGATAGAATCCACCAATGAAGCCATCTGGTCTTGGCCCTTTTATTTGTTGACAAGTTTTGATTATTGATTAAATCTCTTCACTTGTTATAAATATATTCAAATTTTCTGTTTGTTTTTTAGTCAGTTTTTTTTTTTTTGGTGTGTTTCTAGAACGTTGTCTATTTTATCTAGGTTATATAATTTGCTAGAGTACAGTTGTTCATGGCACTCTATTTTAATTAGGTTTATTCCCATCAGGTCATTAGTAATATTCCTATTTTTATTTCCTTTTTTTAAATGCCTATTTGTTTACTTTGAGAAAGAGAGAGAGAGAGAGCAGGGGAGGGGCAGAGAGAGAGGGAGAGAGAATCCCAAGCAGTTTGCACACTGTCAGCACAGAGCCCAACACGGAGCTTGATGTCATGACCTGTGAGATCGTGACTTGAGCCGAAATCAAGAGTTGGACACTTCACCAGCTGAGCCACCCAGTTTCCCCCTTACTTTCCTTTCTAATTTCAGTAATTTGGGTCTTCTTTCTTTTTTTAAGTCTAGCTAAACATTTAATTTTGTTGATATTCTCAAGGAAACAAATTTTTGTTTCATTAATTTTATCTATTGTTTTTCTTTGTAAAAACCATTTTTAAAAAAATTTTTTTTTCAACATTTATTTATTTTGGGACAGAGAGAGACAGAGCATGAACGGGGGAGGGGCAGAGAGAGAGGGAGACACAGAATCGGAAACAGGCTCCAGGCTCTGAGCCATCAGCCCAGAGCGTGACGCGGGGCTCGAACTCACGGAGCGCGAGATCGTGACCTGGCTGAAGTCGGACGCTTAACCGACTGCGCCACCCAGGCGCCCCTGTAAAAACCATTTTATTGAGGTATAACTGACATACAAAAAGTTGTACATATTTAGTGTATACAACTCAATGAGTTGGAGATAAGTCCATATCCATAAAAGCACCACACCGTATACCCATAAAATCACTACAACCTATGCTATCAATCTATCCATTCCCTCCAAAAGTTTTTCTTCATCCTCTCTTATTTCCTGTGATAAGGACACTTAAAATCTTCCCTTAACACAATATTATTTACTACAGGATTTTCTTTATTTAAGGCTGAATAATATTATACTGGATGAATATACCACATTTTCTTTATCCATTCATTTGTCAGTGGATATTTAGGTTGCTTCATTTCCCTTGGGTATATTTCCAGAAGTGAGATTAATGGATCATATGATAATTCTATTTTTAATTAAAAAAAAAGTTTATCGATTTATTTTGAGAGGAGGGAGGTACAGAGAGAAGGAAAGAGGGAGAAAATCCCAAGCAGGCCTGCGCTGACCTGGGGCTTGATCTCACAAACCATAAGATCATGTCCTGAGCTGAAACCAAGAGTCAGACGCCGAACCGACTTTACATTGTTTTTCATAGTGGCCACATCAATTTATATTCCCACCAACAGTGTACAATGTTCCCTCTCCTCCATATCAACAGTTTTCATCTTTTGTTTTTGATAATAGCCACTCTACAGGTATGAAGTGATCATTATGGTTTTCATTTACATTTTTCTGATGATAGGTAATGTTGAGAACCTTTTCATATACCTCTCAGCCACTTGTATGGGTTTTTTTTTTTTTGAAAATGTTTATTCAATTCCTTTGCTTATATGAAATCTCTTGAGTTATAAGAGCTGTCTCTCTATTTTACATATATAACTCTATCGGATATATGCCTTGTAAATATTTTCTCCCACTCTGTAGGTTGCCTTTTCATTTTGTGCAGAAGCTTTTTAGTTCAATCTAATCCCACTTGTCCATTTTTTTATTTTGTTCTCTATGGTTTTGGTCATATCGCCAAGGCCAAAGTCAAGATTTTTTTCTCTGCTTTCTTCCAGAAGTTTTTATGGTTTAGGTCTTACGCTTAAATTTTTAATCCATTTTGAGTTAATTTTTGAAAGTGGTGTAATATAGGGTTCAATCTCATTCTTTTGCACATGGATGTCTCGTTTTCTTAACACCATTACTTGAAGAGTTTTCCATGTGTATTCTTGGCATCCTTGTCAAAGATCAGTTGACTGTAAATGTGTTGATTCATTTCTGTGCTCTTTACTCTGTTCTATTGCTCTGTGTGTCTATTTTTCAGTATCATACTGTTTTGATTACTGTAGCTTTGTAACATATTTTGAAATCAGAGAGAATGAGGCCCTCAGCTTTGTTCTTCTTTCTCAATATGGTATGGCTACTTGGAGTCTTTTTGGTCCTAAATGAATTTTAAGATTTTGTTGTCATTTCTGTAAAAATTGTCATTGGAATTTTGATAGGCATTGTATTGAATCTATAGATAACTTTGGGTACTATAGACATTTTAACAATGCCAATCTTCCAATTCATGAACACAGGATGTCTTTTCATTTATTTGTGACTATTGAAATTGTTTCATCAAAGTTTTATAATTTTAGGTGTATATGTCTTTCACCACCACTGTTGAGTTTATTCCTAAGCATTTTAGTCTATTTGGTATTAATGTAAATTAAATTGGTTTTTAAATTTCTTTCTAGAAAGTTCATTGTTAGTAAATAAAAAACTCTACTGACTTTTTAATGTTGGTTTTGTCTCCGCAACTTTCCTGAATTTGTTTTTTTCATTCTAACAAGTTTTTTTGTGAAGTCTTTAAGATTTTCTATATATAACATTATGTCTTCTGCAAACAGGTAATTTTACTTCTTCCTTTATGATTTCTTTGTGTTTTCTTTTTTTATTCTTCTTTTTTTCCTAATTGCTCTGACTAGGACTACAGTACTTTGTTGGATAGAAGTGGTGAAAATGAGGGGCATTTGGGTGGCTCAGTCGGTTAAGTGTCCAACGTTGGCTCAGGTCATGACCTCACTGCTCATGAATTCAAGCCCCGCATTGGAATCTGTGCTGACAGCTCAGCACGGAACCTGGAGCCTGCTTCAGATTCTGTGTCTCCCTCTCTCTCTGCCCCTCCCCTGCTCATGCTCTGTCTCTCTCTCTCTTAAATAAACATTTGGGGTGCTTGGGTGGCTCATTCGGTTAAGCGTCCGACTTCGGCTCAGGTCATGATCTCACAGTCTGTGAGTTCGAGCCCTGCATCAGGCTCTGTGTTGACAGCTCAGAGCCTGGAGCCTGTTTCAGATTCTGTGTCTCTCTCTCTCTCTCTGCCCCTCCCCTGCTCATGCTCTGCCTCTCTCTCTCTCTCTCTCTCTCTCTCAAAAATAAATAAAAACATTAAAAAATAAATAAACATTTAAAAACAAATAAATAAATACAAAACTTCAAGGTGCAGTTAACATGTTATAGCTTCATAAATTCATAATTATAATTTACTTGTTTGACATAGTCTTTTATAACATATGTTAAGCATTTTGTATATTCGTTCATATATATACATTCATTTGTATATTCATTCTGTCAACAAACACTTGTTTGCCATCTTCTATTGCTAGATACTGTGTATACAATAATGAGGAAATGTGGTCTTTATCCTCATGATAGCCTACTATCTCACTTTCTTTTTTAATAAGAACATTTAATTTTTATATAACAGGACCTGTAGAAATGGACAAATCCAGAATTATGCAGTAGTTCAGTAGTGTGAGAACATTTAATTTCAATTTCTGCCATTTTCTTGACCTAGCCCTCATAGTTGCAAGAGGGTTACCACTTCTCCTCATCTCTTATTTAAAGTGAGTTCTCGGGGTGCCTGGGTGGCGCAGTCGGTTAAGCATCCGACTTCAGCCAGGTCACGATCTTGCGGTCCGTGAGTTCGAGCCCCGTGTCGGGCTCTGGGCTGATGGCTCAGAGCCTGGAGCCTGTTTCCGATTCTGTGTCTCCCTCTCTCTCTGCCCCTACCCTGTTCATGCTCTGTCTCTCTCTGTCCCAAAAATAAATAAATGTTGAAAAAAAAAATTAAAAAAAAATAATAAATAAATAAAGTGAGTTCTCAAGGAAGACAAAGGGAAAATGGGGAAAGGGGGATAATCCCTTTAAATTAACTATTTTCTTTCCCACAAACAGAATCAAGTGGTTTAATTGCAACAAATATCCAACTGAGTGTAAGGGATCATTATTTCAGTACAATTAATGTGTAGATCTTCATTATAATTTTATGAAATTTACATATCTTAACAGTAGTATTATGAAATGTTCTAGTGTCTACACATTTAAATGCAAAAAAGGAATCTGATTAACATATTCAAATAAATGCACAAACAAAGCTATAGCCAAAGGTGGTGACATAAACAAGATAAAACCAGTACTTAGTGGGGAACATAATGATGAAATACCTCTAGGTCTTTGATTGACATACGAAAATACAAATTTGATGTATGAATAAGAGGATACGATGTCTTTAAATTAAGTACAGATAAAGTTAAACCCAGTGATACGCCCTTTCAAATGAAATACTAAAATAAAAAACTTGTAAGTCGAAACAATGTAGTATATAAATACACTGGAATAGTATTCAGTCATAGAAAGGAAGTTGTGATAAGGATGAACCTTGAAAGCATCATGCTAAGAGAAGTAAGCCAGATATAAGTGAACAATACTGCTTGATTTCACTTATATGAGGTACTTAGACCAGGCAAATTTACAGAGACAGAAAGTTGAATACAGGTTACGAGGGACTGGGGCAGGGGAGTGCTGGGAACCATTGCTTAAATAGTACAGAGTTTCTGTTTGGAACGATGAAAAAGTTTTGGAAGTAGATAGTGATGACAGTTACATAACACTTAAAGTCCTTAGTTGAACTATATACTGAATTATGCACTTAAAAATCATTAAAATGGTACTCCTCATGTTGTATATATTTTACCACAATAAAAAAATAAAAAAATAATTTAAAGAAGGTAGAAAAAATTAAATGAGTTATTAAAAACAATAAAACCAGTTAAACATGGGAATTAAGTC
This sequence comes from Herpailurus yagouaroundi, assembly GCF_014898765.1. Taxonomy (NCBI): domain Eukaryota; kingdom Metazoa; phylum Chordata; class Mammalia; order Carnivora; family Felidae; genus Herpailurus; species Herpailurus yagouaroundi. Next base: position 1,124,372 of record NW_024412572.1, read on the forward strand.
TAAATAATTGCTCTCACTAGAGTTATAAAACTATGTGAATGAAATAAATAATCCTTGAAAGAGAAATGGAAAACCTAAGGAAAAATTAGTGTTTATAAGAGCAATAATAATAACATGATTCTAAAATTTTTATCTTCAGGGTGTCTGGCCGGCTCAGTTGGAATAACATGGACTCTTGATCTCGGGGTTGTAAGTTTGAGCCACATGTTGGGTGCAGAGATTAGTGAATAAAATAAATAAAACTTTTAAAAATATACAAAGAAATAAAATGAAATTTTTGTTTTGGAAACCAAAATGCAACAAGGTAAAGAGGAAAGAGAGGTAGCAAAATATTCAAATTTTTAAAATTTTCAGATGATGTTTTTCGTTGACATTGCAAAAGTGAGTTTTAAACCCTTCCCCTAGAGAAGTACCCTTTTTCTTTTTTACAATTTAACCATAGGGCCTTAAACCCAATGTGTAAAGTGGACATAAAACAAAATTGGCGTATCAATGACACTAAATGCTCAGATTCAGCTCAATCTTCTCCGGCTCACTCCATGCACACACACAAATCTACACTTGAACGTTTATCTAATTTGTCTCGGTCAATGTGGTAAGCACTTTATAACAATTGCCTCATTTAACCATAACAGTATTTCCAGAAGGCAGGACTAAGATGGGGAGCATCAATATAGGATAAGGTCAACTCATTGTCATCTGTCTCATTGACAGACAAGAATATGGGATAGTCTAAGGCTCGAGGGAGCAGGAAGGAAACAAGTTACCCTCACTGGTAAATCAAGTTTTTGTGGGTCCAGAGGAGTAAAGAAAGAGGTGAGGAAGCAGAATAGAATAAATTCCAGATGTGTTATGAACTAACAGGAATATGACCTATTTGAAAGGGAGAGATCGTGGGAGTACAAAAGAGGACAGAGTGCCTCAAGTGGGAACTTAATTAGTAATAATCGCACCTCGGATAAACCTCACTGGCTACGATACTGCCACTGCGCAAAGCTCAAATGGGAACTTAAAAGAGTAACGTAAGTGACTACCTAGGAAAAGAACAAGGAAATCCTACAGAGAGGAAAGTTACAAAGCAGCAGGAGTTTGCTATATAAGGATGTGTGAATTTCACGGATAGGAATCAAGGAGGAGGGATGCAGGTGTGGGCGTGCGCGCGCGCGCACACACACACACGCACACACACAAAATATTTAGACTATGATTCCAGTAAAGACTTACCTAACAGAAAGACTAAGCATGTCCTTAAGGAACCATCAAATTATTGTGTTTAAATGCAACTGGTGGGAATTTTTCATATTCTAAATATAAACAAACCATTAAGGGAGTAATTGTTGGGAAATAATCGAGAACCTTTTGGAGCTTCATTATTCATGTTTGAATGTTCAACATATTTTTCTTTTGAACTGTGTATATGAAATAGCACCATAATGTCTTCAGAACTTGGAACAGCATGAAGGTCTTAATCTGGCCCTATGTCTTACACTACTCTTGCTATGGTCCCTTTTCTACCTGCCACGTGTGTAAGGACCAATAACATTCAAGTCCGGTCAATTAAGTAGTGCTCCACGACATAGTCTTAAGAGCAAAACTGACATAGAAAGTTACTAGTCTTTACTCCAGAGTCATAGCCCTTCAAATCATATGAGCTTTCATGAACACATTATAACCCTCACTTTAATTGCTGCAATTCAGAGTTGCCCGCTTTTACTTCCTTTCCCTGTTTAGGAAGAGGTCATAGCCCTCACATTGACTACATTTCCTCATTCCTTCCAAATTTACTTCCTCTTCGTGCTTACTTTCTCCTTCCCCTGTGAACCCTAGAGACAGTAGCCAGGGAAGGAGGACTGTGGAAGGAAGAAGAACATGGCAAGAGGTGAAGAATTCAACCACAAATTCTCCTAAGTAATAAACTCAGCATTTCCTCTCACGCTTAGTTTCGCTGATTCCAGAAGGACTTAGCCTGTAGTCCTGCTGACACACATTTTTCTTCTATCTCGCCCTGTTTTCCTCCTGTTCTGCTTTCCCATATTTTTCTTAATTAGTTACTTATGTTTCTTCTTTCTTTTTAAAATTTTTTTTAATGTTTATTTATTTTTTGAGAGAGATAGAGTGCTAGTGGAGGAGGTGCAGAGAGAGAGGGAGACGCAGAATCTGAAGCAGGCTCCAGGCTCTGAGCTGTAGGCACAAAGTCCGACAGGGGGCCCGAACTCACGAGCTGTGAGATCATGACCTGAGCCGAAGTCAGACACCCAACTGAGCCACGCAGGCGCCCCTGTTTCTTCTTTCTGAAATCGTTTTGGGCATTGTGTGTGAGGGTACATTTTTTAAAACATTGAAGAACTAAAACATTCTGCTGTCCACACACATGGCAGATGAGTTGATTGAGTAGAACTACTGGGTCATAAACATTTTCACAGTTTCTTACCGTATATCCATTGTCACCTGTTGCAGAAAATAAGTTTGGGGTCAGTATTGTTTTGTTCCATTAGCTTATAGGTTACCTATTTATCCCCGTGTAGTTAAAATATGTTGCTAAAATAATATGCGTGATTCTCTTTTTATTATTTATTTCCTAAAGTACAATGATCCATTTTAATCTACGTGTTTCATTCTCTATTTAGAAAAATTTTGCTACTCCAATGACATATCTGATTATTTTTTATCCCATCTATTGGGATTGATAATTTAGAAAAGACCTCTATTTCCTAGGCTGTATTTCCACTCTCCATCCCCTATAGATCATTTTTGTCCTTCTCCTCAATCTTCTAATGGAGTTTCTCGGATTTAGATTCCTCTCATAAACTATTTTTCTGTACTGTCCGTTAACTTCTTTACTTCCTGCCATACAGATTTTAATTACATTGTTACCTTTTTAATGTTCTGCAAGCCTTGCTAACTTCACCAAGCCCTCATTCCTTCACCAACTCTTCCTATTATAATTGTTCCCTTCCCCTGTTTGTTTGTACATACCTCATAAAGGCAACAATATCTGGAAACCTACTGAGGATGACAAAATATCTCACTTCTTGGAATTTGCTTTTCCTTCACGTTGATACTCCTTGTCGTATGCAATAATCCTTCATAACATAATGCTGATTTTTTTGTTCATTCACTACGTAAGGTATAAATGTGTGTCACTCACATTTACTTCCTCATATATGTATGTTAATTTGTATCCTGCGATCTTACTGAATTCATTCATTAGTTTCACCAGAGTTTTGGTGATTTAGGGTGTTCTATGTATAGTATTGCCATATGAAATAGTGACATAGAAATTGTACTTCTTCCTTTTCAATATGGATCCTTCTTGAGCTGTGGTCTTGGACAAACATTTTTATAAGTAAAATCTTTTGGCCACTATCTACCTTTAAAAAAATTCCCTCCCAGGGGCGCCTGGGTGGCTCAGTCAGTTAAGTGTCTGACTTCGGCCCAGGTCGTGATCTCATGGCTTGTGGGTTCAAGACCCGCGTCAGGCTCTGTGCTGACAGCTCAGAGCCTGGAGCCTGCTTCCGATTCTGTGTCTCCCTCTCTCTCTGCCCCTACCCTGCTCATGCTCTGTCTCTCTCTGTCTCTCAAAAATAAACGTTGAAAACAAAATTAAAAAAAATCCCTCCCAGTTTTCAGTTTATTTCACCTTCCATCACCAGGACAAATAACAGAAACATTATTAAGAGGAAAAAGAGAAGTCTGATTATGTCACACTTACACAAATTAATGTGTTTCCTCTTGGACATATTGTTCAAGGCTTTTATTTTATTCTAATGTCTTCTCGATAACTTGTGGGACTGGAAATGTACTTACAAGCACTGGATAGATCTAGGCAGTTCTAGTATCTTGAGCCCAAGGACGTACAGTATCCATACATGTTTTTTCTGGTTCTTTCTAAACACTACTAGGTAAGTTATTGTCAAGCAAAGGAAAAATATAAAATATGGAGTAGAAACCATATTGTGTTGAGTTCAGTTGGTTGAAAGGAAAGCAAATTGTGAGTGTAAACTGCCTTCTTACAAAGAACTCTTAAAAGGGAGAAGCAGGAGTTGCAAATCTATGCTGGAGAACATTAGGAAACTCAAATATCAAAAACCTGAAGATGTCAAGTGCAACATGAATAAGCTACCAGGGATAAAATCCATCCAGATTTGGAGCAAAGGACTGATATTACAGGCGATGTGGAGAAAGAACAAGATCGAGAACAAGGGGGAAAGTCAGTGTGGGATTAACTATAACACACAATTCACCAGCTGTGAACATAGAGTGTGATTGTGTTTGACTAGCTTAAAGAGTAAATAAAATGCCAAGCAAATAATTTTCAGAGAGACCATAAGCATGTAAGGGCATCCGTAATGTTAGTTGGTTGAGAAAAATAATTTAGACTCAATACGGGAGTAATATAGGCCAGTTGCAAACCACAAAAATGTGATACTAGATAGTTTAGCTATGACAACTGTTGGAGTAAAGAGAAAAATATCCAGTCTTTGCTGGGTATAAAACAGTATGAAGACAATATCTAATGCTTCTGTCTCTTACATATTGGTTGGAAGAGAGGACCCCTAGTCTTTTTTTTTTTTTAATTTTTTTTAACGTTTATTTATTTTTGAGACAGAGAGAGACAGAGCACGAACGGGGGAGGGTCAGAGAGAGGGAGACACAGAATCTGAAACAGGCTCCAGGCTCTGAGCTTGTCAGCACAGAGCCCGACGCGGGTCTCGAACTCATGGACCGCGAGATCATGACCTGAGCCGAAGTCGGCCGCTTAACCGACTGAACCACCCAGGTACCCCAGGACCCCTAGTCTTAAAGCTCTCATTGATTTGGAGAGGTGATCAAGATAGTATAAGTGAAGCGTAAGTAGAGCATGTGAAACAAATTACTGGAATTGGTACATCAAAAAGACCGTCACAAGGCAGGAGCAAAGCAGAAGTCCAAGTACTAGAATTCAGGGAAAAAATCAGAGTATGATGGAATCAAAGCCAGCTATTAGTCAGCCAGCAGTCTGCAATAAACTGTTCATAGGCAACAAGCATGTATCATATTATGCCAGCGTGCACATTTTATATGTTCAATGTAAATGATGAGTTTGCAAATGTGAAGCCTAAATTTGTGCCCAGTATGCTAGAATATTAAGGGACAAGAATCTGAGAATAAGGGCAATACTGAGTGAGGGCCAAGAGTGTAAAAAGATTCAGAAGACATTGCACTCTGGAGTTTTAAGGGGGGAAAATCAGATATGAGGGAGGAAGAACTTTCCAGAAAAGCTAAAAAATAATATTTCAAGATTTTGAAACCTGCATCCTGGCACTCTATCACATAGGATAATCATGTGTAGATGGCCATTTTCCATAAACTACAACAGAAGACTAGACAATTACTGTGAGCTCGGTCTAATTCACCACCATTACTACCTTATATATCTCCTTTTGAGTAAATTCTGACAAAGGTTATATTCTCTTCATCAAGATATGTATTTCTTATTCACTTAATTTTTTATATAGTTTATAATTGTCAAAACAAGTTGTGACTGTTAATATTGTCCTATGATAGATTTCAAAAAATAATAAAATGTTTTTACGGTTTAATATTTTCCCTTTGCTATAATCCAGAAAATATTTTTATTAAAAACATAATTGGCATATGTCACTGTATAAGTTTAAAATGCACAACACAATGGTTTGAATTACACATATTGCAAAATGATTATCACAATAAGTTTAGTTAGCATCCATTATCTCATATAGACGCGATAAAACGAAAAATTAAAAAAAATTTTTTTTCTTTGTGATGAGAACGCTTAGGATTTACTCTCTTAACAGCTTTCATATATATTGGACAGCAAAGTGAGCTACAGTCATCATGTCATACATTAATTCCCTAGCACTTGTTGATTTTAAAACTGAGATTGTGTACATTTTGACCACCTTTCTCCAGGAAATATTTTAAAATCATGTGTTACTATGTCTAAATTCATGTGAACTAAATCAAGTTATGAAATCTATAGGACCATCCCTAGCAAAAATTCTCCAATCACTAATGGTTATAATTTAAAATTTTTGGTATCTAGAATGATTTTGACCATAGCCAAATAATTTATAATTCATCATTGTTAACTATGTTGCAGGTCAACTTCAATGAAGGCCTTTTGCTCCGGTCTCTTGAAGGCTTCCAAACTGTTCCCTTTAAAGTGTAAGATATTTTAATAATACCAACTTCCTCAACAATAGAAATTGAAATATCTCATGACTTCATTAAAAAAAAAGTTTTTTAAATATTCATTTTTGAGAGACAGAGAGCAAGTGGGTGTGGGCAGAGAGAGGGGGAGACACAGAATCCAAAGCAGGCTTAAGGCTCTGAGTTGTCAGCACAGAGCTCAACAGGGGGCTCAAACCCACGAACCGCGAGATCATGACCTGAGCTGAAGTCGGACACTCAACCGACTGAGCCACCCAGGCATCCCCTTGTTACTTCATTTACCGACGTGAGTCTTTTTAACTATTGTAACAAACCCAAGTTATTTGTTGCCAGTAGTTGGCAAAAATTGCACCATTCAAAATTTCCTAAAGTTTATATTTCATAAAAGGCTACAAATCAAAAAGGATCTTATCGAGTTCAGTAGTTTTTCAGTTTGAACACCTGTATCTTTGGTGACATTTCCCGTGGTTGTGCTACAAAGAGAGCATAAGGGGAATCATTTTCTGGATCTTCAATTTCATATGTACTTTGCTAAAATTTCTCTTTTCCAAATCCCTCATCATAATTGCCTTTCTCTATAAAAGAAAAATATATTTTTTTCCCCTCAATTTTATTCTGATGCACTTCCCTGGGGTGTTGTAAACTCCAGTGTGTCGATTAACACAAAATGGAATACTGGCACATGTTTAACAAGGGAGTTGCTCTATGAATAGATGACAAATGCCTTTGAAAATTAGAATATTTCCGTTCCTTTGCTTTTAATAAAACTGAAGGCATATCGATTAGAGTGGTTAGCTGAGTCATCGTTAATAATAATTATTGATGATAGTTCCTTACGGTTTTTGCTATGAAACTCAAAAGGAGTTCAACCAACCAAATGACATTGCTGTAACATAACTTTCTCATCCTCTTCCCATTATTTATCTGGATAAGGTTTCTCAGTACTTTGATCTGTAAAAAAAATTATGAAAGAATTTATGCTGAATCCTATAGATCACAGTAACATATACCATTGATTATATATACATGCTATAACTTTTAAACATCTAATTCATTTAATAAAATGAAGAGAAGGGTTTTTTTAAAAGTTTTATTTATTTAGTTTGAGAGAAAGAGAGGGAGGGAGAGGCAGAGAGAGAGAGACAGACAAACAGATATTCTCAAGCAGGCTCTGCACTGTCACTATGGAGCCCGACACAGGGCTCAATCTCACAAACTGTGAGATCATGACCTGAGCTGAAATCAAGAGTCAGACACTTAACTCACTGAGCTACCCAGACCCCCCAAGAGAGGATTTTTAATAAAATTGTATTTTTCATGTTTCATAATTATATACCAACACTGCAATGTGCTTATGTTGTTTTGGTTGTTTCTAAACTAATAAAAATTGTAATCATGACTAAATCCACAAGAATTTTTGTCATCTCGATAAAAATTAAAATAAAGTTTTAAATGGAGGTTAAAAAATGTTACAGACTTTTCTTCTCCAGGCTGGAATCAGGCATTTACCTAGAGAGCCCTGGTTCCTTTTGTGGAGGATGGTATTTAGAGACCAAGATCTCAGGACTAAGTGAGTTTATTGCTTCTAGGGTGTCACTGCTTTTAGACTGTTTAAACACTCAGAGCTACTTAAATGCACACCCATACTCCCCTATATCTATGTCTTTTTCTATCCATTAAAAATTATTAATTTATAATGATCTCTCCATTTCCAATCCAATATTCCAGGGTTCATTCTAACTGCCCTCATTCCATATTTGTAAGTCTCTGCTCTCATAATGGGAAATCTGTCTCCCAGTACATTTACTCAATTCTAGAATACACAGAAGCCTTAACCAAAGGATCAGAGTTGACCTCATCAACAGTAGAACAAATTGACATTCTTTGTCCCTCCTATAATGCACTTAGGAGAATCTTTTTTAAATGCTTAACTCTGATTCTTCTGAATCATTGTTATTAAGTTTTTTATTAGTGCTCAAACAAAACAAAATAATCATAATAAAATCTTGGTAGATAGTTATTAAACATAAACAGTGCAATTTTGTCTGAAAAAGGCTCTCTTAATTAAATGGATTGGATTTTAATGGGGCACCTAGGGGTCTCAATCAGTTGAGCGTTTGACTTCGTCTCAGGTCATGATCTGGCAGCTCCTGGGTTCGAGCCCCACGTTGGGTTCTGTGCTGACAGCTCAGAGCCTGGAACCTGCCTCGGGTTCTGTGTCTCCCTATCTCTCTCTCCCCCCCCCCCAACTCACGCTCTCTCTCTCTCAAAATAAATAAACGTTAAAAAACGTTTTCAAAAAATTATAGCACATATTCATAGTTGAGTGTTAATTATTACAAAACATCAGAGAAACTCAAACCGAGAGATCTTTTATAAAACAACTGCCATGAAATTTTCTAAACTATTAGTATATTCAAAGACAAAGAAACATTGCTAAACTATTTCAGATTAAAGAAGACTAAAAAGACATGGCAACTATATAAAATGATACTGGATAGTAGACCAGGTGATAGCTGGGGTGGGAGAAAAGAATATTCATGTATGCTCTAAGTACTTTTCCACAAATTACTTAAGTACAAAAAAGAAAAACTGTAAATTTATACAGTGGAGAAACCTGTAGACGTCACTTAACCAAATGACGAAAGCAACACATGATCTGGGATTTTCTTGTGCTATCGAAGATATTATTGAGGAAATTAGCAAAATATAATTAAAGTTAGTAGATTAAATAAGAGTATTGTTCTCATGTTAATGTCCTGACTGTAAATTTCTCCTGATTTTCATAATTGTACTGTGGTTATGAAAGAGAATGTCATTATTTTTAGAAAACACAAAGAAACAGGAAATACTTGCCTGTTTTAAGGAACTATTTAGAAGAAAATGAACATCATGTCTTAGCTCTCAGATGGTTGAGAAAATAAAATGTGTGTGAGAGAGTATACATAAATGAAAACATGTAAGTGTACATTCATTCTCCAAACTTTTGATAGGGCCAAGGCTTCTCCTTATTCAATTGGTTTCACTGACTGTAGTTGTGTCTCCTTATCGTTGAATAATCTTACCATCTATAAAGCATTGTCTAAGACAATCGGTTTAAGATTATTTCAAATAGAGTCAGAGCTTAAAACACATTTCTTAAGCAGTTTGTAAGTAGGATCTGTCTAGATTTTTAGGATTTTTGCTAATCTAAAATTCTTATTCATATTTAATCCAATCAATATCTTTTTAGTGACTCACTTTCCAAAAATGTTTCATCTTTATAGAAACAATTCTTCATTTAACTCTTATCCCATCTATTAGTGAAATATTTATAACTAAGTAAAGGACAATTCCTATAAGGGTTCAAGGCCTAAAATAGCTCAGCTAATGATGGCTTCTTTAGATAAATACTTTTGAAAGGAAGTCCCAAGGATGTGACTAATGTCACTAACTTCAAATTTAATTAATGATGCCCCCCAAAGTGGTTTCAGGTACAGTGCTACATGGCTCTTCCTGTCACCCCCAATGAATGAATAGCATTAGTTGTTCGATGTAATGAGTCGACTGTTATGGACTATATTAATTATGATATCTGCACTAACTGATTAAGAAAGATCATAATTGACTCTTATTAGTCTATTAAAAAAAGTACCAAGTAGTTTACTAAGTGCTTGGAATGTATCAGAGAACAAATTCCATCCCCATATGGGGCATATATTCAGATGTGGCTAATTGGGAAGGGTAAAGACTGATACTCAGGAAAAAAAAATCAAATAAATAAGTAAATTATATTGTATATTAGAAACATAATGTCAGCACAGAGTCTGACACAGGGCTCAAACCCATGAACCATGAGATGACCTGAGATGACTTTGGACTCCTGGATGAACCATGAGATGACTTTGGATCATGACCTGAGCCAAAATCAAGAGTCAGATGCTTAATTGACTGAGCCTCCCAGACACCCCCAAGTAATTATTTTTTAAAATAATTATGGGAAAGACTCCCTGAGAAGCTCAGTTGAGATTTGAAGAAGGTGAGGTAATTTAATGTTCTAGACAAAGGAGACAACTGGTGCAATAGCCCCAAGGCAGGACTATGCTTGATGTTCTTGAGGGACAGCAAGATGGCCAGAAGGGGAGGAGATTAATGAGTAGGGAAAGAGTCAAAGTCAATTCAGAGAAGTGAAGACAGTGGACGTGGTGGGAGCTTGTTTGTCCTTTATAGACCATTGTAAGTGGTTCAGCTTTTCCTGAGTGAGATAGGGAGCTTTTGGAGAATTTTGAATAAAAGAATGTTATGATATGATTTGAAATGAAAAGATTTACCCCAGTTAACTTGTTGAGCAATAGATACTCGGAAGGGGTAAAGGGAGTTAGGAGGCTAAGGCAGGATAGTTATGAGATGATGGTGACTCTGACCAGGGTGATTATAAGATATAGATCTACTTTTAAATGATACAAATCAGATTTTCTGAAGAATTGGATATGCAATGTGAGAGAAAGAGAGGAATCGATGACCTCAAAAATTTTAATCCAAAGAACTGAAAATTGGTGGTGCTATCAACATGCCCGTCGTTCACGTGACAGTGAAAACCTAGGATCCGTGTTGGTAACCCATGGATTTCCTCTGTGTACATCCTGCATCCTGTAATGCTTAATAATACTTAGGAAAGTTCCAGTGGAAAATCTTAATGCCTATTTCAGATTGCTCTTTTAATTGCGTAGAAGTTGGCTACGCACAAAGAATTAGAACTGAGTTTTAATCTGAATCACTACCAGCTTCAAGAAATATTCTGTTCAGACATACACAGCAGTCCACTGGTACATTTCCTATGTGGCCGTTCATCCTGGTTCTCTAACAATTCTGGCATATAAATCAATTTCTTTATTTGGTAGTCAACATAATGGATGTCATTTATCTTGATCAGAAAAGCGGTCACAGAATAATTACAATGATTTACTTTTGTTCAATATAAAGTCAAGTCTCTTTAAGCTCTCATCGCATTTTTTTTCTTTTTTAAAGTTTTTATTTAAGTTCCAGTTAGTTAACATACATTGTAACGTTAGTTTCAGGTGTACAATATAGTCATTCCACGCTTCCATAAAACACCCGGTGCTCCTCGCAGCATGGACACTCTTTAAACCCCATCACCTATCTCACTCATTCCCCTACCCACCTCCTCTCCGGTAACCATCAGTTTGCTCTCTGTGCTTCAGAGTCTGTTTCTTGGCTTGTCTCTCTCTCTCTTTTTTCCCCTTTGCTTGTTTGTTTTGTTTCTTAAATTCCACGTATGAATGAAATCATATTGTATTGGACATATCTGCAAATGACATATCCATCACACTTTTACTTTTTACCAACTTTTTAATCTTACCCTTTTATCAAAGGTATCAACCTTTGATACCTGCTCGAACCTGTTACTGTTCGAGCACTTGTTTGTGCAGTTCTAAATTGAATTGATTGACAGGTCATGAACCAATGAGTGATTCTTGTCTTTTTATCCATGCTCTGAAAATTTTCACTTTCTTTTTCGGTATTCTCCCTATAATACCAGACCCCTGGGGACTTAACTTTCCTAGAATAAGCTGAATCTCATGAGACTCTAAAACATATAATGAAATTCTTGTAGCAGTAATTGAAGTCATGTAGAAGATCCCTCAAGCCCAGTTGCTTGGCAGAAAAGCTAGAAGTCATCCACATCACTCCATTAGCACTCTCATCCATTAACCAAGTTTATTTTCTTTAATCTACTATCTGTCAGTCTCGTCTCAATGTGTACCCCCTCCCCCAGCTTTAACTCACTCTTAGTATTTCTTTATTGAATTACTTGTGTGGCAAATACAGTAAAAATTACTCATTTAAAAGCTGTCTATAGTTACTTCAACATTCCAGGAATTGTAGAAGTCATTTTAGGAGCTCATTTATTTATTTATTTAAAAAAAAATTTTTTTTTTAACGTTTATTTATTTTTGAGACAGAGAGAGACAGAGCATGAACAGGGGAGGGTCAGAGAGAGGGAGACACAGAATCTGAAACAGGATCCAGGCTCTGAGCGGTCAGCACAGAGCCCGACGCAGGGCTTGAACTCACTGACCGTGAGATTATGACCTGAGCCGAAGTTGGCTGCTTAACCGACTGAGCCACCCAGGTGCCCCAGGAGCTCATTTATTTAGAAAAACCCATTGCCCTCTGATTAGGAACGCTAAAAACACTTAGCTAAAACTTGTAGGGAAAGCTCTGCAAATAAACAAAAGAATTCTCTTCAATGGGTGTCAAGATTGTTCTTTGGTGAAATGATTTTAGATTATTATCTTTCTTTTTTCTACTCTTAGGAGTACTGAGACCTGGTGAAGAAGTACTATTAGAGAGTGGCCTCTGATCTGAATAGAAACAAGTTCGAGAAACATGGCACAGGGAATCCCTGTGACTTGGCAAGGGTAATGGACACAAAGGCAAGAATTCTTATCTTATCTTATCTTATCTTATCTTATCTTATCTTATCTTATCTTATCGTGTTTGTTTATTTTGAGAGAGAGGGAAGGAGGGGCAGAGAGAGGAGAGAGAGAGAATCCCAATCAGGCAATGCGGGCTCTAAATCACTAACTGAGATCATGACCTGAGCTGAAATCAAGAGTCCAGATGCCCCGATATTCAATTTTAAATTTCCATTTTGTTTTCCCTTGATTTCTTTAAATCTTCATTAAGAATGATTAGCAAAAATATTAGGAAGAAACACGGCAAGAGAATAGAGGTGATCCTAAAGAAAGTTCGAGAAGTGACTTGAGAAGTAATCGAAACATGCACTGAAGAGTTTCAGAAATTTTAGGCACAGGGACTAAATTCCTTGCGTGACCACAAGGTAAAGGCTCAGATCATAGATGTTTAAGAATTAAGGAAAAAGTTGACTTTAGATGTGTGTATCTTTTGTGTCCACTTGAGATACACATCTGGTTTTCCATGTTGTTCTTCATTCCCTTTCTGAATTATCTTTCAAATATAAACATATTTCCCTGACTAAACTCTTTCATTACATTCTCCCCTTCCATACAGTCAATATTCCTTGCTTTTCTTTTATTTCCTAACTTTCAAATATAAATCCTTCCACATCTTTAGATAACTTACACTTTATTCTTACAACTTCCAAATTCCCAAGGTTGTCATATTTTCACATGCCTCAAAGCCTTTGTACTACTTATATCTATGGCTGGAATATTTCCTCCTCTATCTATATGACTATTGATGCAGTTTCAGATTTAGCAGAGGACAGAGCTTTCTGGACTCCACTGACATTAAGAGACATCTATCCATGCTCTTAAAGTACCCATACACACTGCCATCCAAACTTATGCCAAACTCTGTTGTAGGTGTTGATTTTCTTGTTTATGGTGACTTGTTCATCTGTGAATCCATACCAACTATCCCAGAGATAGTTAGCATCTACTGGGTGATCAGTAAATATTTCCTAAGTAAGTGATTGAAGACATAAATAGATTAGGGAGCCACATATTATTTTTAAAAGATACTCCTTTTTGGGGTCCCTGGGTGGCTCAGTCAGTTAAGCATCTGACTTTGGCTCAGGTCATGATCTCACAGCTCATGAGTTCGAGCCCCATGTTGGGCTCTGTGCTGACAGTTCAGAGCCTAGAGACTGCTTTGGATTCTGTGTCTCCCTCTCTTTCTGCCCCTTCCCAGCTCACACTCTGTCTCTCTCTGTCTCTCTCTCTCTCTCTCTTAAAAATAAACATTAAAAAATGTTTTTTAAAGATACTCCTTTACTTTTAATATACAAACAAACTCTATGATACACTAGTCATAAATAAAGTACAATTTTTGTTTGATTACTTCAGAACTTTTAGTATATGCATAGGTATATTATATATATATATAAATATATATATACACACACAAATATTTGCAGACATTTATATAATGTAATCATACTATAATATTCTGTGTTCTGGTTTTCTCACTAATAAAATAGCATGGATTTTGCAAATCCATACATAAAACATGCCCGTATTATTTTTAACAGCTGCATAGTATTCCATTGAATGGATATTCTAAATTTTGCTGACAACTTTCTCCTCTTACTGGACACATGCTTGTTTCAAAAGTTTTGTGATGCCACATGACTCTGAATATTTGTATTTGCATACTTATCTACTTGCTTCCTTAAAATCTGTGTCTATGAGTGAAATCTTAAATTTCTTGGACTTAAGGATTCAATAGTAAACATGAGGTGGGGGGAAAGTCTGTGCTGTGTACATTTTGTACCCAATTCTTATTATGGAATAAAAGGCTGAGGTTTTCGGCAAATAACTGGGTGTGATGTTCCTGGTTTTTGCAAACAGCTGTTTTCAAAAAGGGAAGAACATTACACTCCTAGAGAATCCATTTATGAAAATATTCATCTCTCTGCTGACAAAATATAAGGCAATTGTACAAAGATGAACGGAGAACTCACATACCACTTTTGGAATTCAATAGGAAAACTAAGTTTGGTTCTCGCCTATTTTTTTTTTTTTCTAGAGACAATAAGAGGAAAGATTAGTTTTATCACAAATAAGTGACAACATCCTTATATCAAGAGTACTAACGATAAGAAAAAAATACAAATACCTCAGAACCCCGCCAAGTTATAATTTGCCCATTTGAACTGGCACTCTCCTAAGGATTTAAGTTTTGCTTGAAATGGAGATTTTCCCTTCTTTCCAACTCCTTCCGCCTACATGAAAATTTCTGGTCTCTGGGACGGTGTTCATCATGATGGAAAATTGTGTGATTCACTTTCTCTTTGTCTTAAGGATTTGGGGATCTTTTTATTTTTTATTTTTTTATTTTTTTATTTTTAATTTATTTTTTATTTTTTTAATGTTTATTTATTTATTTATTTTTTCAATATATGAAATTTATTGTCAAATTGGTTTCCATACAACACCCAGTGCTCATCCCAAAAGGTGCCCTCCTCAATACCCATCACCCACCCACCCCTCCCTCCCACCCCCCATCAACCAACCCTCAGTTTGTTCTCAGTTTTTAAGAGTCTCTTATGTTTTGGCTCTCTCCTACTCTAACCTCTTTTTTTTTTCCTTCCCCTCCCCTATGGGTTTCTGTTAAGTTTCTCAGGATCCACATAAGAGTGAAACCATATGGTATCTGTCTTTCTCTGTATGGTTTATTTCACTTAGCATCACACTCTCCAGTTCCATCCACGTTGCTACAAAGGGCCATATTTCATTCCTTCTCATTGCCACGTGGTACTCCATTGTGTATATAAACCACAATTTCTTTATCCATTCATCAGTTGATGGAATTGGGGATCTTTTTAGAGAGAGTTCAAAAAGTGTTTTAACTCTGAGGAGGATATGTTTAAGTGGAAAGGAAAACAAGCCTGGAGTCAAAAATGTCAGTTTCAGTTCTTATTCTTCTACATAATAATCATTGTTGGGTAAGCCACTTAACTTACAAGCTTCAGTATTCTTATCTGCAAGGTGAAGAAATTATTGTTTCACAAGGTAGTTGGTGAGATGAAATGAGGCAACCTGCCTGTAAATGGACCATGCTTTACCTGAGTAAAGAATGAGTCATCTGAGTCATTGGGATGCCTGGGTGGCTCGGTCAGTTAACCCTCCAAGTCTTGATTTTGGATCAGGTCATGACCTCATGGTTTTTGAGTTTGAGTCCCCAATCGGGCTCCGCGCTGACACTACAGAGCCTGCTTGGGATTCTTTCTTTCTCACTCTCTTTGCCCCACCCCTGCTAATGCTCTCTCTCTCTCTTTCAAAATAAATAAATTAACCTTAAAAATTAAAACAAAAAATAAGAGTGGGTCACCTGCAATTGTTGGTAGTCAAGATTGGCTTAGTTTCCTTCTCTTTGCCTGTGACTTGTCGGAATTCAGTATTTACTATTCCTCGTTGTCCCTGGCAATGTTTTGCTTCCTCATGTACAATATCTGACTTTTAAAGTAACTTTTTCTTAATTTTAAAAGAAAAGGTCTAATTCTTTCCAATTTTCATACCCATCTTCCAGACCTTATGGTTTGGCAGGAAGTAAAAATAACTTTGCAAATGCCTGTTTTCTCATCTGGATATCTTACTCTGTAAGCCACTCACACCGGCAATCCTGCCTTCTTGTACATGTAGAGCATCAGCATATTTTTTTTTTTTTTAGTTGTATGAATTCTTTTTAATTTTTTTAAATTTATTTTTTTTTCAATATATGAAATTTATTGTCAAATTGGTTTCCATACAACACCCAGTGCTCATCCCAAAAGGTGCCCTCCTCAATACCCATCACCCACCCTCCCCTCCCTCCCACCCCCCATCAACCCTCAGTTTGTTCTCAGTTTTTAAGAGTCTCTTAGAGCATCAGCATATTTTGATGAACAAGGAAGTGCCCTCAATCCTGCAGTCTTGCCTGACGGCTACAACTGGTTTCCACCTCACTTCATAGTCTAAGTTTCTGTTTCTGATACTCAAAGGAACACTTGCTCTGTCCTATGTCCTAAGTGGTCATTCTTATTTGGTCAGACTAATTTCCCCCACTTCAGTCATTCCTACCCCTTCACTATTTACTGGACCTAATTTTAAAATGACTTACTTTTATATCCTGCTTTTTTTTTTTTCTTTTCGCTTTAAATCATAGATGACTACATTGAAAATTAACTTATTATTGTGTGCAAATTTGGCCAGGAAAAAATGCAGCTGAAAAGCCAAAGCCTCTAGCTCAAAAGGTGCTTTTGGAAAGGAACCATTTAGGATGGTCTCCGGGGGCAACTTCCAATGTAATAATATCCTCAGCTTAAATATTTTCTAGTTTTCTTTCATTTAATTACTTATTTATTCACATAATTATTTAAAAATAAGGTCATCTCTCGTTATTGAACCAGAATTTGTTTTGAGCCCTTAAGTAAAGTACCAAGAGCAGAGTTAATAGATTTTCCTTTTTAAAAAGATGCTCTCAGGGCGCCTGGGTGGCTCAGTCCGTTAAGCGGCCAACTTCGACTCAGGTCATGATCTCGCGGTCCGTGAGTTCGAGCCCCGCGTCGGGCTCTGTGCTGACCGCTCAGAGCCTGGAGCCTGTTTCAGATTCTGTGTCTCCCTCTCTCTCTGACCCTCCCCTGTTCATGCTCTCTCTCTCTCTCTCTGTCTCAAAAATAAATAAAAAACATTTAAAAAATTAAAAAAAAAGATGGTCTTATATGATTTTTGTATATAAAATTATGACATTGTAATTGGCTAAGCTCTAAATTAGACTGTAAATTCTTTGAGGATAGGGATCGTGTTTACTTTATTCCTTGCACTTACCAAAGCTGCTGGCATAGACGGAGTTGCATTAATTAAGTTACAGAATGAATGTACTAACAGATCCTTGAAGTGCAAGTTTTCTCCTTTATCTCAGACATTATCTCAGAACAAGATCCAATGAGGAACTGTATAAAAAATGCTTTTTTAGTTTTTAAAAATTTTAAAAATGTTTTATTTATTTTTGAGAGAGAAACAGAGTGCGAGCAAGAGAGGAGAGGGAGAGAGGGAGACACAGAACTGGAAGCAGGCTCCAGGCTCTGAGCTGTCGGCACAGTGCCCGATGCAGGACTTGAACTCAAGGACTGTGAGATCATGACCTGAGCCGCGATAAAGAGTTGGATGCTTAACCGACTGAGCCACCCAGGCACTCTTACATAAAAAATGTTTTTAACAAAATACTTTGAAACTTCAATCATTCTTCTAATCATTTATTCAGTAAACTTATTTTTGTTTAGTGCTTAATATTTTGTACCAGACTCAAAAAAATTGCTGATATATGAGTGGCTTTTAACTGTATCCTGTGACCAGTTTTGTAAACCTAAATTTTGTTTTTGATAATTTTGTTCTGGAGTTCATATTCTACATGTCTATTGATATTGTCTATCCTTTGCAATTTTCTTTACAGACCTTAATGACACAGTCCTACCTTCCTCTGTATTTTATTCCAAACTCTTGTCTTTTTTAGAACTGTGTTTTTCTTTACATTCCCTGAGTTTTTACATGCTATTAGCTGCTAATTTGATAAAGAAAGTTCTGTTAGATTATTAACAGATACTAATGAATTCATATGTTATTACTCTATGACAAAATATTTGTATTTTTATCTCAGAATCAGCTCATTACATTTTTCCTCCTAATATTTTGTGATTGATATAAAGTTTTTCCCAAGATAAAATTGCTTTGTACACACTTTAACCTTATGTATGAAAAGGTAAAATATGACACATATTTCAAAAATCGTTTAATCCAGATGGTTGAATATAATATCTTCTCACCCAAAGGTGAAATCGTCAATATCTGAAAGTGATTGCAGTAAAAACTGTTGACATTCATTTTTACATAAACGCAAAGTAAATTGGAGGAAATGTTTGCTAAGAGAGTGACTAAAAGGTAAAAGTCATGTTTGATTGGACAACTTTTGAAAGGGAGTCAAATAAGGGAAAAAGCAAATAAAAAAATCTGTGCAACTATTTTTCTAAATCAAAAATAGTAAACAGGCAAAAGATTCTAAAATATAATGTTTCCTAAAGACTGAGAAGTAAGATTTAGAGTGTTGTGAAACAAACTATAAACCTCAAATATGCATACGTATTTCAAAAGTGTCTTCTCAGGATGCAAGTAACTTGAATGATCCTCCTGTATTGTGGCAAGTAACAGAACTCACATTTCTCCCTCCTCTTTCCAGTTCAACCTAGCAGATCAAGAATTCAAACTCCCATTCATGGCGATTCCATTTATTTCTCAGCAAAGGGCACCGGTTAAATCTGTAAACCCTTTCTTTCTACATGGTCCCATTGGAACTCTATACGTGCTATTAGAGTATACGTCCTCTATGGCGATAGAGCACCCAAATCAGTGCAACTAGGTAAGGCCTTTCATCTGCTCTAGGTTCTTGTTTTTCTTGTCACTTGTCTGATGATAAGTTAAGTTAAAAATGATCTGCCCTGCCTTAATTTCTAAGACCACACAAGCTGAACCTTTTGATGTTCACAATATTATTGTGAATATTATTTCCCTTTCTGAAACCACTAGCCCTTGACTGTGTCTGCTCCTGGAAATTGCAGTGACCAAGATCTTGTCATCTGTAGTGTTTCTTTAGAACGCTTTCACAGGGACTAGAAGTTATTAATGCAGTGGTCCGGTTTAAAAAAAAAAAAAAAAACTGGGATGGGAAGAATGGGAAGTAGACTTTTCTTGGTAGAATTGCAGTGTAATTGTTTCTGGAATTAGTAATAGTGATGAATTGTTACACAATGACAGGGAAGTTCTGAGTGGGTGACCCAGAGAGACATTGAGGCTGGATTTTGCTCTGTTCCTGTTGTTTATCTTGTGTATCTCCCCTGGCTGCGATCACTGCTGAAAAAAAAAAAAAATGGCACAACTGAGCAGATAGGAACAATTTTAAATAAACACCTCAGTCCTCATCTGGGTCTTCCGTTTTGTCATGGACTCTACCACAACCTGTGCTATGTCACTTATTCATATTTCCTACACAAAAATAAAAATTACTTCACTGAAACTCTACATCAGCTCAATATTGACCTCCACATCACAAATCCAAAAAAACTCTCTTTAGTCCTCAGATCATTTGACACAGCAACTCTTCTCTTTTTTTTGTTCCTAATATTTTCTTTTCTTGACTATGGAGCCTCACTCTCGAGGGTTTTCTCAATGTATCTGAGCATTCTTTCTCTGTTTCTTTGGAAAACCATTTCTCCTCCATCCCACCATTCTATGCTGGAGTTTCTTCAATGTTCATCATTACCAAGGCTCTCATGGTAAATGATCTCTTCGATCTTCACGTCTTTAATTGCCATCTGAACACTTCTAAACTTACATCTCTGGTCTAGTTGGCTCCTCTACAATTCTTAGTTGCAAGTATATTGTTTTCTCATTGCTTCCTCTTGGATGTCTCAAAGAGACTTCAACTGTCACATGTCTGGTTCTAGCTCACTGTCTTTCGTTCCAATCTGTCCTTCCTCCAGTATTCCTTACCATAGTTCATGACAACCTTCCTGGTGGTTCAATCCATCATCTTGAATTCTCTCATCCCTCATCATCAACTACCAAAGTTTATCTTTAAAAAAATTTTTTTTTTCAACGTTTATTTATTTTTGGGACAGACAGAGACAGAGCATGAACGGGGGAGGGGCAGAGAGAGAGGGAGACACAGAATCGGAAACAGGCTCCAGGCTCCGAACCATCAGCCCAGAGCCCGACGCGGGGCTCGAACTCACGGACCGCGAGATCGTGACCTGGCTGAAGTCGGACGCTTAACCGACTGCGCCACCCAGGCGCCCCCCAAAGTTTATCTTTTAGACTATGAGAGTGTACTTTGCCCATATCCACTGTTTTCTTCTTTCTCTATTCTTGGGTCTCAAGTAGGTACAGTTGAATCAATGATAATCTTTGGGCTATGGCACTTTGTCATTATTGGTACATGAATACACCTTATTTATTTATTCAGTCAGTGAGTCATTTATTTATATGAATAATTAATCGCAGATGAACCCACCGCTACATCCCATCATCCACACCATATGTCCTTTCTTACTGAAAACTCTCAGAGTCTCTTGTCTGGCATTATTACCCCTACTTTTGCCCTTTTGCAAGCTCTTATATTACTACTCTGCAACCACTCAGGATCTTCTTTATGTTCTTAATGGAAAATTCTTTTTTTTTTTTTTAATTTTTTTTAATGTTTATTTATTTTTGAGAGAGAGAGAGACAGAGTTGGAGCAGGGGAGGGGCAGAGAGAGAAGGAGACACAGAATCTGAAGCAGGCTCCAGGCTCTGAGCTGTCAGCACAGAGCCCGATGAGGGGCTCGAACTCATGGACCGTGAGATCATGACCTGAGCTGAAGTCGGACGCTCGACTGACTGAGCCACCCAGGCACCCCTTAATGGAAAATTCTTAACATGGCCTTAAGTGTTCTATGAGAACTATTTCTGCCCTGCCTCTGAATTCAACAAATGCCAATCTTATCCTGTTTCTATGTTGCAAATATACTGGATTTTTAGCTCCTTCAGTGCACCAAGGCGGTTTCTTATCTCCTGGACTTTAAACATGCTTTTCCTTCTACCTGGAAAGTCTTCCACTTTTCCATTATAACCATCTAACTCATCCTTCGGAGCTCAACTTAAAGGACATTTTTCGAGGCGCCTGGGTGGCTCAGTCGGTTGAGCGTCCGACTTCAGCTCAGGTCACGATCTCGCGGTCCGTGAGTTCGAGCCCCAGGTCGGGCTCTGGGCTGATGGCTCAGAGCCTGGAGCCTGCTTCCGATTCTGTGTCTCCCTCTCTCTCTGCCCCTCCCCCATTCATGCTCTGTCTCTCTCTGTCTCAAAAATAAACATTAAAAAAAAAAATTAAAAATAAATAAATAAATAAATAAATAAATAAATAAAGGACATTTTTCTTGGATGTCATACAAATCTTTTAGAATTGTTTGCAGGGTGTTAAGTACCCTTGTTCTGCTCCTGCCCTGTATATTACATAGAACACTTTATTAGCTAATATTTATGTCTGTCATTCCTCCTAATGAGGAATGCTCAATGAAATTAGAAGCCTTGAATGAATTAATTTCTAATGTATTCCAAGAAACAGAGTACTTGATACAAATAACATATGAATATATTTGTTTATTAAATGCAAAAATATATGGAGTAGAAACCATATTGCATTGAGTTAAGTTGGATGAAAGGAAAGCAAATTGTGAGTATAAACTGCTTTTTCACAAATAAATTTTAAAAGGGAAAAGCTTGACTTGCAAGTCTGTGATGAAGAACACTGGGCAACGAATAATCAAATGCTGAGGGTGTTGAAAACAACATGAAATCTAAGCTCCCAAGGATAAAATCAGACTCCAGATTTAGAGCAAAAAGCTTATATTGTAGGCAATGTGGAGAAAGAGCAAGAAAAGATTAAGAACAAGGAGAAAGGTCAGTGTGGGATTATCCATAACATGTAATTCAATAGCTATTGTATATATATGGTGCAGTTGAGTTTGACTAGCTGAAAAAACTAAATGAAGGCTAAGAAAATGATAATTTTCTGGGGCTATAAATGCATAAGGGTATTTAAATGTTGCTTTGTAGAGAAAAACAATTTAGACTCAATATAAGAGAAAGCTATCCAATCTCTGGCTGGTAGTAAAACAGTATGAAGAAAAGATCTTGATTCTGTCTCCTACATATTGGTTGGAAAGCAGGACCCCTCATCTTGAAACACTCATCAATTTGGAGAGGTAATCAAGTTAGTGAGTGCAGCATAAATAAAGCATATTGGTACATGACAAAGATTGTCACAAGGCAGGGGCAAAGCAGAAGTCCATTTACTAGAATTGGGGGGAAAGAAATCAGAGTTTGATGGAATCAGAGTCAGCGATTAGTCATCAGCCTCCTGCAATGAACTCTTCATATGCAACGTACACACTTTGTATGTTCAATGTAAATGATGAGTTTGCAAATGTATAGCTTAAATTTGTGCTCAGTATGCTAGAATATGAAGAGAAAATACTCTGAGAACACGGGCAGCACTGAGTGAGGGTCAAGAGCATAAAGGATTCAGAAGACATTGCACTCTGGGGTTTTGAGGGGAAGGGAAATCAGATACAAGGAAGGGATGAAGAACTATCCAGAAAGGCTAAAATAATAATAGTTGAAAACTCTGAAAACAAGGGACTTTTGGCACCTATCACAAGGATAATCAGATGTAGATGGCCATTCTCCATGAGCTGCAATGGAAGACTAGACAATTACCTGAGGAAAGGAAAAGTGGAACTTGAACTTGCTCAGTGCTACAGAGACTGTGTCTTAGGCAAATTAGGAAGAGAACCCAGATATTCTCTAGGGGTGGGTGATGGAGGACTAAAGAAAAAGCATATGTTTGTTCCTGATTTGTATAATAATACTATAAACCTGCAACTGATATGTAGAGATTTGAAACAGCATAAAACACTAGGTGATTCTGACACAGCCAAGGGCTTCATTCTAGAAGGGATACAATGAGAATATGGGCACAGTGACTTTACTAACAAGCCCCAAATCTGTTTCAAAACTCCAAAAAAGTTCCAAAATCTGGTACTACCCTACTTCTCTATTTCTCTTCCTTCTTCCATCTGCCATGCACAGGCCCATATAAAAAGGTCACAGATTGCCAACGAAATTATGTTCTAACTTCCAGGTCCACCTAAATGTCTTTTTTTTTTTTTTATATACTCCGTTCCTCCAAAACCGACTCTCACTGGACGGTTTGCCTTGCGCCTCGAGCTGTCGTAAACCTGAAAGATGGAGCTGACTTCTCCCTTTCTTTTATCTCCCACTAGTAGTTGCTCACTAAAACTTTAGTAAACAGCTTTATTGAGGAATAATTGATATACGCTAAGCTGTGCACACTTAAAGTGTTCAATTTTTTAGTTTGATGTAGGTGTATGCCTGTGAAGCCATCAACACAGTCAAGACAATGAACATATCACTTACCCCAAAAACTTTCATCATAATTACCCCCTGCTATAATCCCTCCTTTCCACTCTTCCCGATCTATCCCTAAGCAAGCACTGCTTCCAGTCACAATAAATTAGTTTGCATTTTCCAGAATTCTATGTAAATAGAATCATAAAGTATGATTCCTTCCTCTTGTAGGGTATATCAGTAGTTTATTTTTTTTTAATTTTTTTTAAATGTTTATTTTTGAAGGAGAGAGATACAGAGCATGAGCAGGGATGGGCAGAGAGAGAGAGAGAGAGAGAGAGAGAGAGAGACAGAATCTGAAACAGGCTCCAGGCTCTGAGCTGTCAGCACAGAGCCTGACACGGGGCTTGAACTCACAAAATGCGAAGCCATGACCTGAGCTGAAGTCAGACGCTTAACCGACTGAGCCACCCAGGTGCCCCAATAGTTTATTCCTTTTTAATGTTGAGTAATATTCCACTGCTTGTTTACTCGTTCACCAGTTGAAAGACTTTTCATTTGTTTCTAGTTTTGTCTATTACAAATAAAACTGGCAGAAATATTCAAGTCATTAAAGGGACATATGTTACCATTTCTCTTAAGTAAACTTAAGAGTTTGTTTAATATTTAAAAAAACAGTCAAACTGGTTTTAAAAGTGGTTACAGTATTTAAATTCCCATTAAGACTATATGATGGGGGGTGGGAGGGAGGGGAGGGTAGGTGATGGGTATTGAGGAGGGCACCTTTTGGGATGAGCACTGGGTGTTGTATGGAAACCAATTTGACAATAAATTAAAAAAATAAAAAATAATAATACACACACACACACACACACACACACGACTATATGAGAGTTCCAGTTCCTCAACATTCTCAACAACAGTTGGTGTAGTCAGTCTTTGTAATTTTAGACATTCTAATAGGTATGTAAGTTGTATCTCCTTGTGGATTTCTCAGTATGTGTTTTCTTAAGGACTAATGATGTTGAGAATTACTCCATGTGCTTATTCACCATCCTGGAAATTCCTTGGTGAAATTCTGTACGAAATTATTGTATTTTTTTAAAGTTTATTTGTTTTGAGAGACAGAGATGGAGAGTAAGCAGGGGAGGGGCAGAGAGAGAGGGAGACAGAGAATCCCAAGCAGGCTCCACATTGTCAGTGGGGAGCCCGACATGGGGCTTGAACTCACAAATCACAAGATCATGACCTGAGCCAAAACCAAGAGTCATATGCTTCATGGACTGAACCACCCAGGCACCCGGAGAATTCTTTATAAAATTTGAATACAAGTCGTTTATCAAATACATGATTTGCAAGTATTTTCTCCCAGTCTATGGCTTGTCTTTCATTCTTTTGAGATTTTTGAAGAGCAGAGCTTTTTCATTTTAATGATATCCAATTGATCAAATTGTTGTTTTATATAACTCATGCTTTTGGTGTTAGAAAATCTTTGCGGAACCTAAGGTCACAGAGATTTTCTCCTGTTTTTTTTTGTTGAAAAATTTTGTAGTTTCAGGTTTTCAGTGTATGTTTATGATCCATTTTGAGTTAATTTTTGTATTATATGATGTAAGGATTGAAATTCATCTTACTGCATATGGATAGCCAGTTGTTCCAGCATCATTGGTTGAAAAATATATTCTTTGTCAAAAATCGGTTATTCATATATGTGTTGATTATACTAATACAACACTCCCTTTATTATGGTAGCTTTATTAAAAAATCTTGAAATAGGATAATGTAAACTTTCCAACTTGTTCATCATTTTCAAATTTGTTTTGGCTATTCTAGACCTTTTGCGTTTTCAAATAAATTTTAAAATTTATTTGCCAATTTCTATCCTTGATTTGGTTGGGGTATTGATTTTGGTTAAAGTTAATTTATAAATCAATTTGGAGAGCATTGACATTTCAATAATACTGTCTTCTAACCCAAGAACACAATACATCTCTCCACTTATTTTTTTCTTAACTTCTCTCCATAATGTTGTGTAGTTTAGAGTGTATATGATTTTCACGTTTTGTCATATCTATCACAAAATGTTTTGGGTAATTTTGATACTATTACAAATGGGATTTACTTTTTCAGTTTCAATTTCTGATTTATTTTGTGTGTTGATCTTGTATCCTGTAAATTTGCTAAACTCAACTATTTGTTTTATCAGTCTTTTTCGTAGATTCCACCAGATATACTACAGAGATAATCATATTCATTCAAAAGAAAAAAAAAGACTATTTTACTTCTTCCTTTTCAGTATGAATGCCTTTTATTTATTTTCCTTGTCTTATTAGACTGGACAGCACCTCCAATACAGTGTTGAATAGAAATGTTGAAAGTGTCTTGTCTTGCTCTTAATCTAGAGAGAAAGCATTTAGTCTTGCAACATTAAATATGATTTTAACTAAGTTTTTTATAGGTGCCCTTTAAATATTTAGTTTTCTGAGAGTTTTTATTGGAAACTGAAATTGCATCTTGTGAAAGACTTTTTACATCCGTCAAGTTGAACAAATTATTTTTTCTGTGTAAGTGTTGTAACATAATGAGTTATGTTAATTGACTTTTGAATGTTAAATTAACCTTATATTCCTGGGATAAACCCTGCTTGGTCATGACATCGATGGTGATTTATATATTGTTGGATTTCATTTGCTAACATTTTGCTTAGATTTTTGCATGTACACTTGTGAAACATATTCATTTGCGATTTTCTTTCCTTTTAATGTCTTTTTCTGGTTTCGATATCAAGGTACACTGGCTTCAAAGGGCATGTTGGAAAGTAGTGACCAATCTTTATTTTCTGAAAATGTTTGTTTAGAATTGGCATTATTTTTTTCCTTAAATATTTGTTAGGATTTACCAATGAAGCCAATGGGGCTTGGAATTTTCAATGTGGGAAGATTTTTTTTAGGATTTTTTACAGGCTATTTCTCCTTCTGTGGGCTTTCATAGTCTGTCTTTTAAGGAATTTGTCCATTTCATATAAGTTGTCAATTTGTTGGCAAAATTTTTTATATTTCCCTCTTCTCCTTTTCAATTCTGTAGACTTTACAGTGATTCCTATTCTTAATATTCCCATTCTTAATATCAGTATTCTTAATACTGATCATTCTGGCTTTAGTTTTATCCATTCTTTTGTATTCTCTTTAGTATTTCCTGTCTTCTACTTACTTTGGGTTGGATTTTCTTTTTTCTTTTCTTTTCTTTTTTTTCATGAAGATAAACTCTTTTCTTCTTTACATATTTATTTTGGGTATGCCTTACCTAGATTAAGAAAAAACACAGATTTGAGAAGCACAATGTCCCTTTTATTATAATTTCTTTATATGTAACTTTTTCAGCCTAGATTCAGATAACTACCTGTCTTTCCCATCAAAAGAGAAGGATCCTGTACATTACGACAGGTACAAAAAGGGCATTAGGGAATAAAATATTTTAAATTAATCCAATTTAATTTAAATTAATCCAATTAATCCCATTGGAAACTTCTCCTATTTTCCTGAGTACCTTGGAAAGTGGGAAAAAGACAGAAGGAGAGAAAGATGGTACTTCAAAGAACCAGACTGTAATAACCTTAGCTGGGTTCACTACAGTCTTTTTATTTCTTCCAACAGGTACGAAGGAGGTTCAAGTGCTCTATGTAGCTGCTTTTCCATACCTGAATTTTGTGTTTTAACTCCCACTAATCCTGGCTAGTGTTTATGCAAACTCTCTGAAGCATAGTATGTCTCAATTATGCAGAATAACTGTTTCAATGATGCAGAATAATATGCAACCACAAACAAGGGAGAAGCACATCTCCCAGAAGTAATCCTTAGATCTCAACTACATTTTCCGAATTCACAAGTGCCAATCCAAGATGGAGAGTATGCAGTGGGAAGAGTTATTAAAACAGTAATACAATTTGACTAAGAGTAGGAAATGCAAAACTTTAAGATTAAGAGACCTCCTTGGAAGCACACTGAAGTAAACATCATGAGAAGCAGACAGGGAAAGGGAAGAAAGCCTCACATAAGACAGTTTTTACTTACACTCTTCTGTGCTAGCATCCCTTTCTCAAAAGGAAAAAAAGATAAAGTCCATGGACAATATTTTTTTTCTTTGAGAAGAAAATTGAAGCCTCCTTTACTATATACCTCCGCAGACTTACAATATAAATTTATTATTTTATTTACCTTTATTACTTGTGTGATTAAGTTTTTTTAGAAGTATGACTAACAGGGGCACCTGGGTGGCTCAGTCACTTAAGTGTCGAACTTTGGCTCAGGTCATGATCTCACGGTTCGTGGGTTGGAGCCCTGTGTCGGGCTCTGTGCAGGCAGCTCAGAGCCTAGAGCCTACTTCCGTTTCTGTGTCTCCCTCTCTTTCTCTGCCCCTCCCCCACGCATGCTCTTTATCTCTCTCAAAATAAATAAACATTCCATAAGAGACTCTTAAAGACTGAGAATAAACTGAGGGTTGATGGGGGGTCAGAGGGAGGGGAGGGTGGGTGAGGGGCATTGAGGAGGGCACCTGTTGGGATGAGCACTGGGTGTTGTATGGAAACCAATTTGACAATAAATTCCATATTAAAATAAATAAATAAATAAATAACCGTTAAAAAAATTTAGAAGTATGACTAATGGTCATGTGTATCTCATTTTTACAAGTTTCGTTGTGTCACTTATTTTTCTTTTAGGGGTTTTTAATAGTCAACTAGATCAGGCTTTGGAAACTTTGCTGTACTTATGAACCACCGGGGAACACTAATAAGAGACAGATTCTGATTTACTAGCACTGAGATGGGGCCTGAGACTCTCCATTGCCAACGGGCACAAGATGATCCGGATGAGGAGCTGGGACCCATACTTTGAGAATATGCGCCTAGATGATGTCTCTTCACTGTGAGTCAGTCTCCAAGTGAATATTTTCTTGATGGAAAAAGCAAAAGAAAATGCATTCTCAGTTCACTCAGCCTGCAGTGTATTACCGTGCACTGTTTCTTTACTCTGGTACAACTTTAAATAAAACGAATTATACTTCTAGTACAGTGAAAGGGGACTGTTTTAATTTGATCACTTTATATAACTACAAATTTACTTCATTTGGATATTGGCCCAAGTGTCCAAATTCTGAAAGAATAATGCTGAGGCAGTTCATAATTTATTTATTTTTTTGGTGGATCAGTTGTTTGATTGTCTTTGATCATATCTTTTTCTTTTTTTCCCCTCTTTTCAAATTTTTATTTAAATTCTAATCAGTTAACATACACTGCAATATTGATTTCAGGAGTAGAATTCAGTGATTCATCACTTGCATTATACTCAGTGCTCATCACAATAAGTGCCCTTCTTAATACCCATCACCCATTTAACCCATCCCCTGCCTACCTCCCCTCTAGTAACCCTCAGTTTTTCTCTATTGTTAAGAGTCTCTTATGGTTTGCTTCCCTCTCTCTCTTTTTTTCACTTTCCCACATTTTCATGTTTTGTTTCCTAAATTCCCACATATGAGTGAAATAATATATTTGTCTTTGACTGGCTTATTTCGCTAAGCATAATACATACACTCTACCTCCATCCATATTGTTGCAAATGGCTAAATTTCATTCTTTTTTATGGGTGAGCAATTTTCCATCATATATATATATATATCCATCATATATACACACACACACACACACACACACACACACACATATATATATATATATACATATATATATATACCACATCTTCTTCATCCATTCTTCAGTCTATGGACATCTGGGCTCTTTCCATAGTTTGGTTATTGTTGATAATGCTGCTATAAACATTGGGGTACATGTACTCCTTTGAATCAGCATTTTTGTGTCCTTTGGATAAATACCTAATAGTGCAATTATTGGATCATATTTTTAACTTTTTGAGGAACCTCCATACTGTTTTCCAGAACAGCTGCACCAGTTTCCATTCCCACCAATACTGTAAGAGGATTCCCCATCCTCTGCAGCCTCGCCAACATCTGTTGTTGCCTGAGTTGTTCATTTTAGCCATTCTGACAGGTGTGAGTGGTGTCTCATTGTGGTTTTGATTTGTATTTCCCTGATGATGAATGATGTTGAGCATCTTTTCATGTGTCTGTTGACCATCTGAATGTCTTCTTTGGAAAACTGTCTGTTCATGTCTTTTGCCCATTTCTTCACTGGATTCTTTGTTTTTTGAGTGTTGAGATTGGTAAGTTCTTTATAGATTTTAGATACTAACTCTTTTATCAGATATGTCCTTTGAAAATATCTTCTCCCATTCTGTAGGCTGCCTTTTAGTTTTGTTGATTTTTTCCTTTGCTGTGCAGAAGTTTTTATCTTCAGGAAGTCCAAATTGTTCATTTTTGCTTTTGTTTCCCTTGCCTTCGGTGATGTGTCTAGTAAGAAGTTGCTATGGCTGAGGTCAAGGAGGTTGCTGCCTGTGTTCTTCTCTAGGATTTTGATGTTTTTTTGTCTCACATTTAGGTCTTTCATCCATTTGAATGTATTTTTGTGTACAGTGTAAGAAAGTGGTCCAGTTTCATTCTTCTGCATGTTGTCATCCAGTTTTTCCCAACATCATTTTTCCATTGGATATTCCTTCCTGCTTTGTTGAAGATTAGCTGACCATATAGTTGTGGGTCAATTTCTGGACTCTTGTTTGTTGGGAGATTTTTGATTACTGATTCAATTTCTTTGCTGGTTATGGGTCTGCTCAAATTTTCTATTTCTTCCTGTTTCGGTTTTGGTAGTTTATAACTTTCTAGGAATTTATCTATTTCTTCCAGATTGCCCAATTTGTTGACATATCATTGCTCATAATATTCTCTTATAATTATTTCTACTTCTGTTGTGTTGTCATCTCTCCTCTTTCATTTGTAAGTTTATTTCTTTGGATCCTTTCTCTTTTATTTTTGATAATTCTGGCTAGGAGTTTATCAGTTTTGTTAATTCTTTCAAGAACTAGCTCCTAATTTCATTGATCTGTTCTACTGTTGCTTTTTTTATTTCTATATCATTTACTTCTGTTATAATCTTTATTATTTCCCTTCTTCTGCTGGTTTTAGGCTCTATTTGCCATTCTTTTTCCAGCTTCTTTAGATGTAAGATGAGGTTGTGTATTTGAGGCTTTTCTTGCTTCTTTGTGTGTGTGTGTGGGGGGGGGGGGGGGTGTGTTTCATTTTATTTTATTTTACTTTAATTTTATTTTTTAATTTACATCCAAATTAGTTAGCATACAGTGCAACAGTGATTTCAGGAATAGATTCCTTAATGCCCCTTACCCATTTAGCCCATCCCCCCCGCACCCCTTCCAGTTACCCTCTGTTTGTTCTCCATATTTAAGAGTCTCCTATGTTTTGTCCCTATCCCTGTTTTTGTATTATTTTTGCTTCCTTTCCCTTATGTTCACCTGTTCTGTGTCTTAAAGTCCTCCTATGAGTAAAGTCACATGATATTTGTCTTTCTCTGACTGACTAATTTCGCTTAGCATAATACCCTCCAATTCCATCCATGTAGTTGCAAATGGCAAGATTTCATTCTTTTTGATTGCTGAGTAATACTCCATTGTATACATATACCATCCATCAATGGACATTTGGGCTCTTTCCATACTTTGGCTATTGTTGATAGTGCTACTATAAACATTGGGGTACATGTACTCCTTCAAAACCACACACCAGTATCCCTTGGATAAATACCTAGTAATGCAATTGCTGGGTCGTAGGGTAGTTCTATTTTTAATTTTTTGAGGAACCTCCATACTGTTTTCCAGAACAGCTGCACAGCTTGCATTCCCACCAGCAGTGCAAAAAAGATCCTCTTTCTCCACATCCTCACCAACATCTGTTGTTGCCTGAGTTGTTAATGTTAGCCATTCTGACAGGTATGAGGTGGTATCTCATTGTGGTTTTAATTTGTATTTCCCTGATGATGAGTGATGTTGAACATTTTTTCATATGTCGGTTGGCCATCTGGATGTCTTCTTTGGAGAAGCGTCTATTCATGTCTTTTGCCCATTTCTTCACTGGATTATTTGTTTTTTGGATGTTCAGTTTGATAAGTTCTTCATAGATTTTGGATACTAACCCTTTATGTGTTATGTTGTTTGCAAATACCTTCTCCCATTCCTTCGGTTGCCTTTTAGTTTTGCTGGTTGTTTCCTTTGCCGTGCAGAAGTCTTTTATTTTGATGAGGTCCCAATAGTTCATTTTTTCTTTTGTTTCCCTTGCCTCCAGAGACGTGTTGAGTAAGAAGTTACTGTGGCCAAGGTTAAAGAAGTTTTTGCCAGCTTTCTCCTTGAGGATTTTGGTGGCTTCCTGTCTTACATTGAGGTCTTACATCCATTTTGAGCTTATTTTTGTGTACCGTGTAAGAAAGTGGTCCAGGTTCGTTCTTCTACATGTTGCTGTCCAGTTTTCCCAGCACCACTTGCTGAAGACACTGTCTTTATTCCATTGGATATTCTTTCCTGCTTTGTCAAAGATTAGTTGGCCATACGTTTGTGGGTCCATTTCTGGGTTCTCTATTCTGTTCCATTGATCTGAATGTCTGTTTTTGTGCCATTCTTGCTTCTTGATAAAGGCCTGTAGTGCTATATACTTCCCTCTTATGACCCCATTTGCTGCATCCCAACGGTTTTGGACTATTGTGTTTTCATTTTCAGTGACTTCCATGTACTTTTTATTTCTTTAATTTCCTGGTTAACCCTTCATTCTTTAATGTTCTTTAATCTCCTTGTATTTGTGGTATTTCCAAATTTT
The DNA here is from genome assembly GCF_014898765.1 of Herpailurus yagouaroundi. Lineage (NCBI taxonomy): Eukaryota > Metazoa > Chordata > Mammalia > Carnivora > Felidae > Herpailurus > Herpailurus yagouaroundi. Next base: position 1,156,771 of record NW_024412572.1, read on the forward strand.
TTCCTGTGATTGACTTCAAGTGTCATAGCATTGTGGTCTAAAAATATGCGTGGTATGATCCCAATCTTTTTGTATTTGTTGAGGGTTAATTGGTGACCCAGTATGTGATCTATTCTGGAGAATGTCCTATGTGCACCCAAAAGAATGTGTATTCTTCTGCTTTAGGATGAAATGTTCTGAATATATCTGTTAAGTCCATCTGGTCCAGTGTGTCATTCAAAACCATTGTTCCTTGTTGATTTTCTGCTTAGATGATTTGTCCGTTGTTGTAAGTGGGATGTTAAAGTCTCCTACTATTTTGTATTATTATCAGTGAGTTTCTTTATGTTTGTGATTAATTGATTTATATATTTGGATGCTTTCACATTGAGGGCATAAATATTTACAATTGTTAGATCTTCTTGATGGATAAATCCCTTAAGTATGATATAATGCCCTTATTCATCTCTTGTTACAATGTTTTAAAATCTAGTTTGTCTGATATAAGTATGTCTATTTTGGCTCTCTTTCAATGTCCATTAGCATGATAGATGGTTCTCCATCCCGTCACTTTCTGCAGGTGTCTTTAGGTCTAAAATGAGTCTCTTGTGGGCAGAATATAGATTTGTCTTTTTTTTTAATCCATTCTGATACCCTATGTCTATTGATTGGACCATTTAGTCCATTTGGAGTGATTATTGATAGATATGAATTTAGTGCCATTGTATTACCTGCTAAGTTGGTGTTTCTGGTGATATTCTCTGTTTCTTTCTCATATTTGTTGTTTTTGTCTCCCCCCCCCACACTCAAAGTGAACCCTTTAATATTTCTTGCAGGGCTGGTTTAGTTGTCATTAACTCCTTTAGTTTTTGTTTGTCTGTCCTATTCTGAATGACAGCCTTGCTGGATAGAATATTCTTGGCTGCATAGTTTTCCCATTCAGTACGTTTGAATATATCCTGCTACTCCCTTCTGGCTTGCCAAGTTTCTATGGACATATCTGTGAACCTGATCTGTCTTCCCTTGTGGTTAAGGACTTTTTTCCCTTGTTGCTTTGAGGATTTTTTTCTTGTCTGTGTATTTTATAAATTTGACTATGATATGTCAGTGATGGCTGGCTTTTGATGAATTCAGTGGAAGCTCTCTGTGCTTCTTGGATGTTGTTGTCTGTGCCCTTCTCTAGATTAGGGAGGTTTGTAATTTATTTGTTCAAATAAACCTTCTGCCCCTTTTTCTCTCTCTTCATCTTCTAGGACTCCTATGATATGAATGTTACTATGCTTTAAGGAGTCACTGAGTTCCCTAAGTCTACATTTATGATCCAACACCTTTCTTTCCCTCTCCTTTTCAGCCTCATTATTTTCCATAATTTTATCTTCTATGTAGCTGATTTGTTCATCTACTTCATCCATCCTTGTTGTCATGGCATCAGTTGGGTTTGCATCTCAGTTATAGCATTTTAAATTTTGGCCTGGCTAGTTTTTAGTTCTTTTATCTCTGCAGTAAGGGATTCTCTAGTGTCTTCTATGATTTTCTCAAGGCCAGGTGTATAATTGTTGTTTACACTCCAGTTCAGACATCTTACTTATATTTATTGATTAAATCCGTGGTTGTTACTTCATCCTGTTCTTTTTTTTGGGGGGGGGGGGTGGGCGGGGATGAATTCTTCAGTCTTGTCATTTTTGTCTAGATCACTGTTTTTATTGTGTGTGTGATTGTTAAGAAAGACTGTTATATACCTGCTCCTGAGAGTAATGGCTATATGAAGAGCTCCAAAAGGTGGGGAGGAGGTGTGCTATACGCACACTTCTGTTGTGTTTTGGATGCTCCTACCCTCAAGTCAGTCCTCTGCAGGGTTTCTCCTTGCCTGCAGTGGGGTTGTTTGGACCTTGTTCACATGTGGCAAGTTTTAACCAGGTGTGTTTTGGTCTGCTTGTTAAAAGAAACTAGATCAAGAAGAAGAAGAAGAAGAAGAAGAAGAAGAAGCAGCTAGATCCCATTTCCCCTAGAGCTGAAGCTTTACAGCACTCTTGGATCAATAGACTTGGTGCATGAGAAGGGTTTGTGCTGGTCTTCTGTTGCACTGATTCTTGGGCCGACTTGCCCTAGTGGAGATGCAAGTGTAGGATGAAGGGGGGTGGGGCTTGGTATATGCAGCTCCAATCTCCACTGGGGGGTGCTGTCTCCTCCCTGGAGCCAGAAGTAGGGAGTTCCCTCCCACCATTGTTCAGGAAGCCCTCACAGAAGAGCAATCACCCCTCTTGTGTCTCTGGCTTCTGTCAGATCCCTGCCTTCATCATGTCTGCCTCCTAGCTGTCCATCTGCCAGGTGGCACAGTACTCCTGTGTTTTATCTCAGGCACGTGGCTGAGTTTCAAACTCGTAATTTTAGGGACCTGCCCAGTGTTGATTTGTGGGATCCTCTAGGGGAGGATCTTGCCATGCTTTTGCCATTTGCCAGTTGGTCCCAGAAAAGCAGTTGCACAACCACACAATGGTTGGGAGTTTATGGTAAAGTGCAACAGAAAGCTGGTACCAAGATTTGCTGCTCTCAGTCAGTGTCTTTGTTCCTATCCTTGGGAATAGGGCATCACGTTGGCACTGCTGGTTCTCTTGTTCCCTGAGATGCCATGCTACCATTCCCATATGCATTCCAGGAAGGGGTACTGCTTTCCCCCTCACAGCCCCGGGATCCTCAGATCATGCTACCCACACCCTGGTCTCTACCCTCCTTCCCCAGTGGAGGACTGCCAAGCCTGCCAGGTGATGGCATGGACTTCTAAAACTTCAGACTTTGCACTCTGTTGGTTATAATAGCTTGCAATAGTTAGCCCCTATCCTTTCCCAGTCAATGGTTTTAGGGAAGAGCTTTTCTTGTGCATTCTCCTGCCTGCTGCTTCACTCTTTCTTTCTCTCTCTCTCACTCCTCTTTCTGCGATCAAGGCTCCCTTCTTTCTGTAGCACCTGATGTTCTTTTCGCCCCCAAATCAACTTTCTGCAGCTCCTACCTTCTACAAGGTGCTCATTTTTCTACTTGTAGATGTAAAGTTTTGTTCTCTCAGTCCTCAGATTGATTTCTTGGGTTTTCAGAATGATGTGGTATTTTTCTAGCTGTGTTCAAGGGATGAGGCAAGCTTGGGGTCCCCCTACTCCTCTGCCATCTTAACCCCAAGGACAATACTTTAAAATTGATTGCAAACTGCTATAAAAATTTACTGAAGCAAACTGTAGGCAAATGGTATTTGTGCAGAGGACAAAAGAGGAGAAGGAACAGAAAGTTTTCTAATTAGAAATAGCTTGTTGCTTTTGGAGGGGAGGAGTGTGATATAAGAAAGACCATATTTTCCCTCTATCTCATAAAGTTTTTAATGCAGTTTGCTTTTGTGTGGGTGATTAAAATATCTGATGACTAACTTACAGAGACAAAGGAGAAGATAAATGTGATGAAGACAAAACGTAAGTGTGGGGTATAGATGCTAAGGAATGAAACAGTACGAAATGGTCTTAAACCGGGAGTGGAACAATTTTGTTGGAAACCCACTCAATCTATCTATCTGATTATTTTTTCTAATGTACTCAACACACGAAAGTCAATTCCAAATCCTTGCTGTGGGCAGGAAAGCATATTCTACATCTCTCCGTCTTTATTCCATTTTCTATGGAACACAGGATGGCAAATTTGTCACACTCTGAAAACAAACAATAGTGCATTTAAGACCATTCACTGTAGGTAGGTGTCTGACACCCTATTCCTTGTGGTCCCTACCATTGGCACCACTTTCAAAATTGATATTTTGTTACCTCTCTTTTTGGGGAAAAATAAATCAAAGAGAAACTTTGTAGTTTTATTGTTTGTGAAAAACAAGTTGTTTCTTATTTTGAGGTCAGTAAAACTTCATTCTTTCCAGCAGCCATCCCACATTTCTGACAATGAATAGGACAAGCCTTTAACTCCAGTTTATGAGGTACACAGAAGGACAGAAACTATGCTTCTCATTCTCTAAAAATGAGCCAAGGGACACCTGGGTGGCTCAGTTGGTTGGCAACTTGACTCTTGATTTCAGCTCAGGTCATGCATGATCTCACAATTTGTGAGTTCAAGCCCCACATCAGGCTCTGTGCTGACCGTATGGAGCCTGCTTAGGATTCTCTTTCTCTCTCTCTACCTGCCCCTCCCTTGCTTGTTTTCTCTCTCTCTCTCTCTCTCTCTCTCTCTGTCTCTGTCTCTCTCTCTCAAAATAAATAAATAAATAAATTCAAAATATACATAAATATGAGACAAAATAGGTTTTTAGTCTTTTGGGACTTAGGAACTTCTGCAAAAACACCACCTGTCTCTCCCATGGACAGTAATAAGCAATCCACACCAAGAAAATCCTTATCTCAATGAAAATGGTAATTCTTGGATTTTCAGGTGAAAGCCAAAGCCATTATTATTATACAGATTATTAATTTTGTCTATGGAAGTCTTTCCTTTTCTGAAGTGTGATTAAAAGAGAAACCATACAGAGAAATTTTCTTTGTCTTAAAACCGTATGACTCATGGACTATTCTTTCACTAATGGCAGTGTCCTTCAAGAATTGAGGCCTGGAATGAACCAATGATAAAGCAAAGCAAAACCAAAAACCAAGCAAAGGGCACGAGTTGGGCCAATAGGAAGGCACATGGAAAGAAATGATGGGTGGGGGGGAAGTATAAAGGAAGAAAGAAAGAAAGAAAGAAAGAAAGAAAGAAAGAAAGAAAATAGATTCACAAGAGAAACTCTTTTATTTGTAAGTCAGACCCTAAATAATCCTTCTCATCCCCTCAAAATTCCTAAATCTCAATGCTCTAAAACTCAAAGAGCACTAAGTACTGAAAACCAGCATCCTTCCCTAAAACTGCTTTTGAAAACACAGTAGGATACTATAGTGATTTTGCTAGTGCTGAGAATCACCTCTCTTTAAAGGACACTGGAGAGCTATGATTTTAGAGGCTTGTTGGGCTTCTTCAACCCTATATCTCGCCTTCAGAAGTACCTTTTATGGAAAGAACCCTAGGTCAGAATAATCTAAAATAATGTAACCTCTCACAGCCCCACAAAATATGGCAATGAAGGCCAGAAAGAAAAGAAAAGAAAAGAAAAGAAAAGAAAAGAAAAGAAAAGAAAGAATGAAAGAAAAGAAAAGAAAAGAAAAAAGAAAGAAAAAGAAAAAGAAGAAAGAAAGAAAATAAAAAAGAAAGAAAAAGGAAAAGAAAGAAAAGAAAGAAGTCAGACTTTCCATTAATAAATAAGGAGTTTCAGGTTTCACAACACAAAACACACATTCAAAATGCAAATTTCTGCCATTAGTCTGGGACTTTTCTCACTGATACAGAGCCCTTATTATGTTCAGAGAAACCATTAGAGGAGGGTAGCCCTCTCCCTGTTGGGAGTCTGCCTCCGAGCAAGTGAGTACCAGTAACTAGATGGAGGTGTTGGGAGGGGACCGAAGTTCTGGGGTCACAGAGGAGGGAGGTGGTCTCCACAAATCCTTCCTTTCCAAAACCCAGCAGGGAATGGAGGAAATGGGGATGAGTAAGAGAGGTAGGTGTATTGTTTTAACAGCTCACTCTGCTAAGGGCCTAAAGTGCCAAGTCAAGCTGCCAGCCTCCAGATATTAGAACTGTATGATGCTTTGGGGGTAAGTGTGCTGCACTGGGAAAAAGCCAGAACCATATGGCAGCAGTGAAGGAGAAGGGGTTTAGAGGACAGTGATATACTATCGAGAGTTAAAAGCTGATCCAGAATACATCAGAGCTACAGGTTGGAGAGAGATCTGCCAGTCCTCTTCTTTTTCTAAGGTGACAATTGGTGACATTTATTTATTTATTTGTTTATTTTTAATTTAATTTTTTATTTTTTAAAATTTACATCCAAGTTAGTTAAGATATAGTGAAGCAATGATTTCAGGAGTAGATTCCTTAGTGCCCCTTACCCATTTAGCCCATCCCCCCTCCCACAACCCCTCCAGCAACCCTCAGTTTGTTCTCCATAGTTATGAGTCTCTTCTGTTTTGTGGTGACCTTTATTTTTCATTTCTTGTTTAATATAGGAGTTTAGTGCTATAAATTTCCCCTTGCATACTATTTTAGTGACATCCCACAAATTTTGATGTGTTTTATTTTCATTTTTATATGTTCTTAATATTTTTAATTCCTTTTTTATTTCTTCTTTGACCGTTGGATTATTAAAAGTGAGCTATTTAGTCTCCAGATATTTGAAGTTTTCCAGAGATATGTTTGTTGTTGATTTCTAATTTCATTCCAGAAATGATCAGAGAAGATATTTTGTATGATTCAAATTACTTTAATATATTGAGAATTTTTATATGTCCAGAAATATCTTAGGAAATGTTTTGAATGCACTTGAAAAGAATGTATATTCTCTTGTTATTGAATGAAATGTTCTGTACATGTTGATCAGGTTAAGTTGATTGATAATTTTGTTTCATTCTACTATACTCTTACTGATTTTCTGCCTAATTTTTCTATCAATTATTGAGAGACAGAGATTGAAATCTCCTATCATAATTATGGATTTGCTATTTTTCCTTGCAATTCTATAAGTTTTTGTTTCATGGGTTTTGAAGGTCTCATGTCAATTTCATAAACATTTAGTATTCATATGTACTCTTGATAAATGGACCCATTTACCATTATGAAATGATTTTCTTTGTCCCTGGAAATATCTTTTGCTCTGAAATCCATGTTCACTGATTTTAATATAGCCACTCTGCCTTTCTTTTCATTGATGTCAGCACAGCTTCTTTTTCCATCCTTTTACTTTTAACCTATCTTTTTCCTTTATATGATTTAGGCATCATGTAGTTGAATTTTGCTTTTTAAACCAGGCTGCTAATTTCTGCCTTTTAATTGGGTGTACTTAGACCATTTACATTTAGTGTGATTATAGATATAGTTGAGTCCAAAACTATTATCTTGCTCTTTGTTTTCTATTTGTCTAATCTATTCTTTCTTTTTTCTCTCTTTATGGCTTCCTTTGTATTAACTATCTTTAATGATTCCACTTTATCTATTTTATTGGCTTAAGAACTATAATAGCTAGAAAAGCTATTTTATTGGTTTAATAGCTATAACTCTTTGTTTTGTTATTCTAGTAGCTGATTTAGGTTTATACTATACAATTTATCTCATCGTGGTCTACCTTGAAAAGATATTTTGCCACTTTATATATAGTACCTAAATTTTTTTATCATATTCTTCCATTTGTCTACTTACCCTTTGTGTTATTATTGTTGTTATTATTATTAATTCTTCTTACCTTTTAATTATAACATGTCATGTATGTAATTTAAAAACACAAACAGGCAAAATTCATTTTACAAGTCTGCACATATGCATATTTGAGGATCTGCATCAAATATACTGGAGTGCTGCCCCATGACAAGGGCTGGGGAGAGAAGAGGGTGCAGGCTGGGGACAGAAAGGGGTAAGAAAAATGAAAGTGACAAGAAATAACAAATAGAGGAGTCATATATTCAACTTTTTAAAAAAGAAGACACATTTCTTATGCTTGCTATATTAAGACTAGCAAGTAAGATGAGCAATAAATAATTATAAAAAGTATGAGTTACAATCTTCAAAGTACAGGTTATATGATAGACAAATAATGACGGTAAACGGTTTTCAAAATTGGAGTATCAGAAAGATGCTTTGGTTTTACATTTTATCTTGTAGCAATATTGAGGGTGACCGGAGGCAAGGGTGGTAATGGAAAGAAATGAGAACAAGAGTAAATGCAGTGAAGGTAGAATGTTATTTTTTATTTATTTTTTTAATGTTTTATTAAGTTTATTTATTTTCAGAGAGACAGAGACAGAGTGAGCGGGGAAGGGGCAGAGAAAGAGGAAGAAAGAGAGAGAATCCCAAGCAGGCTCTGCTCTGCCAGCACAGAGCCCGATGCGGGGCTTGAACTCACAAACCGAGAGATCATGACCTGAGCCAAACTCAAGAGTCAGACACTTAACCGACTGAGACACCCAGGTGCCCCAATTTTTTAAATCTACTAACAGTATAAGAAGGGCCTAATTGAAAAAAAAAATAGTAGAGGAATGAAATGAATAGACCACTGGAAAATTAAAAAGATAAAAATCTTAGTGAACAAAAAATTTTTGCTTCCATTAAAGATGAAGAAAAAAAAAGTACCTTTATCCTCCCACCTGAAACAAGTGAAAAACAGACAAAACATATGAAACAAAAATGTTCAAGGCACTGAATATCAGGCAACAAAGGACGGTAATCTGTAAGAGATGAGAAACTAACAAGGTAAATCCCATGATTGCTCTAGTTTACTGCCCTGAGTTTCCACACCATGGAATAGACCTTTATAATATAAAGTTCAAATTCTTTAGCGTGGCCCATGATGTCCTTCCTCATGTAACCTTTGTTTACCTCTGTAGCCATAATAACATTATCAACAACACCTATTACTGTAACAAAATATAGATGTTATCAAGAGCCTACCATTTGGCAAAGGCTGGCGGGTGTCTTGTTGAAAAAGAAGACACAGTTCTTATCCTTGGGGTATTAAGAGTAGCAAGTAAGATGAACCACAAATAACTATAAAAAGTATGAGTTATCATCTTCAAAGGGCAGGTTACCATGAGTGCACATTTTCTGGAGTAATTCAAGGTTAAAGTTATTTTTCCTAGTGAAGTGGTGTTTAACTGAGACATAAAAGATAGATGAGTAAGAGTTAGCCCGGTGAAAGACAGTACACACAGAAGGAACAACGTGGGTGAGAGGTTAGGTATGTCCAAGAAATGGACAGATGTCAGTATGCCCTTGAGGAACTGGATTGTAGTGAGTGTCTCCTTGGAAGACTGGGGATGCTTCTTTAACTCACCTGTTCTGGTCCCCTGGTCACTAATACTGAGAATATTTATGCCATCATGAACCATCAAATTTCCATGTTTTCACACGCCTGTATTGTTTCATATGGGTTGTTTCTTATGCTTTGAATCCTTGTAGCTTTTCTTCTTTTGGGCAAAGTCCTCCTCATATTTTAGGACACAACTTAAGCATGTCCTCACGGAAAAGCGTTTTCTGACTGTTTATTCCTGTATCCCATTTGGTATGACCTCTTTTTTTCTCTATTTTTCACCCTGCGCTTTGAACCTATGTTTATCATCGTTAACGTGTGTGTTTCTGTCCCTCGAATTTGCGTTACTTGGAGCTAAAATTATGTCTTGTAAATTTTTATTTCACCATTTTTAGGATCTGTAATGGTCATGGCTGATTTTATTGTTGCTCTTCATTTCATTAGAAAAGAAATACAAGTGCCGTTGTATACACAATGTACACAAAATTATTCATTCATGCCACATTTGATTATGGTAATAGTATTCAAAGTGCTTATAATGATAAAAAATTATTTAATTACACTTTGCTTGTTTCCCTTTAGCTTTTTGGCACAACTTGACTGCATGATTGTCCTTTTGGTTTCTTTTTTCTTTTTATGTTTGTTTTTGAGACAGAGACAGAGCACGAGCAGGGAAGGGGCAGAGAGAGAGGGAGACACAGAATCAGAAGCAGGTGCCAGGCTCTGAGCTGTCAGCACAGAGCCTGACACGGGGCTCCAACCCACAAAGGGCGAAATCGTGATCTGAGCTGAAGTCCGACGCTCAACTGACTGAGCCACCCTGGCGCCCCTATCCTTTTTGTTTCTACTGTATTTGTCCAAAACAAAGTACAGAAATATAAATATTCGTTTCAATAACAACAGTCCATGAGTTAATATTTCCCCTTAATTTTTGTAAATCCGTAGTAAATATTTCTCAATTTCCTTTGGTTGTTTCATGTCCCATGCTGCAGAAAACATGAGTATGAAAGGGAACCTCAGTTTTTTGAATGACTTCCCTTTTTTGATTGACTCCACCTCCTGTTATGTAGCCTTTCTGGATTTGTATGTGTGTGTGTGCAGAAGTGAGATAATGTTTTAGAATTTTTCGCAGTCCTCTTCTTTAGCAGAACACTCCTAGGGAATAACACAAGAGGATTCAGAGAGCGTTCAAACTTTGGACTGGACAAACTCAGAATGGTGCTACATGGAAACTCTGGACCTATTGGTAACATTTCTTATTTATTCCCCATTTACCTTTTAATGTAGCATAAAATGATTCTGGCAGTCAATGGGTCTTACATAATAGTGGTTGGCATCAGTGAGGGATGGGAAACGGACATGAAGCTTCCATGGCAGTAACTTGTGTCTGCCATAGATTCAAAATTGAAGGTGGGAGATAAAGATTAGATTTGGCATCCATTTCGTCAAACCGCTGAGGTGAGACTCAGAAAGGGGCTGAAATGAACTGAACAGTATTGAGTCTGGAAACAATGGTTAGAAAAGATAGAACGCGCTGGAATGAATATTGATTGAAAGTTGATCACCTAGAGGAACTTTACAATAGCATCCCTGCGTGTTGAAATCTGCTTTCTGATTTCTATGAATGTGCTAAACTCATTTAGCACTTTTAATTTTTTTTCAGAGCTTTTTTATCGAAGGATAGCATGCCACATGAAAGCATGAGTCATAAGCTTACAGTTCAGTGACTTATCCCAAAGTGGGTGCTCCTGTGTGGTTACCAAAGCATTCGGACTTTTACGCAAGTGTTGGGTTAGAGTAAGACTAAGAAGTGAGAGTGATAAAAGCTTTAGAGTTTTACACTCTATACAATATTTTGGTTTTTCACAAAAAAACATGGTCACTTTATTCCATCAATGTTCAGCTACTCTTTAGCAGGCAGTATACCAGGTATTGGTGAAACAGCGCTGAACTTGATAGGTATAATCCATTCCCTCATGGAACTTTCCACCTAACCATCTGGATCAAGTGGGCTTGGAGACGGGGCATCTGTAGTTGAATATTGTTTTGTGCCTGTGGAGGGAACTGCTCCCTGCTAAATTTCACAGATGCTGTTTTGATTTCCAGGTCTTAAAGTCTGCTTTTGAAATTCTTCATCCTCAACTTGCTTCTAATTCCTCACCTCTGGGTTGCCTACCAACATGAACAGTTTCAAAGCTATTTCATTGAGACTGTATGATTCTGGGTGTGAATGTGTCCATTCCGCCTTGCCATTTTGAAGGAAAGGTTCTTTGTCTTGGTTGGACTTTCCTTGTTAATCTCAAAATTCTCCAAAGTCTCTTTGGGAAGACAATACTGTTGTCCTTTTTTTTTTTCCCCCATAGACTTTAGAAGATGGTTTGTTCTCTTGAGTCCCTCCACTGTGGCTGTGGTCTCAGTTCTCAGTTCCTGCTTGATCACCAATTCTCTTGGTGAGTGCTTTGTCAAATTTACTTGCAGTCTTAGCCAGTCTGACAAAAATTATTGAAAAGCAAACAATTCTCCTGAAGGCTGAACAGAATCTAAAAAACACACTTCACAATTTCAAAGGATCAGATATTAAAAGTACAAGGTAAGATCCTAACCATGTGACATCAAAAAAGGAACAAAATATTAGCACACTTCCCCCCAAATAAAATAAACTGTTACACGGGGGGGGGGGGGGGGGG